>NW_012104521.1:83717-110459 GCF_000951045.1 Mandrillus leucophaeus
CCAAATTAGCAAATTATTAACATCAAGGGTGGGCTGTGTGTATCCCCAATTTATAGCCAAGTCAGACAAATGTGTAGGTAACCTAGAGACCCACTACTTACTTCAGATTAACATCTGAAGTAAGGATTAGTCTTGTGGGACTAAGCCCTTAACCTATAGGGTCTGTGCTAACTCCAGATAGTGTCAGAATTAACTGAGTTAAATTGTAGGATGATCAGTTTGTGTCCACAGACACATGGTGTAGAAAACCCACACATTTAGTGTCAGGAATGTTGTAAGTATAGAAACAGTTTTTTCCCTTTAATGGCCAAAAAGCACACAAAGAAGTGCTCAAAATCATTTGTCATTAGGGAACTGCAAATTAAAACCACATAAGATACCACTTCACATCTACTACAATGGCCAAAACTTTTTATTTAAAAAATGAAAAATAACAAGTGTTGGTGAAGCTGTGGAGAAATCGAGACCGTACCATTTTACTCAGTACCATATAAAGTGTAAAACGTAAGTGTACATTTTACCATGTACAGTGTAAAATGGTACACAACAAATGGTAGAAACAGTTTAATGGTTGCTCTAAAAGTTAAACACAGATTTACCATATGACCCCACAATTCCACCCCTAGACGCATATGCAAAAGAATTGAAAACAGGGATTCAAAGAGATACTTATATGTCAATGTTCATAGCAGAATTGTTCACAACCCAAATGGACAAGTATAGATTAACAGAGAAAAAGATTTTAAAATAAGCTATATGTATACAATGAAATGCTATTCAGACCTAAGAAGAAATGAAGTTCTGATACTTGCTACAGCATGAATTAATCTTGAAAACTTTATGCTAAGTGCAATAATCCAGACACAAAAAGACAAGTATTATATGATTCCACTTATGTGAAATATACTATATAGAATGGGCAAATTCATAGAGACAGAAATCAATCAAAGGTTACCAGTGGCTAGAGAAGGGCAGAATGGGGAATTATTGCTTAATGGTTTGTTGAAGTCAAGTAAAAACATAAAGACAAATCTCTAAATATAGAACGTTTGATTTGGGAAGCAAGAATTTCATTTCAGGGCATACACACAGACGGGGTGATCTTCGCCATGTCCAAAGAACAAAGAGAAGGTTGGAGGTTTTATAAAAAGGAGAAATATTATGTATTGTTCTTCAGGAAAATTCATTGGCACTAGTTTCGGGGAGCTGGTAAGCTCTGAATGATAAGTGATGGGCATGGGTAAAACTACTCTTAGAGTCACAGCAGCCTGTTTCAGTAGATATTGAATGAAACTGGTTTCAGCTTGGAGCAGGCAGTTTCAGCAGCCATACTTGCAGAGAATTACATTATTGAAGAAATGTGCCCTGGATGCTTTTTCATTTCTGACTTCTGAACTCTGTTTTAGTTGGGTATGGTAAGAATGACCAAATTCTTTCAGCTTTCACAGATTACAGTTTCTTTTCGTTGTGATGAAATAATTTAGAAATAGCCAATAATGATATTTGCATAACATTATAAAAGTACTTAATGCCAATGAATTGTACACTTAATAATTGTGAAAATGGTAAATTTTATGTTATATATTTTAGCACACTAAAAACAGATTAGAAAAAAAATATCTCCCACGAATAGATTCTGGATACCTGAGCACTGAGAATATTTTAGACACAAAATATTGTATTATGTGTCTGCCTCTTATTTATTCTCATGTTTTGATGAAAAGAATGAGAAAAAAAACTTTTAAAATTATAAAGGTATCCGAACTCATATATATATATATATATATAGCCAGTGTGAATTGAAATGGATTCAACTTCAATGGAGAGTGATTTGGGCAACATCTGATAAAAATTACAAGAACAGATTTGCTTATTTGGCAATTCTGTTTGTAGGACTTCAACTCACAGATAAAGATATTCATTGATCAGTGTCTGTAACAGAAAAAAAAGTGGAAATAATATAAATATCCATAGAGAGGGGAATGGTTACACAAAATAGAAAACATGCATACAATGTACAATGCAATACTCTGCCATCTTAAAAAGAAATAATGAGGAAACACTTTGTGTCATGATAGAAAACAATCTCCAAAATGAATTAAGTAACAAAAGCACAATGCAAAGAATATGTATAGTATGTTTCTGTGCATGCATATAATTTCTTACAGAGGCCTAGAGAACTTTTAGGTAACTAAATAAGAGATTACTAACACTGTTTCCTCCAGGGAGGGAACTTGGGTGAACCAGGGATGGGGTGGGAGGGAGACTTGGACTATAACTGCTTGAGTATCTTTTGAATCTTGGACCATGTGAATGTAGTGAATGTATTCCCTATAAATAGAAAAATGTTATAACATATAATAATCTTTTCAATTCATCCATTGTAGAAAAACCCATTTTTCCTCCTACTTATAACAAGACCTACCATTTATTTAGCTGATGAACAATCACTCAGCTTTTACTTTGAAACATTTTTCTCAAGATGTGCATTGTTGACAATTTAGGGCTGTATCTTTCTTTATTATTCCAGGCAGTCCTGTGCATTGTAGGATGTTTGCCAGCATCCCTGACCTCTACCTACCAGATGTCAGTAGCATCCTCATTCCCTGTTGTGATAAAGAAACATGTCTCTAGGCATTGTCAAATGTGCCCTAGGAAGCAAATTCCCCCTAGTCTAGCACTGCTGCCTTGAGACAGATCATGTGTGATGTTGAATCCAGTACCTGGCTTAAGATAATGCTCAATAAAGGGTAATTGTGATGGAAAGAAAAAGAACGGCTTTTGCAAAAAACAGCAGCAGAGCTATTAAGCAATAAAGAAAAAGCTTTTTTTTTTTCCTTTGAAAACTATCACTTCAAGGAATTTTAGTCTCTGGATAAGATACAGACAAAATGAGAACCATTTCTCAATTCAGAAAATGCTTTTGGGTAGAAAAGATTATTAGGAAGTCTATGGTAACAATGATAAGGTTTCCTCATTTGTGGACACTACTTGGTTCTTCCCCTAACATTTTCACAATATAGTGTAGAGAACCTTCTGCAGTCATCATAATTCTTGGATTCCCAGGAAATCTTTTAACACAAAAATAGGGTTTCTCTATCTGTCTATAGCACCACTATTGAGATCTTTCTTTGGTATTAATAATATATTATTTTAATATTTATAATATTCTCCGCAAGATTAGGGCATTATCTAGCATACCAGATGATTCAAAGTTAATGTAACCCGCCATGGAAAAGTTTGCTACATTGACTGTCTATCAATAAAATATAGTTGGTAAAACTCTGGAATAGCAATATTTCTTTTCATCATAAGTAGTAAAAATAATCCCTCCCCAAAAATCACCCAAAATAAGCAAGTGGGGATGTTTTAGATTCTAAAATATCACATGTGAAAGGAATGGAAATTGTTGGATAATTTTTACCATTTCTTTTCCAGTTACTACCACATCTATATTCACCCCATGGAGCCCTTGGTATCAGGAATAATAGTGAACATAATCTACCTTATACTTTACAGATGTCTGTTAGAATGTTTTCGTGACTTGGTTTGGTGTTTTATTAGTTAAATAAACAAATGTGTATGTTATGTAATTTGGATGAAAACATTTCATCAACATTTTTAAAGGAAAGGTTTTTTGATATATTACATGTATACATATTTATGTGTACGTGTAAAATTTTGTACATGCATTGGATGTGTAATAATCAAGTCAGTATACTTAGGGTATTCACCACCATAGTATTTGTCATTTCTATGTGTTGGCTGCATTTCAGGTCCTCTCGTCTAGCTATTTTGAAAAATGCAATGCATTGTTGTTAACTATAGTCACCCTACTCTGCGATCAAACAAGAATTCATTCCTTCTACCTAACTGTTATTACTCTATTTGAATTGCAATAAATGTAGATACTAGATTTTAGATGTTTGTAATAGAGTTACGTTGATTATATCAGTGTTTCTTGTCACTGATTACTCTGCGAAAATGTTAAGAGGAGATACACTATTGCTTTCTGATCTATTTCATAGCCTCTACACAGCTGAGATATTTGTTAAACCCAAAGCATTTAGATTATCTGTATATCTTAATAGAGTGTCCACTTACAATTCAATATATATACATTCTAATCTCATTCATCTCCAAATTCAATTTTAACTATTGAACACTCTTAGTATTCAAACCTTTGCTTCTTATTTTTAACACTGCTTCATTTAAAAAGGAAAGAAAGAGGCTGAGCGTGGTGGCTCATGCCTGTAATCCCAGCACTTTGAGAGGCCGAAGCAGGCAGATCACAAGGTCAGGAGTTCGAGACCAGCCTGGAAAATATGGTGAAACCCCGTCTCTACTAAAATTTCAAAAATTAGCCACTAAGGCAGGAGAATCGCTTGAACCCAGGAGGCAGAGGATGTAGTGAGCCGATATCATGCCACTCAACTCTAGCCTGGGAGACAGAGTGAGACTCCGTCTTAAAAAAAAAAAAAAGGAAAGAAAGAAAATCTCTTGCCCCGTATTTGTTTCTTGTAGCTACTATAAGAAATTGACACAAACTTGGTGGCCTAAAACAACAGAAACTTATTATCTCACAGTTCTGGAAACCAGACGTCTGAAATCAAGATGTTATGTAGGCAGGTTGCACTCTCTCCAGAAGTCCTGAGGGAAAATCCATTTCTGCCTCTTCCAGCGTCTGCCAGCTGAAGGCATTCCTTGGTGTTCCTTGGCTTGTGGTTGCATCATTCCAGGTTTTGTTGCTATCTTCACATTACCATTTCCGCTGAGTCTCCAATCATTCATTCTCTCTGTTTCTGCCTCATAAGAACATTTGTGGACCAGGCACAGTGGCTCACACCTGTAATCCCAGCACTTTGGGAGGCCAAGGTGGGCAGATCACTTGAGGTCAGGAGTTCAAGACCAGTCTGGCCAAAATGGCGACACCTCGTCTCTACTAAAAATACAAAAATTAACCAGGCATGATGGGGTGCACATGTAATACCAGCTACTCAGGAGGCTGGGGCAGGAGAATTGCTTGAACCCCGGAAGCAGAGGTTGCAGTGAGCTGAGACTGTGCCACTGCACTCCAGGCTGGGCAACAGAGCGAGACTCCATCTCGACAAAAAAAAAAAAAAAAATTGTGATGACATTCAGGACACTCCCAGATAACTCAGGATGATCTATTCATCTCAAAAAACTTTAACTTAATCGCATTTGCAAAGATCCTTTTCCAAATAAAGTAACATTTACAGATTCTAAGAATTAGGATATAGAAATACCTTTGAGGGGGCCATTTTTCTACCATATGCTAGACATCAGCATATGAAAACCAAAAATGTTACCAAAATCAAATTTCAATTGAGACACCACAAAAAATTTTTTGCTATTCAGCTGTATAATTGCAAAACCTGTAAGTATTAGTTTATTCTTACTCAATGTGCAAGTCAAAACATATTCTTAATGCAGATATTTAAAAAGTTTAGATTTGATGAGAAAGCAAAGAGAAACATCCAAACAACAGCAATAAAAAAAAAACCCTAAATATGGAAAAGAGATCATTTTCCTGAGGTATGTTATGATGAATCCAATCTGAGCTTTATACTATGTCTAGGTCACAACTATTTCTTTACCTACTTTCCAAAGGAAACTGTGTTAATTTATGTTTTCAAATGAAATATCCCATCATAGTATATTTTTCAAATATATCTTGACTCCTGAATTCAGCTTCAATTTACAGATTTATATATGTACATATATATATGTGTGTGTGTGTGTGTCTGTGTGTGTGTGTGTGTGTATGTGTGTGTGTATTCCATGTCTTTTCTCAGGACTAAGTAGGAATACATTTGGCACCAAGGTTTACACATAAGACACAGTTATAAATAAAATGGGGATAGAAATGCTACTGCATGGATCTCTGATTTCCCAACATATTATTTCTTATACAAAATAATTGAACATTGGACAAGAATATAAGAGTTTAGAACGGCAATGAAAATGTGTAAGTTCCTTTATGTATCAGGAAACACAAAGAGATTTAAGTAACTTGCACAGAGTCACATAGACAGCTAGTTAGGGGGAGAGTTGGGTCTATCATTACAAGCATATTGACTGTTCTCACCACTTCATATTAATGAGCAGATGTGCTAAAGGATGAACCTTTCACACAGGAAGAGCAGATAGAATTGTCACTGGGCTGTGCGTAGAGCAGACAGCGGGTAAAGAAAAATGGTTTGTCTAAGAAACAGTTCCACTGGCCTGTTTGGTCCCACATCACGCAAGTTCACTGGCTTCAGGTCAGCATATGTGCATTGTGTGCATTATGCATCAGGTACTGTACTTACAGCTGAGGCTATCGGAGGAACCTGAGGAACAGAAGGCCAGAGAGAAAAACAGACACAAAACCAACAGCTATGGAATAATACAACATTACCTCCTTTTTACGAGACCTCACCAGACCATGGAAACAAATGAAATCTCATATTGTAGTAATGCAGCTTCTTGAACATCTTCAGTACCCACAAATTCCCCAACCCCCAGGATGCAGAGAGTCCCATAATTGTAGATCACAGATGTTCCCAAATAAATCCACTCCCACAGCCCTGTCAGGCACTGTAGTTCTCTTACAGGTACCCTGCCAGGAACCTGCCACCAACGCTGCACCAACACTACAGAGTGTGGTAGTATGCCTCCCTCTCCTTCCTGTTACTTGCTATTAACAAGGTCCAGAAAGGAGTGTTTGTGGGGTCTCAATAGATTTTGCTTTCAGCTCTCCCTCCCTGCTTTTGCACTCATCTAAGAGTTCAGTCCTAGTGTGGATATGACAGCAGCCTAGGAAGGTTCAGGCAGAGGACAGGAATTAGAGGAAAAAAGACCAAGGACATGCGGAGTGCAACTGATGGAAAGATTATGATTAAAGGAGACAGAAGAAGGGAGTCCTCCATCTTAAGAGAACAGGGTGGGTGGCAGAGACAAGGATACCTTCAGAAGTAAAGGAATTGAAAAGTTTTCCTGTCTCAGTTAAGCTAAATAATTAGTCATTTGCTGCTAATCAGAGACAGATTAGAGAATAAGAGATGAATAAGAAATGTACAATACCCTCATTAGAAATCAAAAAGAGGCCAAGCGTAGTGGCTCACACCTGTAATCCTAGCACTGTGGGAGGCCAACATGGGCAGATAGCTTGAGCACAGTAGTTTGAGGCCAGCCTGGGCAACATAGTGAGAACCTGTCTCTACAGAAAATACAAAAATTAGCCGGGCATGGTGATGCACACCTGTAGTCCCAGCTACTTGGGAGTCTGAGGCAGGAGGATTGCCTGTGACCAGGAGATTGAGGCTGCAGTGAGCTGTACTCCAGACTGGGTGATGGAGCAAGACCCCATCTCAAAAAAAAAAAAAAAAAAAATCAAAAAGGTATCACACAGCAGCCAATAACAGATTCTGGAGCTAGAACATACAGATTTAGAACCCAGCGCTGTCATTTATGAACTTTGTGACCTTGAGCAAATTAACCCCTATGTGCCTCAATTTCCTCATCTATAAATGGGAAAAATGTTTCCATGTACCTCAGAGGGTGGCTGCTGTGTAATATTTTAAAGTACTTGAGATAATGCCTGGTCCATAATAAATGCCATAGAAATGTTTACTAAATAAAGTAAATAATTCAATTGTACAGTATTTAATTATAAGAAGTCATTGCTAATAATCAAAACATACCCCTGTGAAGGTCTCTGTTCCTTTGAAACATGTTATTCCAGTGTGTACTGATTGGTTGTGTTGCTTTTAATAGGAGGTAGGATAGAGCAGCCCAAAGGTACCAGGTGGTGAAATGGAAATGGAATTTGTTAAAGAAGAGGAACAAAAAAGCCAAAAATAGGAGAAAGCATAGTTCCTTTGTTTGTTTGTTTATTTCCTAGAAGCAACAAAGCTCAGCACTCAGAATTCCTTACTTTCCTTTTTGCCTCATAAGTCTGGAAATCAAGAAGTCCCAGCTTGTGTTCTATGTGTAAACTCATCCTGGCATTACTTGCTGTCTCTATTTGAATGCAGCCTTGAAGCTGGTGCACAAACCCGTCAGCTCTCATTAACACTAACCTATACTGCTGATGTGGGTGCCCTGGCTATGCTTCCTCTGGTTCCAGTGAAAACTGACCTCTCAGAGAATGACAATGTCTTTCCTCCTTACCCTCTGTGAGGACCTTCAGATTACAACGGTTTTATTCACCTTCACCTCACCATCACCTACCACCTATATTTCTTATATCATAGGCATTTGATCATTTGTCTGTTGAATCAATAGTTCTCTTTTCATTTGTATTTTAAATGATTTCCCTGAAAACTAATTTCTTTTATCCTTTATTGTGTTATCAAATTTTTCTTTTTTCTTCTATTGTTTACTATTTTACCTATGTTAAAAGTTACCTTAAATCATTATTGGATTGAGACTTTATAAATAAAATTAGCAGAGATTATAGATTTTAGAGTTTATTAAATTTGTTTGTGGTCTTGAGCCTATGAGCCCTGCAATATTTAGTTTGCTATTTGTATAAAGCAGTACAAAACATTCAAACCATTGTCTCTAACCATCAGTGATTTTTTCTTCATATGAGATGATGTGGATTTTGGTTCCACTCGGAGAATTTTATGTATCATCTTCTGGAAAAACTCCAGAACGTTTAGTGTAATTGTTTTTTATCAGAAACAATTCCAGGAATGTGTTGTCTCTGTTGTAAGAGTGCAAAACAAAGCAACAGTTTTCATCATCATGATTACTTATTCAATTAAATTTTTCTCAGTCTTTAAATTGAAAGTGCCCTTGTGGAAGCTATTTATAAGAAATTGACTTAAAGAAGGGCTGGTAACTCTTCTTTCAATCATTAAGCCTAGATTACAGTTATTCATCAGTTCTTCCTATTTTTATATTGGTTGAATTTCTAAAAGTTTACATGTCTGGGTTATCTCCAAATTGAAAGTTGGCTTGGGGTAAGATTTTAACTGTTCTTCTCTCCCTATAGAAAATTTTAAAGATGGGAGAGTCATGTTTTACAAAGGGTATAGAAAGGATAGTTAGAAGGGGAAGTGGTGTACACAAAACCTCAGAAACCAAAAAAAAAAAAAAAAAAAAAGACTAACTAAGCCAAGCAAAAGGATATTTAGACCATGTGTTAGCTGGGAGAGAAACAAGAAACCAAAGAGTTATTGATTCAAGACTGAATTCAATGGGTCACACTATAGCCTTTTTACACTTAGAGTGGTAAGTTTATTTACAACTTTGGCTCAGGGAGCACTTCAGAAATTTAAATGTTTTACATCTCTATTCATCTACTCACTTCATATTTTTAATAAAAATGTGACACTAGGATTATTACTGACTTCACTGGATCAAACATAATACAGTATAAATACCTTAACATTAAAATATTTTCTGTTTCTTCATAAATCTCAGTAAAATGCACTGCCAGGAAAATTATGTACTGCAAATAGTACCAACCACTTGGAAACTGTAGTATTTAGAAAACAAAAAATCTACACACTTAATTTAAGGCAATTTTATAAAAAGAATCCCTCACTGTATCATATCTTTGTAAAAAAAAAAAAAAAGGCAGGGACACACATGGCCTTTTCATTTACCACCTAATGGAAGTGAATCTCCACCTACCAATTTCATCTGAATTACTTTTTGTCTAAATTTTGGTAAAGTGATCTGCTTGTTACCTAATTGAATTTTTCCATATGGTCTTTTAACTAAAAAAAAAAAGTCACTCTCTCAAAATATGTGTGTGTCTGAGTTAAAATGTTTGAGATGAAAGGATCAGAAATCAATGTTTTCAGTCCTGAGTTTTGATTGATTACTCAGAGGAGTGAACGCCCCTAAAACTACTAAAACCAAATAAATTTAGCACATAATAAGTATTGGAAGTGGAAAATAAAATTAAATACTATCTGGTATTTGTAAACTGAACATGTGTAGGTTTTAGGGTAATATTCTTAGAACTTACATTCACCATCAGAGTGAATTAGCCCAATCTAGAACTGTGAAATATCACCAAAAAAAAAAAAAGAATTTTTTTACTGAAATCTCAGACGAAATGGCAACAGTGAAGTTGAGCTTTTCAGCTTTCTTAATGCCCTTGTTCTAAGTGAATACTTAAATGCTACTAAAAAATGTTCAAGAAACTCAGCAGCATGCTGGTTTTTAAGAATCGTCTCTCAGGGCGGGGGGGTGGGGGGCGGGAAAAACGATTGGAGGGTGATTTGTAGCATTTGCCACTTTCCCTGGAATAAATACTTTCACCATGGCCTATATTTCAAGCTAACAATATGAATTCACTGAATATAGTGTTTGGGAAAGATATGCAAAATTAGCTCTCACAAGCTAGTGCCAGCCTGCTCCAGCATCCCATTGACACTCCTCATCATCATATTCAGAGAGGTTAGAAATGGATGTCAGGTCAAAAAAACAGGAAGCTTTCTGGATGCAAATTTATATTTGTGTAATTGTAATTGTTATGTGAATGCTTTTACTGGGTAAAAAAAACAAGAGAATTCTGGGCATTTACATATTTAAAGGCGCTACCAGGAGACCATGAAGTCTAGAGAATATGCTGCAAGTCCCATTGCACATGAATTGGATAGTGTAGTCGGAAGGAAAATCACAGTTCTTGGAAAATTTCCAGTATCTCCTGATGGCTGGTTGTGTGTTCCCTTGACGATTGCTCTGGTTAATCAAGGGTGTAAGTGAAGCTCCTGCTTCAGTGGTCCTCAGGAATCATCACAGATCCTTTTTTTAATATCAGTACATCACAGGAAAATGGCTTGGTTTTCTCTGTAATTTATTATAAAGTGTATTTGGGCTGTTTTGTTAGAGAGGAATCTAACTAATATCATCTAAAACTAGTGACTGTCATATGACTATCATCCAGAGGCAGGAAGTGCTCAGAACAATCACTTATTTGAGGTCATGGAGTGCTTTTTATACAAGCTGTTTGTATGGTCGGGCTGGCCAACTCTGTGATGATCTAAACAAAAACAGGATGCTTTTTAAAAACAGTGTGTTTATATTGCTTTTGTTAGACACAAGTCTTGACACTGTGGCTTTTATGCCTGATCCTTTTTTTATACTGTTTAACATTTATTTTGTGCTGAGTTGCACAGACAACCTCAAGAAATATGGCTGTGTTGATAGGGCTGTATGAAAACTATCCCACTTTTAGGAAACAGCATTTCCTTAAATTTGCTTACCCAGTCATGACAATCACACTGGATAAGTGAAGTGGTAAGGAAAGCTGTATGTCTCTGGACAGTTTCACCCATACTGCCTAATGTCTAATCTCTGAAATATATTTTCCATGTTTCCCTGTTACAAACAGGGAGCTAAAACAATAACACTATCAATTAGATCTTAAGTTAGCCTTTGCAGGGACCAGATTCCTTTTAGTGCCTCCGTCTCTGCCATGTACCTTTACTGCCATCTGCTGATACTGTCTCTGTGCTCCCAGTCTCCCATCCCAGCTATTCTCATGTAGAGCTGTCACTAGTCAGCTAAAACTTCTGGCTGAGCATGGAGATCATAGCTGCTAACAATTAAACCTACCCTCTTTCTATCCTAAATGTAGCCTAAGAAGATTATTTTAAATAAAAGTTCAGAGTTAATGCTTAATTCATAGGCTACCATTCGCTTCAGAGCAATAGACTTACATTTATTCGATATACATTAAAGCAAATTATTATTGGTCGGAAATTCAACAGTTATTAATCTGGAAATAATTAAATCTGGAATACAGACATTTTTGCATTCATTTTTAATATTTAACTGAGAAAAGGAAAGAAAAGAAAAGAAAGGAGGGGGAAGGGGTAGAAGCAGGAGAGGAGAGGCGAGGAGAGGAGAAGAGAGGAGAGGAGAGGCGAGGAGAGGAGAAGAGAGGAGAGGAGAGGAAAAACTTATTAGCAATGTTAATGCATGCCCAAAATCTAAAATAAACAAGCCAGTGTTATTGTTGGGTAATTGCCAAGCCTAAAGACAAGACAAAAGAACATTTATGTTTTGCACCTGTGAAAGCTTTCAGTATCATCATCAATTTTGCAATATTCCCTGGAAGCAGTTGGTGCTGTTCAGTTTTGTTACTGTTATATCACGGTTTCATGCTGCAATTATACATGAACTATGTTTTGCACACCTTCAGCCCAGCACCGAGATACTGCTTTAAAGCATTTAATTTCATTATGGTTTGATGCCAGTAACTCATATAACCACCAGATTTGACAAATAAAACATAGGTACCTTAAAAAGAAAAAAAAAAATACGTTCTATTTCTCTCTGGGGGGAAAAAAAAAAAGACTTTACTTATGTGCTTTTGAAATATGCCACTGGGGGGGAAAAAAAAAAATGTGAGACAGATGCATTCAAAGGCCTATAGCACAAAACAAATCTGAGATAGAAAAGCCAAAGAAATTAGTCCTTCCAAATTTAAAGACTGCAAAATCATGAAGGCACTTCCAAATGGCTTGGTTAACTATTTTTCATCCTGCCTCTCACAAATTAAAGATGAGTTTCTATTTACACGTCCCTTCAAAGGCTAGAACTTAGATTGATCTTTCATTTTTGTGTTTTCTTATAATAAAAAAAGAAAATGTGGGATTTCGGGTCAAGATGACTCTGTAATTTCACACTTTTATGTTCTAGTAGTGATGGAAAAAATAAAGAGAAGAAAACTGAAAACATAAGGGCAAATTCAAAAACAAGACAAACATATCTTTAGACAAGAAATAGACAAATACGCAAAGCAGAGAAAAAGATAAGAGTGTATACTTGCTAAGATATAAATCTGGAAATAGAAAAGCTTATCTCCTGTACAGCAAAAGGAACTAAAACTATTTGCTCAAAAAGATTTGTGAAAGGTCTGTTATAGACATAGGTTTATAAACATAAATAAAATATATAAGGGAATTTACATATATCCACACACACACACACACACACACTCTCTCTCTCAGAAAAAGAGAAAGGCTGCCATCTGGAATTCTGACTTTTAGCAAGCTGCCAGCCCACTAAGAGAACAGGATGCAATCAAAGTATCATGACCTGAATTATGCCAAGCAGTCTGTCAGCTCTGTGAATGGACCTGTGAATATTTCCAGTATCATTGTAGGACAGAACTACCAAATATATTTTAGCCAAGATTCCGGTTTCAGTGTCAAAAGATCAGGCACGGTTCTCATTCAGCAGATAGGGTTGGGCACAGCAGCAGAACACAGCACATGAAGAATGGGAGTACACAAAAAGAGAGAAAAAGAAACATAAGTCCCATTCAAAATGGGCCTGCACAGTACACTATCAGAACCCATTATACTATTGGAAAAGGAACCAAGCAAACCAACAATGGAACAGGAATCATTCTAGATAAAACAATTTTTATGAAAGGGCCTGAAAAACGCTAAAGTATTTTTAAAACACTAGAAAGCATAAATGAAGTAATAATTTTACTATTTAAAAAGGGAAATTACAGTCCACAGCACTGTCCCCCTTCTCTCCTCACCGCCCCCCACCCCAACAACAACACACACACACACAGCCAATGCCACCAGTGCAAATGTATACATGGAGGCTGGAAGCCCTGCACCTGCAAGCACCTTGCCCCTGCCACACCACCACCACTGTCAGAGCAGGAGCACCTCATCCCCACTCCCGCCAGTACTCTGCCCCAGCCTATGTGCATGCACTCTACTGCTCTGCCATAGTCCAGGCATGGGCAACTGAGCACAGATCCTGCTGCTGCCACCCCAATGCAGTGCTTTGGCCAGCTCCCCTTCATCAGAGGTTCTGGCGAGCAGACTGGAAACCTCAGCACCCCCAGCACAGCAGGTTCATAACCTCAAGTGGCCAGAGAGAAAAAGCTAGGGGTCTGGTACCAGCCCTACCCCCAGAGCTAGAGCACACAGCCCAGGAGTGCTGAGCTGAGCACTGGCCCCCTAAAATCTTCCAGAAATGAAGCCAGTTGACTGAACCCACTTTACACCACATTCAAACCCCCAAGGAAATCGAAGAAGATAAAAGCAAAAACAAACAAACAAACAAAAAACACATCCAAAGGATAGCAACTTCAAAGACTGAAAGAATATCAGCCAACACAGATGAGAAAGAACAAGTGTAAGAACTCTGGTAACTCAAAAACACAGAGTGTCTTTTTATCTCCAAACAACTGAACTAGTTCTCCAGCAATGGTACTTAATCAGGCCAAACTGGCTGAAATGACAAAATCGAATTTAGAATACAGATAGGAACGAAGATCATCAAGATTCAGGACAAAGTCAAAAATCTAAGGAATCTAAGGAGTACAATAAAAAGATACAGGAGATGAAAGATGAAATGGTCATTTTAAGAAAGAACCAAGCTGGCTGGGAGTGGTGGTATACGCTTGTAATCCCAGCACTTTGGAGGCCGAGGCAGGCAGATCACGAGGTCAGGAGATCAAGACCATTCTGGCTAACCCAGTGAAACCCCATCTCTACTAAAAATACAAAAAATTAGCCAGGCGAGGTGGCGGGCGCCTGTATCCCAGCTACTCGGGAGGCTGAGGCAGGAGAATGGCATGAACCCGGAAGGGGGAGCTTGCAGTGAGCCAAGATGGCGCCACTGCACTCCAGCCTGGGCAACAGAGTGAGACTCCCTCTCAAAAAAAAAAAAAAATTGAAAATTTCCTAACACAAACAGCAGAAAAAAAATATTTGAGAATTTCCTAACACAAATTAGCAGCAGAATTGACCAAGCGGAGGAAAGAATCTCAGAGCTCCAAGGCCAGTTCTCCAAAATAACTCAGTCAGACAAAAATAAAGAAAAATGAATAAATGAATAAAACCTCCAAGAAATGAGATTAGGTAGAGACCAAATCTATAACGCATTGGCATCACTGAAAGAACAGGAGAGAAAGCAAGCAACATGCAAAACATTTCAGGATATTGTCCATAAAAATTTCCTCAACCTCACTACAGAGGCCAACATTCAAACTCAGGAAATGCAGAGAACACCTGTTAGATACTATACAAGATGACCATGCCCAAAACACATAGTCATCAGATTCTCTAAGGTTGAAATAAATTAAAAATATGTTAAAGACAGCTAAAGGGAAGGCGCAGGTCACCTACAAAGGGAATCCCATCAGGTTAACAGTAGACCTTTCAACAGAAACCCTACAAGAAGAGATTGAGGGCCTATATTCACCATTCCTAAAGAAAAGAAATTCCAGCCATGAATTTCATACTCGGTTAAACTAAGTTTAAAAGCAAAGAAGAAATAAGATCCTTTTCAGACAAGCAAATGCTAAGAGACTTCGTTACCACCAGACGTGCCTTGCAAGAAATCCGTAAGGAAGTGCTAAATATGGAAAGGAAAGACTACTACCAGCCACTACAAAAACACAATTAAGCACATAGACCATTGACACCATAAAACAACCACATAATCAAGTCTACATGATAATCAACAACATGACAGGATCAAATCTGCACATATCAATATTAATCTTGAATGTAAACAGGCTAAATGCCTCAATTAAAGGGCACACAGTAGCAAGTTGGATAAAGAAACAAGAACCAAATATTCAAGACACCCACCTTATATGCAATGATACTCATAAGCTTAGAGTAAAGAGAGAGGGAAAAATCTACTAAGCAAATAGAAAAAGGAAAAAAGCAGGGGTAACTATTCTAATTTCAGGCAAAACAGACTTCAAACCAATAATGATCAAAAAAGATAAATAAACATTACATAATGGTAAAGGGTTCAATTCCGAAAGAAGACCTAATAATTCTAAATATATATGCACCCATCACAGGACCCAGATTCATCAAGCAAGTTCTTAGAGACCTATGAAGAATTTTAGATAACCATACAACAATAGTGGGAGATTTAAACGCCCCACTGAGAGTATTAGACAGATCACTGAGGCAGAAAACTGACAAAGATATTCAGGACCTGAACTTGACACTTGACCAAATGGACCTAACAAGTATCTCCACCCAAAAACAACAGAATATACATTCTTCTCATCTGTGCATGATGCCTACTCTAAAATAAATGACAAAATTTGCCATAAAACAATCCTCAGCAAATTTAAACAACCAAAACCATACCAACCATACTATTGGACCACAGTGCAATAAAAATAGAAATCGATGCTAAGAAAATCATACAATCACATGGAAATTAAACAATCTGATCCTGAATGACTTTTGGGTAAACAATGAAATTAAGGCAGAAATCAATAAATTCTTTGAAAATATGAATAAAGATACAACATATAAGAATTCTTGGGGCACAGCTAAAGCAGTGATAAGAGGGAAAGTTATAGTGCTAAAGGCCCACATCAAAAAGTTAGACAGACCTCAGATTAGCAACCTAACACTACATCTAGAGGAACTGGAGAAATAAGAGCAAACCAACCGCAAATCTAGCAGAAGACAAGAAATAACCAAAATCAGAACTGAACTGAAGGAAATTGAGATGTAAAAAACCACACTAAAGATCAAAAAATCTATGTGTTTCTTTTTTAAAAGAATAAATAAGATTGACAGACTGCTAGGTAGGCTAATTAAAAAAAAGAAAAAGAAAGACTCAAACATAATCAGAGATAACAAAGGGAACATTACCACCAACCCCACAGAAAAACAAAAACTCTCAGAGACTATTTCAAACACCACTATGCACACAAACTAGAAAACCTAGAAGAAATAAATAAATTCTTGGATACACATATCTCGCAAGATTGGACCAAGAAAAAATTGAATCCCTGAACAGACCAATGAGTTTCAAAGTTGAATCAGTAATAGAAAGCCTAAAACCAGAAAAAGCCCAGTACCAGATAGATTCATAAACAAATTATATCAGAAATATAAAGAAGAGCTGGTACTGTTCCTACTGAAACTATTACAAAAAGTTGAGGACAACGGACTCCTCCTTAATCCATTCTATGAGGTAAGCATCATCCTGGTATCAAAACCTGGCAGATACACAGCAACAAAAACAGAAAACTTCAGATCAATATCTTTGATGAACATCAGTGCAAAAATTCTCAACAAAATATGGGCAAACTGAATCCAGCAGCACATCACAAAGCTTATCCACCATGACGGAGTAGGCTCTATCCTTGGGATGCAATATTTGCATAAACATATGCAAATCAATAAAAGGGATTTATCACATAGAACTAAAGACAAGAACCACACGATTATCTCAATAGATGCAGAAAAGGCTTTTGATAAAATTCAACATCACTGCATGTCAAAACCCCTCAATAAACTAGGCATTGAGAAAACATACTTCAAAATAGTAAGAGTCATTAATAACAAACCCACAGCCAACATCATACTGAATAGGCAATGGATGGAAGCATTCCTATTGAGAACTAGAACAAGAAAAGGATGTCCACTCTTACCACTGCCATCCAACATAGTACTGGAAGTCTTAGCCAGAGCAATCAGGCAAGAGAAATAAATAAAATTCATCCAAGTAACAATAGAGAAAGTCAAACTATTTCTCTCTGCAGACAATTGATTCTATACCTAGAAAACCTCATAGTCTCTGCCCAAAAGATCTGCTCCTAGGAGTCCCTGCTTCTAGATCTGATAAACAATTTCTGCAGTTTCAGGATAAAAAAAAATCCACATAAAAAAATCAGTAGCATTTCTATACACCAAAAACATCCAAGATGAAAGCCAAATCAATAATGCAATCCTATTCACAAGACCCACAAAAAGAGTAATATCTAAGAATACAGCTAACCAGGGAGGTAAAAGATCTCTACAAGGAGAATTACAAACACACAAACACTGTTGAAAGGAATTGCGAATGACCCAAACTAATGGAAAAATCATTCCATGCTCATAATTAAGAAGAATCAATATTGCTAATATGACCATACTGCCCAAAGCAATTTACAAATTCAATTCCATTTCTATCAAACTACAAATGACATTCTTCACAGAATTAGAAAAAAACTATTTTAAAATTCATATAGAACCAATAAAGAACCAGGATAACCATGGCAATCCAAAGCAAAAAGAGCAAAGCTGGAAGTTTTATGTTACTCAACTTCAAACTATACTACAAGCCTACAGTAACCGAAACAGCATGGTACTTGTACAAAAAAAACAGACACACAGACCAATGGAACAGAATAGAGAGCTCAGAAATAATGCTGTACATCTACAACTATCTGATACTCAATAAAGTTGACAAAAAAAGTGATGGGAAAGGACTGCCTATTCAATAAATGGTGCAGGGATAACTGGCTAGCCATATGCAGAAGACCCCTTTCTTATACTGTATATAAAAGTCAACTGAAGATGGATTAAAGACTTAAATGTAAAACCCAAAACTATAAAAACTCTGGAAGATAATTTAGGAAATACCATTCTAAATATAGGCCCTGGCAAAGATTTCATGACAAAGACAACAAAAGCAATAGCATCAAAAACAAAAGTTGACAAATAAGACCTAATTAAACCAAAGAGCTTCTGCAAAGCAAAAGAAACTATCAACAGAGTAAACAGACAACCTATAAGATAGAAGAAAATATTTCAAACTATGCATCTGACAAAGATCTAATATACAGATTCAGTAAGGAACTTAACAAGTGAAAAACAAAAAACCTCACTAAAAAGTGGGCAAAGAACTTAACCAAACTTAACAGACATTTTTCAAAAGAAGACATACATGTGGCCAAAAGCATATAAAACAAAGTTCATCATCACTAATTATTATAGAAATGCAAATCAAAATCACAATGAGATACCATCTCACACTAGTCAGAATGGTTATTATTAAAAAGTCAAAAAATAACAGATGTTGGCAAGGTTGTGGAGAAACAGGAACTCTTATACACTGCTGCAGGGAATATAAGTTAGTTCAGCCATTGTGGAAAGAAGTTTGACAATTTCCCAAAGAACTTGAAACAGAATTACCATTTGACCCAGTAATCCCATTATTGGGTACATCCCCAAAGGAATATAGATTGTTCTGCCAAAAAGACATATGCACACATATGTTCATCACAGCACTATTCACAATAGGAAAGGCATGGAATCAACCTAAATGCCTATCAGCGGTAGACTGAATAAATAAAATGTGGTAAATATATACCATGGAATACTACACAACCAGAAAAAGAGGAGATCATGTCTTTTTCAACAAAATGGATGGAGTTGGGGGACATTATCCTAAGTGGACTAATGCAGGAACAGAAAACCAAATACCACATGATCTCACTTACAAGTGGGAGCTAAACATTAAGTGCTTAGCTCAAAAGGAACACAAAGAAAGAAACAACAGACACTGGAGCCTACTTGAGGGTAGAGGATGGGAGGATGATGAGAGTCAAAAAGACTACCTAACAGTACTATGCTTACTATCCGGGCGATGAAATAATCTATACACCATGACACACAATTTACCTATATAACAAACTGCAACATGTACCCCGAACCTAAAATAAAAGTTAAAAAAAAAAAGTGATTCAAACTTTGATAACACTTATTGTTCCTCATTTAAAGAGTGGAAACTGAATTCCAATATTTTCAATTAAAAATAACATTTTACAAGAAAGTATACTAAAATAGTAGTTAAAATAGGGGAAAAGTTATAAAAGCATAACAAGCAGAGATTAAACACAAAAAAAGAAATATATTCAAAATCTTGAGAATAAAAAAATCATAGACATTTAAAACTCAGTAGATAGGATAAACTCTAGTCTAAAAACAGTTGAAGAAAAAAATGACACCTAAGAAGAAAGTCAGACAGAAAAATTAAGAGAATTTTTTTTAAGAGTAAAAGCAAGATTAAGAAGTTTAGAGGACTGCTTAACAGCTTTCCAAAAAATGTCTAACATAAGTTCTACGAATAGAGATTTCAGTGTTCAATGTATTAGTCCATTCTCATGTTGCTATAAAGGACTGTCCCAGACTAGCTAATTTATAAAGGAAAGAGGTTTAATTGACTCACAGTTCCACATGACTGGGGAGGCCTCAGGAAATTTACAATTATGGCAGAAGGGGAAGCAAACATGTCCTTCTTCATGTGATGGCAAGAAGGAAAAGTGCAGAGTAAAGAGGGAGAAAAGCCCCTTATAAACCATCAGCTCTCATGAGAACTGACTCACTATCACAAGAACAGCATGGAAGTAACCACCTCCATGATTCAATTACCTCCTACTGGTTTCCTCTCATGACATATGGGGATAATGGGAACTACAATTCAAGATGGGATTTGGGTGGAAACACAGCCAAACTATATCATTCAGAGAATACCAAAACGCAATATTCAAGATGATTCAGGTAAAAATTTTCCAAAGTTTGAGGAATTTTTTTTTTAATTTTTAAGTTTTGAGGGTCCATAGTGGTTGTCTGTATTTATGGGATATATGGGATGTTTTGACACAAATACACAATGTGTAAATCATATCAGTTTAAAATGGGGTATCCATCAACACAAGCATTCATCCTTTGTGTTACAAATAATCCAATTGTGTTTTTTTTATTTTAAAGCATACAATTATTATTGACTATAGTCACCCTGTTGTGCTATCAAGTAGTAGATCTTATTCTAACTGTATTTTTGTACCCAGTAACAATCTTTCCAGCTCCTCAGACCCCTACTATACTTCCCAGCCTATGGTAACCATTCTACTATCTATCTTCATGAGTTCAATTGTTCTAATTTTTAGCTCCCACAAACAAGTGAGAAAGTTTGTCTTTCTATGCCTGGTTTATTTTACCTAACATAATGACCTCCAGTTCCATCCATGTTGTTCCAAATGACAGGATCTCATTCTATTTTATGGCTGAACAGTACTCCATTGTGTGTATATGTACCACATTTTCTTGATCTATTCATCTATTGTTGAACACTTAAGTTACTTCCAAATCTTGGCTATTATGTACATAGGAGTACCTGGAAGGAAGGAATGGAATCCAGGAAACAACAGGAAAACGCTGGAAAATTCTTTAATTATTATTTTGTTAATAAAAGCTGAATTCCTTAAGAGATAAGATTGAAAAACTTATGTTCAGTGTCCAAAATTTAGAAAATACAAATAAGCAAAAGACACAATTTAAAAATCATCCTCTGGCCAGGCACAGAGGCTCATGCCTACAATCCCAGCTCTTTGGGAGGCAAAGGCAGAAGGATCACTTAAGCCCAGGAGTTCAAGACCTGCCTGGGCAACATAGTGGGACCCTATCTGTACACACACACATACACAAAAAATCATCTTCATTCCCAGTGAAACAGGAAAGTTCCCCGATTCCCCTCACAGGACGTGTGACAAGGATATGGCTCCCCTGTTTGGTCACCTTGCAGCTCAAATCCCTAGAAGTAGCATGCAGATAGGCAGGTACAGAGGCCAGGGCGAGTGCTTTGGGCTCTCAGCCCCGTGGTAGCATCTAGGGGTGGGTGTCTGTGACTCCCAAAACCCAAGTGGGCATGTGTTACAGTGTGCTCCTTTAGCTTGGTTCTCTGTGGGTGGCTTGCATGTTAATCAGCTCAATGGACCCTCTGCCTTATTACAAGGGCAGGGGGCCATTGTGACAGCCTTCTGTATCCTGAGCTCTTGCCCAGTGTCCCAGAAGAATCAGATCATATACAGGCTCAAAGGAAGAGTGCAAGGTTTTATTGAGTGCTGGAGGTGGCTCTCAGCAAGATGGAAGGGAGCTGGAAGTGGGGATGGAGTGGGAAGATGGTCTTCCCCTGGAGTCGGGCCACCCAGGGGCTGGACTCTTCTCTGACAGCCCCCAGCCAAACTCCGCTTGGCATCCAGACATCAATACTATTCTCTCTTTCTCTGCTACATTGTTCCACCATGGCTGGTCTGCTAGTCTATTGGTCTCGACATTCAGCTGCTTCTGTGTGTGCCTGCTAAGGTCTCAGGTTTATGTGGGCACAGGATAGGCGGCATGGTGGGCCAGAGTGGTCTTGGAAAATGCAACATTTGTGCATGAAAATAGGAGTGTCTGTTCTCATTTAGGTTCGTGGGCATAGGCCCAAGGGTGGAGCCCTTGCCAGGAACCCTGCCCTTCTCTACCCAGCATTTCCCTGCCTGCCTCCCATATCACAAGGATACAGAGATAGCCACTGTTAATATTAGTAAAAGTAGCTCTGGTATTATCCTCTGCATATTTTTATTAAAATTATCTTATGTAATTCAAATTACATGTATCTCTTTTTCTATTTCACACAAATGTCTTTCTGTGTTATTATTATTCTATTGTTTAAGAGCTGGATAAATTATTTAAATTACTTGATTTAATTAATTAAGAAATGAACTCTTCTTTTTTTTACCTTTTTACAGCCCTTTCATGTGTTTTAGATAACCTGAACTTCCATTTGGGCAGGTCTTCTAAAAATCTACAAATAAATTGTCTTTTCCAAATCAGAATGTTTCCACCGATATTGCTAAGTATACCTAAAAATTGTAAATCTAAAGCGCAAAAATGTTAAGGACACTGAAAAAAAAGTCCGTTTCATCGAATTTTAGTTTTTAAAATAATGCAACTTGAGTATTTGATTTTGAATTCCATCATGAGCAATATTAGTAGAAGTGGATGAACACTTCAACTTGACTGTGTAATTTATTTTTACAAAAATCTCTTTAGAGATCCCTGTCTAGTCAGCAAATAATTGCTTTAACTTGGATTTTAATATTAACACTGAATGATTTATGTACATTAAATAATGTGATTCTCACTAACCATTTATGAGCTTAGAATGATTATCTCCCTTCCGTGCATAATCACACTTCAGGGAAGAAAGGTTAAGTGGTTTGCCTAAGATCACTCAGCCAGTCAACAGATTATCTCAAAATATGATCCTTAAGTCTTTAAATCATTAGAGTCAGCAATACTTGAGAGGCATAAGGGATATGCTCTTAGGCTTTTCTTCAAATGATTTACGTGGCATAATATCTCATTTGTTTATAGGGTTTTTTGTTTCTTATGACACAATTTGGTCTATAAGCAAGCATGAGACATCATAAAAGTGAACATAAGAATCAACATGTGGAAAAAATTCTGGGAGACTTAGCATATCAATTTCCAACATAGTTCATAAACCAGGGAGATAATATAAACCATCATTTGTGGAAGGGTCAGGGGGAGAAAAGAAGGAATAACAGAAAGCAAATAGAGTGAATAGCTTACTTTGGTGGAGCTTCAGTTCCAAGTTAGATTTCAACAAGCTCTGAATGAGAAAAGCAGAGATCTTGTGCATTCCCTGAGAGCAATTCTCTCCATCCCCAGTATAAAAGCCTCCATACATATCAACCTGGCCATATCCACACTGATGGCAAATATGCTTCATATATTTTTACAGTACAAAATTCACACTAAGTGGGAAATTCTTAGAATTCAAGAATTTTTAACAGTGATCTCATCAGAATTAGAAATGACCTTGGTAAACTAAAGTGGAAGCCAAAAAGGTAGTGGAATGATTTATTGGAAGGATCATATCAGATTCTTATTACCTAGTAGGCGAGGAGAAGGAACCAGCCCACAGCTGTGCCTTTAAGAGGGGTAAGAGAAAGAGGAAACTTAGGGGTTTTTTTTTTTGTTTTTTAATTCAATTAAGTCGACAAAGTTATTTTAAGAAAAATTATTACTATTTAACCAATAATTGTTTAATAAAATTGACTTTTTGTTTGAAAAATAAAATGACCAACTTCTCCAGGTCTGCCAGAAACTTCTCTGGTTTTAAAACTGAAAGTCCTGCAGGGCAAGGTGGCTTACACCTGTAATCCCAGCACTTTGGGAGGCCGAGGTGGGTGGATCACGAGGTCGGGAGATCCAGACCATCCTAGCTCACGCAGTGAAACCCCGTCTCTACTAAAAATACAAAAAAATTAGCCAGGCGTGATGGTGAGCACCTGTAGTCCCAGTTACTCCGGAGGCTGAGGCAGGACAATGGCGTGAACCCGGGAGGCGGAGCTTGCAGTGAGCCGAGATCTCGCTACCGCACTCCAGCCTGGGCGACTGAGCAAGACTCTGTCTCAAAAAAAAAAAAAAAAGAAAAAACTGGAAGTCCCATGTCCTGGGAAATGCCTCAGGCCCAGGCAAACAAGAAAGTTTGGTCAAAATAAAACGTAAAGAAAAAGTGTGATCATTGTCCAAAATTTAAAAAATACAAATAAGCAAGAACGAGAAATGAAATCATCCACACTCTCAGTATGCAGAAACAGCCACTGTTAATATCAGTGAACGTATTTGTATTATCTCTATGAAATAAACTTTATAACAATGCAAGTTACCATTGTTACAACAGCTGCCGGGGTAATATTGTTTGAAATTTTTTTAAAACTCTAAATAAACTGTTTAAAAAGTATGCCAAGTACCTTAGTATATGTACCTTTTCATATGATTGCATCATTCTATAAACTGTGATAAATTTTCAGTTGTGTATTGACCATTTCTGCTATTCATTCTACAAACTCCCTTAACCTTATACTTTTCTTTATCTCTGAGATACAGTACCAGCCGGTACATTAGCAGCATGCTTTCTGAGTTCTGATAACTGTATCACAGTGTAATCTCACTACTCAGGGGTATGCAGCCTTTCATTTCTTATTCCATTTCAATTTCCCTGTAGGCCAGGGACGGGAAATTTTTACCTAGGGAGTTAGCATCATTTAACATTGATATTACTTGTCCAACAATCTCCTACATGAGTGAGACCATATGTCAATCCCAGTTAGCACTTAAAATTTATCAATATCTACTTATATACATGAAGCTCTTTTTATTCTGTGGGAGGTTTAACTTTCTGAAAGCATTCCATGTCCAGTTTTAAAGTCAGTAGGAGAGAAGGAAAATAAAACGCAGTGTTAGAAAAGAAATACATCTTTTGTCTACTTGAAAATGTCCACACTTGGCTGGGGCCATATTTCAGGATTGTGGTGATCCAGAAAGTACCTCTCTCAATGAAGAAGCACTTACTATCCACGTGTGAAGTTACCCCTTTCTTGCCAATAACACATATCATAATGGCCTCTTCTGTTTTAGGTTTAGCCACACAATGCCTATTGGCAGCCCTGGAGTTGTTTGTATGATTGAAATGACTGCAGATGGAAAACCTCCAGTACAGAAGAAAGACACAGAGATTGCCCATGCCTCTCAGGTAGGTATGCAAATATCCAGTTCCAAACACTAATTGTGCCCTCAGTATTTCAGATAAGTATTTGTTACATTACTAAGTAGTAATCATATTTCTTAATTGAACAGATTCCTTGTAAAAACTCTCAACAAAGCACCAGAAAATTCAACTCATACTTTAGGGATGATTAAATCTATTTAATGTTGCCTGTCACTATAAAAGTTTTATCAAATTTAACAATAAACTTATTTTCCTTTCACACTTTGGATTTAATATATTGTGCTTGACTTTTTTGTTTTTTTTTTTTTTTAAAGACAGCTCCAGAGTGGAGAAAGATTAGCAAAATATGCCAATTTTTTAAAACTTGTGTTTTTATAACATATGATAGTACTTACACTATTTAAAAAGGCCATTCCCAGTCTTACAGATTTGCATTGGCCAGAAAATTTCTCTTAGAAACATTGAATGAGTCTAAATTAAAAGAAGAGAGAATGTCTGTCCCTCCAGAGACCAGGCAATTTGCTGAATTCTTTCAGTTTTAATGATGTGGTTGGTAACATTCTTCTTAGTGTAACTTTATCGCAATACATTTATGGTAAAAATTCCTAGTTCCTTTGATCATCATGGATAATTAATCTGTATAATTAGAGCTCTAATTTTGGTAGACATTAAAGTTGCCACTATGCACTGCCTTAATGATTGGAAATTTCATTTTATTTTCATTTCTTCTATATAGTCTCTTGAATATATATAGGCATCCAAAAGAAACACATAATCACATCTAACATTTGTATAAGCACATTATATTTTCCAAACTATGGCCTTAAATATTATCTCATTTAATATCTGCAAGAACGCTGAAAAGGTAGAATGATTCTCTCTTTTCTACAGCTGGGGGACACTGAGTATCTTTTCTGACCAGAATTGTATAGTGATAAGAAAGGAGACTCTACCTCAGGCTCTGTTTCCCAGCGCTTTTGTGTTCCTTTATAATGCACTGTACTGCTCTTCATTTGCTACTGCAGCTGACTCAAAATTGTTCAAGTGGGTTGTTAGGGTAGGAATAAAATTGTTTTTAGGTTTTAAAACGTCATTCTAGATCCCGAGAGGGCCACACATTTAGATGTAAGACATGGAATATTCAAGCAGTGGAAAATATATGAGTCACTCGTAATGAAAAATGGAAAGCATTCAGTATGACTACATCTTTATTCACTCCTTATAGTTGCCCATTTTTTATATTGAAAGATCTGTATTTTCTTATGAACAGCAAAAAATATGCTACTAACTTCTACATTAATGAATCACATATTTAACAAATAGAATCCAGTAAATGCTCAATAAATACCTTTTTGTTAATACAAAAAAAAAAAAAAAACTAGCCGGGCGAGGTGGCCGGCGCCTGTAGTCCTAGTTGCTCAGGAGGCTGAGGCAGGAGAATGGCGTAAACCCGGGAGGCAGAGCTTGCAGTGAGGCGAGATCCGGCCACTGCACTCCAGCCTGGGCGACAGAGCAAGACTCTGTCTCAAAAAAAAAAAAAAAAGAAAAAACTGGAAGTCCCATGTCCTGGGAAATGCCTCAGGCCCAGGCAAACAAGAAAGTTTGGTCAAAATAAAACGTAAA
>NW_012104521.1:110509-137662 GCF_000951045.1 Mandrillus leucophaeus
TATATATCTCCTTTTGTTGTTGAAAATGTTAAATAGAACATATTTATAGCCTCTTTGACAAATCAGTTACCTTGCCCTTTAGGCTGACCAAATGAAATACCGATCAGAATGCTGCAAGCAATGCGCATGCACACGCAGAGACTAACACAGGGGAGTAGAATTTACTATATCAATGGAAAATAATCCGGATAATTTTAGGGTGGTAAAGAGAGAATGAATGTAGGCACTCTAAAGCCTCAATGGCTGTTCTCTGCTGCCACTACAGGAGCTGTCACATGCTTTTATAGCTCTCTGCCTCCTTAAGTTTAGCCCAACTCAAGTGCTCCTAAGCCTGGGTGAATCACTGTTGCCTTCTAACTTGTGTTAACCCCAAAGCTCAATTTGGTCACTCTTATGGAGGCTATATGTGGTGAGATTCTCTCAGATAGACTTCAGTCCTAGAGTTATGGTATATTACAGCCCCTAAGGGCCAACCTCTATGGCACAGGCCCTTTCTCTCCAAGTTCTGGCAGGATCCTGTCTGAGAAAGAACACCTAAAGGTGGCTTCCGACTGTGAGTTATACCTTTTCTACTGCCTTTTCCTTTATTATTACAGTGGGAGAATGATGGAGGTTTGTGGAATAAAGATACAAGAACTGAAAATTTTGCGAGCTGAAGCTATTTAATTTTAAGAGTCATGGACTTTGGCACAAAATATCAAAATAGGTTCCAGCACTGCCTCTACTCATTATAATTTAGTAGGGATTGTTAAGTATATTCAAAGAATCATTATGTACAAGATAGTATTTTTCAGTACATAAACCCAAAACAAAGCCAGATTGACACCGAAGGGTCTGAAATCTGAAATGTGATATTCTAGATTGGATAAGAAAAAACACCTATAATAATTTGGAGGGTTTTTTGGTAATTTTGAAAGTAAAAAGTAAAAATTTATTCTTAATTCTGATAATAATAGCCAAAATATATGTTCCAGATACTGTTCTAAGCACTGTTCATATTTTAAATTATTTATTTAAATTATATAAAAAATACGAAGTAAATACTATTATTATCTCCAAATACAGAGAAGGAAAATAAAGCACAAAGGGGATGAGTTTCCTGCCCAAGATCACACCGCTATTTGGGGATTCAAATCCAGACATTCTCACTAAATAGTCCATGCTTTTAACCAAAACTTTGTGGTCTCACAACATTTTATATGATATTTACTTTTTGTTATTTCTAATGTGATTTATTGTTTTCTTTTGTTTTTAAGTTCTGGGATACACGTCCTGAATGTGACATATGATGTTTTCCTTTATTCTATTGCAACTATTACTAAGCAACAAAATTTTATGTGTACAGTACATTACTGTTAATTACATATGCATTATTATAGAACAGTTCTCTAGAACTTTTTCATCTTATCTGAAACTTTATACTCATTGAAAAGCAACTTTTCATTTCTCTCTCCCTGCAACCTCTGACTACTTTCTGCTTCTATGAGTTTACTTTTTGTACCTTATTTAAGTGGAATCATGCAGAATTTGTACTCTGTGGCTGGCTTCATTTATCATAAAGTCCTCAAGGTTCATCTATGTTGTACCATATGACAAAATTTCCTTCTTTTATAAAATTGAATATTCCATAATATCTACATATATATATATCATTTTCTTTTATCGTATTTTTAATCGACAGATAATAGTATATATTTATCAGGTACAATGTAGTGTTTTGATATATGCATACATTGTGGAATGATCAAATTAGACAAATTAGCATATCTATTACCTCAAATATTTATCATTTCTTTGTGGTAAGAAATTGAAAATCCTCTCATTTAGTTGTTTTTAAAAATGTTATTATTAACTGTAGTCACCATGCTATGCAATAGATCGCCAGAATTTATTCCTCTTATCAAATTGGAAGTTTGTACCCTTTGACCAATGTTTTTCTTTTTTCTGTCTATCCCCATTCCTGACCAGTCTCTGGCAATCACCATTGTACTTTCTATTTCTATGAATTCAACATTTTTAGATTCTACATATAAGTGAGCTCATACTATACCATATTTTCTTTATTCATTTATCAATTAAAGGACATTTATGTTGTTTCTATCTATTGAATGATGTGAATAATGCAAATAATGCTACAATGAACATCCAAGTGCAAATAATCTCTTCAATATCCTATTTCCAATTCTTTTGGATAAATACTGAGAAGTGGTATTGCTACATCAGGTGGTAGTTCTATTTTTAATTTTTTGAGAAACCCCCATACTATTTTCTATAGTGGCTGTATCATCTTACATCCTGACCAACAGTGCTCATAAATTTCCATTTCTCCACATCCTCACCAAGATGTGTTATTTTCTGGTTTGGGTAATAGCCATCCTAACAAGTATAATGTGATATCTCATTGTGGTTTTATTTGCATTTCCCTGATGGTGAGCATCTTTTCATATACCTGTTGGCCATTTGTATGTCTTATTTGGAAAAATGTCTATTCAAGTCTTTTGCCTATTTTTTAATCAGGTTGTATTGGGGTTTTGTTTGTCTGTTTTGTGTGTTTGCTCATTGCTATTGAGTTATAGAAATTCCTTGTATGTTTTGGATATTAACTCCTTATCAAACATATGGTTTGTAAATATTTTCTCCCATTCTGTAGTTTTCCTTTTCACTCTGTTAATTGTTTTATTTGCTGCACAGAGGCTTTTTAGTTTGACATAGTCCCACTTGTCTATTTTTGCTTTTGTTGTGTGTGCTTTTGGTGTCATATCCAAGAAATCATTGTCAAAACTAATGAAGTATTTTTCCCATGTTTTCCTCTAGGGGTTTTATGGTTTGGGTGTTAAGTCTTTAATCAACTTTGAGTAGATTTTTATGTATAGTGTAAGATAAAGATCCAATTTTATTTTTTCAGTTTTCTAAATCCTTGCTTTTTAAATTATACCATTACTTTCTCATACAATAAAGGGATTTCAGAAGAAACAAAGGAAAATATATTATTGATTGTCTTATTGATTCAGTGAAAACATTATCGTAGAGCTGAACAAATTGATTCCTGATGATGAGTAGGGGTTACCTTCTTGAAAATAGTTTCCTGTATGGAAAATATTGTGGAAAGTGGTCTAGAATCTTCCTTAGAATGTGAACTTGTCTTCATTCTTTTGTTATTATAGTCAATATAACGGTCAGTAGAATGTTTGCAATCCAAGATGTTGCTGAAGCTCTCCTGTCAGGAACTGCCTTAGTGAAAACTAAAGGAATTCAAGGCCTTTCAGGGTCTCTCAGTTACTAGTGGAAGATAATTTACTTGTGACTAACAGGGAATTCCTGGGGCATTCTTAAAATAATGAGAATCCTTGAGAACATGCACTATTTCCTACTCCCATTAGAGTAATTGTTGCATAAGCAGATTTAACATATTTATCTGTTCCTACTTATGGTTTGCCACTAGACTGATGTATCAGAATTTTAATGCCATATAATTATATATTGTAAGTTAAAGCAGTGTAGCATACTGGTTGAGAATAGAATATTTTACATTTTATGATATCTTCAGTGACTGTACCTCAGCTAAGTTCTGAATTTTCTACTACCTCAAGACATCTTTCAGATATATGCCAAATGCTTGCTCGTTATAAAATGAGACTCTTTTGCATGTGAATACCCAGTTTTCTAAAGACCATTTGTTGAAGATTATTTTCCACATGCACTCTTTTCAAAGATCATTTGACTATGTGTGCATGCGATTTTTTCATAGCCTATTATGTTTCTTCGGTTTATAGATGCCTTTATGCCAGCACCATACACTTTTGATTACTATAGCTTTGTACTATACTGTGAAGTCAGGAAGTGAGAACCTCTGCCATTTTGTATTCTTTCTCAAGATTGTTTTGGCTATTTTGCATCCTTTGGTGCCATACGAATTCCAGCATTGTTTTTTCAATTTTTGTAAAAATATCTTTGGAATTTTGGTAGGGATTGTATTGAATCTGTAGACTACTTCGGATAGTATGGACATTTTATTGATGTTCCATGAATGTAAAATGTCTTTCTTATTTATTTGTGCCTTTTTTCTCTTTCAAGAATGTTTTGTAGTTTTAAGTTACATGTTTTTTGCCCTCTTAAGTTTATTCTTATGCTATTTTATCCTTTTCCGTGTATTATAGATAAAATTGTGTTCTTAATTTATTTATGATAGTTAATAATTAGTCCATAGAAGTGTAATTAATTTTTTGCTGATTTTTGTATCCTGAAATTTTGCTAAATTTGTTAGCTCTAACAGTTTTGTGTGTGTGCATGTATGTCAGAGACATCATTAAGGTTTTCTGTGTATATTATAGTGTCATCTGTGAACAAAGATAATTTTACTTCTTTATTTCTTATTTGGATGCATTTTCTTCCTTTTTTTTTTTTTTTTTTTTCTTTTGCCTAACTGCTCCAGCCAGGACTTCTAGGACTATGCTCAATAAAAGCAGTGAATGGGCATCCTTTTCTTGTTCTTCAACTTGAAGGAAAAGCTTTAGGTGTTCACCATTGAGTATGATATGTATTCTGTTGAATTAATTTCCTCCTAATCCTAATTTGCTGAGTATTTTTTCATGAAAGAGTCCTAATTTTGTAAAATGACATTTCGCATTTATTGAGGTGATCCTGTGATTGTTATCTTCCCGTTTGCTTTAATGTAACGTATTATTACATTCTCCTTCCTGTCTTACAAGACGGCAGGAAGGAGAATGAACACAAGAGGAACTACCAAACACTTATAAAACCATCAAATCTCAAGAGAACTGCCGCTTTCACAAGAACAGAATGGGAAAACTATCCCCACGATTAAATTACCTTGATCTGGTCTTTCCCTTGACATGTGGGGATTAAGGGGATTTAGGGGATTACAATTTAAGATGAGACTTTGGGTGGGGACACAAATCCTAATAATATGAGCATGGAATATATTTTTCCATACTTTCACTTTCTGATTGTATGTATCCTTAAATCTAAAGTGAATCTCTTGCAGGACAAGTTTTCTTGAACCTCCTTTCCTTTCTTGCTTTCTTCCTTTTTGACTTTTTAGTGACATAACTTGATTTTATTTTTTGGTTTTTTTGTATCTTCTATGGATATTTTTTATGGTTACCATGAAGCTTACACAAAATATTTTATAGCTATAGCAGTATATTTTAACCTAATAATAACTTCAATAACGTACTAAAACTCTATTCCTTTATTGCTCCTACACACACACACACACACACACATACTTTATGTTATTAATCATAAAAATAACTTCATTTTATATTGTGTACATGTTAACATATTTTATAATTATAGTTATTTTATACTTTTGCCCTTAATTTCTAAATTCCTAAAGTTAGCATGCAATATACCCATGTAACAAACCTGCACATGTACCCTTTGTATCTAAAATAAGTTGATATCTTTCAAAAGAAAATATTCCAGAATAAAAACCATAAAAATAACAACTATAAAAAATAATGCAAACTAAAAATAAATAAATTCCAAAATTTATTTACACACCATGATTACAGTATTACAGTATTCTATATTTGTATACATATTTACCTTTATTAGCAAGTTTTATACTTTCATAAGTTTTTGTGCTGTTGTCTAGTATCCTTCTATTTCAACTTGAAAAACTTCCTTTAGCATTTCTTGTAAGGAAGATCTAATGATTAAATCCCTCAGTTTTTGTTTATGGGGAAAGTCTTTATGTCTTCTTCATTCTTGAAGGACGGTTTTAGCAGATACAGTATTCTTGGTTTGCAGGTTCCTTTAAAAAATGTTTAGCACTTTAAATATATCATCCCTTTCCCTCCTGATGTGCAAGGTTTCTGCAGAAAAAATCTACTGATAGTCTTGTGGGAGCTCCCATTTACATGAAAAGTCACCTTTTTTGTGTGTCTTTTAAAATTCTGTTTTGGGCTATAAAATGTCTCAGAGTGGACTTTTTTATGTTCATTTCTGTTGGACTACTTCAGCTTCTTGATTCTGGGTGTCCATTTTCTTCCCCATATTAATGAAGTTTTCATTCATTATTTCTATGAATAAGCTTTTTCTTTGTTTCTTTCTCTCTTCTCCTTTTGTGACATCCAAGTGATCTGTCTTTGAATTTTATGATTCTTTCTTCTGCTTGACCAAGACTGCTGCTGAACTTCTGTAATGAATTTTTAAATTCAGGCATTACAGTTTTCAGCTCCAAAATTTTTGGTTGGTTCTCTTTCATATTTTCTCTCATTTTTGATATTTTCATTTTGTTCAGCATCACTTTTCTGTCTTCATTGAACATTTTCAAAATGGTTACTTTGAATTTTTTGTCAGGTAATTCATATAGATCTCTTTTTAAAGGGTTGTCTCCTAGAGATTTATTTTGTTCCTTTGATTATGCCATGCTTTCCTCTGTCTTCCTTTGCTTTCTAACTTTGTGGTGGAATCCACACATTTGATAAAACATCCACTTCTTCTAGTCTTTTTGGACTGGCGTTTTGCACAGGGAAAGACCTTTAACCATCAGTCTGCAGTCCTCTCAAATGTTTGCTATGGATGCGTCTTCTCTGAACTTGCGCATGCAGACTCCAAATTAAAGTGATTTTCCAGTTTCTTTTTTCAGGAGCTCATAATCTCTTGCTCCCTTTACCTTCTGTATATGGTACTATAGGTTCTCTGGATATGCTACAAGCTGCCCATCTCTCTTAGTCTCAGAAGCCCTCAGACTTCTAGAGTATGCCAAGTCCCATTAGCACTCTCAATCAAACAAGATAGAAATTAGTCTCTTGCAGCCTTCTGAAAACCAGAACATTGGGTACATGATCCACTCTTTTAGCCACTCTCTCCTGAGGGAGAGGTCACCAAGCTATACCAGCCTCTGTCTTCTCTACCCTGGGTCCTTTGAAGCAGGAATAAGCCTCCAAACACTCTTCTTTTCTCAGTAGTCCCCAGATATTGAGAGTAAGCCAGGTCCCATCAGCATTCTGAGACAAGTGAGACAGAAACTAGTGAGACAGAAGCCCCCCAAAAGCCATAACACTGGATGCATGCCCTAATTCTTTACTTTACCTCCCTGGTGAGAAGGTGGAAGGTGAGAATTTTCTCTGATCCCATGCTAAGCCGGGACAAGAGACTGTGGTGAATGAGTGCATATTAGTCCAAACCATCACCTTTGCTCTTAGTGATCCCCAGTGTGGTACCCTTTCCAGATACAGAAAAGGCAAAAGCCAGTCACTCAGACAGCTCCCCAAAGAGTCTGAATGCTGGACATGTTTAAGTCTTCTGTTTCCCTTCCCAAGTCAAAACTAGGAGCAAGGAGTTTTCTCTTCATTATGCCATGCGATGTTAGGGAGTGGACTTGTAATGAATGAATGCCATAAATTTTCCTTACAGCTTTGATACAGCTGGCTTCACAATCACCTGACATGTAGGACCCTCTTAACTGTTTTCTAAATGCTCACAAAGGGAATCGGTCCATGTATTTTTGTTGCATCTGTGTCTCCACAGGGGAAGGAGGATCTGTGGCTTCCTATTCTGCCATCTTGCTGACCTATATGCTATTATTTTGCAACAATTTTTTTATTATTTTATTCTCTAAATTATATTTAATTTCTTTATGGACAAGAGTAATCCCACATACTTCTATTTACACTTCCCTAGATCAATGTGTTCACAAAGTAGCAACTCAGTTTATCATTGTTTCTCTAAAGTTTAGTTGTCCCTTCAACAAGGTAAGGAGATACTATTTTGAGAACATTTCCTAGCCTAGAAAGCCTTAAGAATCAAATATTAACTGTGCATTATTGATCATAACATCAATAATAACTTCACTCATATTTATCAAATTTTTAAAGAAATAACCTTGTGTGAGCTACTGTCCTATGCACTATGCCATATATATATATTAAATATAGAAGGGTATATTAGAATAATAATATAACATTTATTCTGAGTGGGACCTTATAACGACATCCCATGTGTTGAATCTAGCAAAATATTGAGATTCTAAGGCAGCAAAACACAGGGAAAGAGGCCTAAAGACAACTAAGAGACTGAGGAAAAGCAGGATTGGATTTCATGAAACAGGGTCATTTGTAAAAAACGTGCATGAAACTTCCTATTTTCAAGGCACTTTGATGGATGCCCAGAATCCCAAGATAATCAGGGCGAAGACTCTGTCCTAAAAATAAATATAAATTAACATAGAAGATATCATATGCTCACAGATTATTATACTTTAGGGCAAAGTAAGAGAAAGAGAGGGAGAGAGCAATCCTTTAACTGCAAAAGAATGGGAATTTTGATAAATATTGCTTGTGTTATTTTTTATCCCTTTTCACTTATTTCATTTAAATAATTTTTAAGAATTTAAGCTTTTTTAACATGTGAAAAGTTACTTCAATAAATCCTTCTGAAACACTTTATCCAACATTTCTTATCCATCTTTATTCCAAAACTTAATGTTTCTGATTTTAAATTTGTTTCTATACAATTCAAATAATGTTAAAAACCAAAAATGGTAATGACTCTTAAATAAAAGCCAGTTTGTTTCCATTGTAAGTCATCATATTCTTAAAGACAAGTGCAAGTGATAATTAATTTTAACCAAAAAGTATTTTATAATCATCTCCCCATATTTTGTTAACACAAGTCATTTAACTTCAGACACAGAATTGAGAATGTAAAATAAAAGTAAACATTGAATCAGGATATCAATACAGAAAGATATGCAGTACTCCAACATCTAAATTTAAATTAAAACAAAACAAAAAAATAAATAGGACAGCTTCTTATCTACCCTCTCTCCTGCCTGCTGGATTTTAGAATTTTACTTCCCCTTTGCCTATTTTCTTATTTTATTCGTATGTATTATAAAAGAATAAATATATTCTTCCTTTAAAAAGAAACTCTGAAAGGAAAGGAAGTGTTCATTTCACTCCTGTCAGATATGGAGTCCTTTTCCCTCAGTTATCATTGATATTTTTTATTATTTTCATAATTCCTTCTTGATTGTCCATGTCTGTTCTCTGTGCTTTTATCTTGTAACATCATATCCTGATGTCAGACTTTATTCTTCATAGTCTGATTCACAAGGAATTATTAGAAAAGACTTATTTTAAAGATCCATCTCCTTAGGAATAATTATACACACAAAAGTCATCTCTTGTATAATTGAAAGTCTGAGAATAGAAGAAGTGGACCATTTTAATGGTTATGTATGTGTAGCCAACAGCATCTGCTTTTTTAGACATTTCAGGACTCCAACTAAGCATGAGTCTCACATCAGAAAAAATACAAGAGCCATCTACTTCCATTGTTTGGGTGTTTTTTAATGGTCTAATAAATCATTGATAGCTCTATAGACTTTCCTTCATACCTTCCTACTACCGACAGAAAAAGAGAGTATTCTTCCATTCTCTACCAGTTTTGTGCTAAAACAGCACACTTGTCAAAACAGTGAAAGCTTCACTGTTCCAGGTGTGTGATCAATACACAAAGATGTCAGAGATCCACGGTGAGAGGAAGGTCATCCTTTGGATGCAGAGTCTAAAAGTTCATGATAGTTCCCAGTTGTATTAACAGTGGATCACTTACCTTAGCTGATAGACAGGTCTGCTAACAGTTTGTAGAATGTGAAAACAAACAGAAATACACCTATGCTATGTGACAGTTCTATTGATACACCTTGAAAGTTTTAGCTTCCACCATAACATCCCCAAAGACAGTCACCCTCTGGGATCCAAATAAGAAGAAATACTCAGGAAAAAAAAAAAAAGTAGTAAAGACGCCCTTAGAAGCAGAGACTCTGTCTTTTAAAAATAACCAGATCTCAAATACAGAGTTAGTTTGACTTGTTATGGGTCATGGAGATGCTTTGCTCTTCCTAGAATTAAACATGCTTCTGCTCTCTAAAAGTACATCCGCATGAAAACAGCACGTATTAGTATAAACGTAAAGCAATATTGCTGGGCATCTCTCATACTCTCCTCCCGCCAGACCCCTAACTTAATGATTTGGCTTTAGTTTTTTTAATTCTGGCAATGACAGTGTTCCATTTTATTGTATCTGTAATACCAATTTAAATACTTTTCAGATGTCAGCTTGAGGTATGAATGTGTGTTTTGGGAATTGGGATATCAGAGATGTTTCCCACACAAATGTTGCTGCATCTACTTGCCATATGCCTAACAGCCCTGAAGAGCAGGGTCTTATTTCCAGATTATTTAGACTTCAATTGTAGCTCATAAATTCTTACAGAGAGTATCTGCATTTCATGTACATCTAAATTATGAGAATTCAATTATATATGTTGCTGAGGGTGGGAAAGTAGAAATCAAGTAGCAACTTAAATCATGTATGGTGATTTTAACATCATTCTGGTCAATGCGCATAAGCTGTGCAATGGACATCAGATGTGAGAAGTTAATTTATTGTACTCAGTATCAGTTTCCTCTTGTGTCTGACAGTGGTACATCTCACCACACACTGGGGGGTTCTAGGGTTTTTATACAACATGACATGAAATGCCAGCTTCATCTACAGCTGCACTGAAAAAACAGCAAGCTATTCCAAAGCTGGAGGAAATATGTAGCTGTGTTGGAATTATCTGGAGAAAGCATGTTAGTCTCCAATATGGTGACTAAAGGATTTCCAAAGACAATTTAGCTTCTACGAAATATTCATATTATTTGCCATCTTTAGAACTAACTCCCTTGTAAGATGTGGCCCTGATGTATTGATCAAATAAAGGTAGATCAACACCCTAATTTTACAGAGTCTCTTTATTCTACTAATTTTCTATAAATGGCTTGGTTGCCTTTAAGATGGTGTGACTTCTTTTTTTTGTTTTTTAACTTTTAGGTTTGGGGGTACATGTGAAGGTTTGTTACATGGATAAACCACGTCATGATGTTTTGTTGTACAGATTATTTCATCACCTAGGAATTAAGCCTAGCACTCAATAGTTTTTTTTTTTCTGCTCCCCTCTCTCCTCCTACCCTTCACCCTCAAGTAGACCCCAGTGTCTGTTGTTTCCTTCTTTGTGTTCATAATTTCCCATGATTTGGCTCCCACTTATAAATGAAAATCATGTAGTATTTGGTTTTCTGTTCCTGCATTAGTTTGCTGAGGGTAATGGCTTCCAGCTCCATCTATGTTGCCACAAAAGACATGATCTCGTTCTTTTTTATGGCTGCATATTATTCCATCCATGGTGTATATGTACCACATTTTCTTTATCCAATCTGTCATTGATGGGCATTTAGGTTGATTCCATACCTTTGCTATTATGAATAGCACTGAAATGAACATTCAGATGCATGTTTCTTTATGGTAGAATGATTTATATTCCTTTGGGTATATATCCAATAATGGGATTACTGGGCCAAATGGTAGTTTTGCTTTTAACTCTGAGGAATCACCATACTGCTTTCCACAATAGCTAAACCAATTTACATTCCCACCAGCAGTGTGTAAGTGTTCCTTTTTCTCTGCAACCCAGCCAGCATCTGTTATTTTTTTACTTTTTAATAGTAACCCTTCTGACTGGTGTGAGATGGTATCTCATTGTGGTTTTGATTTGCATTTCTCTAATGATCAGTGATATTGAACTTTTTTTCATATGCTTCTTGGCCGCATGTATATCTTCTTTTGAAAAGCATCTGTTCATGTCCTTTGCTCACTTTTAAATGGGGTTGTTTTTCTCTTGTAAATTTGTATGCATTCCTTATAGATGCTAGATATTAGACCTTTGTAAGATGCATAGTTTGCAAAATTTTTCTCACATCCGTTAGGTTGTCTGTTTACTCTGCTGACAATTTCTTTCGCTGTGCAGAAGTTCTTAAGTTTAATTAGATCCCACCAGTCAATTATGACTTTTGTTGCAATTGCTTTCGGTGTCTTTGTCATGAAATCTTTACCTGTTCGTATGTCCAGGATGCTATTGCCTAGATTGCCTTCCAGGGTTTTTATAGTTTTGGGTTTTACATTTAGGTATTTAATCCATTTTGTGTTGCTTTTTGTATATGGTGTAAGAAGGGGACCAGTTTCAGTTTTCTGTATATGGCTAGCCAGTAATCCCAATAAGATGATGTGATGTTTTTGTGTCTTCTCAAAGCAAGAGTCTTTTCTTGATCTGATTTTGGAATAAAATGTGAATTAAGGAAGTGAATATTACTCAAGCAAAGTTCTACTTCTCATGCATATTATGTTCAAATTTTGGAGAAAGGAAACGGTAACATTTTCAATTTTCCAAGCACTATTTGCAAGCACCATACATTTTGCTCATATTTTAGGATATTTATAATATATTGTGATTACCTTAGTTTGTCAGGGTTGCCATAACAAAGTACCACAAACTGGGTGGCTTAATCCACAGAGATGTCTTATAGTTCTTACAGCTCTGGAAACTAGAAACTCAAGAACTGTAGGGTTCTTTCCATATGATGACTTGAGAAAGATCTGTTTAATGCCCCTCAACTCATTTTTGGTAAGGTGTTGGCAATATTTGATGTTCCTTAGCCCATAGATGCATCACCCTGATCTCTGCCTTTTTGTTCACATGGCAATCTCCCTGTGTGCCAGTTGGTCTGTATCCAACCTTCTTTATAAAAGTCCTAAAAAAGACTATTGTCCTTATAAAAGTCCTTATAAATGTCCAAAAGATCCTATGGATTATAGGTTTGTCTTATTCCAGTATTGACCTCATACTAACGAATTACATCTGCAATGACACTATTTTTAATTAAAGTCACACTCTGAGGTACTAGGGATTAGAACTTCAATATATGAATTTTGAGGGAAAACAATTCAACATCTAACAACAATTAGTTAACATGGCTTTATTTTCTTATTTAGTTATTATTTGGGAATGTTCACACTAAAATGCAAACACATCAGCTCGAAAAATCATTTCAAAGTAATCAATCAGCGAGTTTTACTGAGTGTCTAATTTTCTGCTAAATATTATTAGATATTGTTAGAGATAAAAAAGAGATATAAAAAAGAACCATTTTCTAAAACAGTCTATCTCCCCACCTAGTAGAAGTGACAAAACTAACCAACAGCAGCAACCTGTTTTACACAGAAAAACACGTTAAAACACATCTAATTACAGAACCAAACATCCTACATCTTTTCCACATAATCTGACAACACCTTATTTTTTGTTGTTGCTTTTTCTACAGGTATATTTTGAATCAATGTTCCTTGGTCATATTCCTGAAAATGTTCAAATTCATAAGAAAGCAGGTCCTGTTTATGGATTCAGGGGCTGCATTCTAGACCTTCAAGTAAACAACAAAGAATTCTTTATCATCGATGAAGCACGACGTGGAAAGAATATCGAGAACTGCCATGTCCCTTGGTGTGCTCATCATCTGTGCCGCAACAATGGCACCTGCCTCAGGTCAGTACTAGACTCCTGATTCCCAACCTACACTGCATGACTCCAAATTCTTAAAAATAAGAGCCAGCAGCATTGTCCTCTGAGAGAGGGAAAAGACAAGTCCAGGACTCTCAAGTTTTTCTATGCATCACCTAGACTATGCACACATGTGGTAAATTCTTGTTTTTCCAAAGAAATGTACATATTGTAGCTCAAGTGACAAGAGATTCTCAGACTCTGACAATAACTAGGTAACTAGACCTGGTTTTGGCAATTTCAAATGCATCCACATTTTTATCTAGGTGTTCCAGCTTTTTATAAATATGAATGAGAGGCTATTATTCATTGGTGATGATTTTGATATATTTATTAATTTTTATATTTGTTTTTTATTCATCTGCCAAAAAAGAATCTGCTTAGATTGCTAAGATTAGAGATGAAGACAAAATTATATCTGTTTTCTCTTTTTATTTGCAATCCTATATCCTTTTTGCTTCTTGAAGCAGATTTATCATGCTTATAAACTTAAGAAGATTTTAATTAAAATTAATTTTGCTCCACTTAAATGTCTTAACTGAATCAACCCTGAGGGAGTCTCATTTGAACAGTGTAAAACATATTCCCAATTTTCTTCTGTCATCTGAGGATTCTTTATTTTGGGGCTACAAATAATTACAGAATGGAAGCTGAAACAGATACAACTTACAATAATTCAAGTCAAGGAAAAATTGACCAAATCACACAGGAAATATTTTAATTAATTAACCTCAGTATTTTCAAGGGGCAAGTTATCAAGCAGTCAATAATGACTCCATAAAAGTAAATATCTCCATGCGTAGTGTAGAAAAGAGAGAAATTTTATCAATAAAAACAGGATTAAAAAATGGTAGACAGAAACAAGCTCTGATAGTGATCACTAGAATAGAAAATTTTTAAAAAGAGGGAGAGAGAAAGAACCAAATCGCAAAGACAAGAAACAGAGGACTGGACAGGTATGATAAAATCAAGGTGATGTATTTACCAATCGCAGAATGACAGTAATAAATTTGGGAAAAAAAAAAAAAAAGCATGGTTAGTGGAAGAGAGAGTTTCTTAGAGTGTCTAGAAATTTGGCTTCTGATTCACTGTGTAAGTATGCGACTTACACAGTGAATTTACACAGATTTATACATTGGTACAATAACAACAGCAACATAGACCTATTGAACATAAGTACCACAGATACAGATTTAAAGAACTAAAAGAGAGTAAATGTGGGGGCTGAGGATATCTCCTTGACTATCATCACTTTCCTCAAGGCTTTACTCAACAAGTATTTTGCTTTATAATGGACCTACTAATACCCAATTGTTTTTCAAAATCTAATAATGCAAAAATAATTTAGCAAGGCAACCTTCAGAATCCTGCAAAAGGACTTGCAATTCTGTTGAATTAAGCAAAACAGGAACAAGAAAAAACTTCTCTACTGACGTTGCTAATGTCTGAAATATTTGTGTCATTCAACCTAAGTAAATATTTTCCATGAGGCTTTATTACTGATGAAATTACAGAAGTGACGAGAACTGTGTTTTCTCCCTCCCTGTATGTGGTGAACACACTCTCCTATGGCCCTGCAGTCCCCCTCCTGTTGTTCATGCCTTTGTGTGATCTTCCCTCCTTGCCTGTGGATGAGACCTGTGACTTGCTTTTAACCAACAGACTATCCGATAAACTAAGGTGATGAGATGTCACCTCCAGGATTAGACTACATAGAAGTGTAAGCTGTAAGTTACAAAGAGATTATCTCTTTTGCTGCCTTTGAGGAAGCAAACAGCAGTTTGGGGAAGGCCCACATGACAAGGCACTGAGGCAGCCTCCAGCCAATAAGAAGCAAGGAGTTGAGGGTGTCCCTTGGCTGACAACCAGCAAATATTGAATCCCTCATTCTTACAACTGTGAAGAATTGAATTTTACCACCAACCACATGATCTTGACAATGGGCCCTTTCCCCAATCAAGACTTGAGATCAAGACCCCCAACCTAGCCAATACCTTTACTGCAATGTGAGATTCTTATGCAGAAGACCCAGTGAATCCATGCCCAAACTTGGCTCTTGGAAACTGTGAGTTAACTGTTAGTATGTTCTTTTAAGCTGCTAAGTTGGTGTTAATATTGTTATTCAGGAATAGAAAACTAATACACTCTCATTTCCTGGAAAAGTATCTAACATTAGCAACTCAGAAAAATTGGTAAGGATAAGGTTTATTTTAGAACATTAACTTTCTGATATTTTGTAAGCCAAGTACATGTTAAATAAAGTAAACCTCTTATCTGCATGAATTAAAGAACATCACATTAATTCCAATCTCAGTTATTTAATATGTATTTGAAAATAACAATAAAGATAATCATCCTAACAGGATATATATAAGCAGTCCTAGATTTATTTATACTTTATATATTGATTCTCTTAGACTTATTCCAACAAACACTGCCTGAGAGCCAACTAAGAGCCAAGATATATGTAAATCAAAGACGTATATTCAAAAAACATAAAGAGTTTTTATTCTAGTGTGGAAGCTCTATCGGCTCTTCAGGACTTAAGGTAAATTTTCCCACAAAAAAAATTGTATCTGTCAGTCTTCATCATGTACATTATCTCGCCTTCCATACTCATTTCTAAATTTTTCAACCTCTCAACCACAACTCCAGAGAAATCTACTGGAATGTCAACCGATTTGGCATGCACTATTTAAAGACTTGCAGATCTGTATGTCCCTTTATATTGCTGGCCAAATGGAGATGTAGCAGTTGTGTATCATTAAGTATAACACTTATTCGCATCTTATGAACAACATGCTTTCTATCTTGATTGCCAGGGCTCAACTCCTGTAAACTACTACTTACACCGTTGCATATAGGACATGCTGCTCCATAGCAGCTATGACTTATATTCCCACAATCCCCTTGTGTACTCCAACACGTGATACGCTGGAGTTGGCCAGTTCCAGAATAACAATTTTTTTTTTTTTTACCTCTTGAAAAGATCCAAAAAGAGATGCCTATAGTATATCAGAAGTTTAATATAAGAGAACAGACAGCTATAGGACCACGGAGGAGATTACCAGAATAAGAATACTGTCTTCCCATCAATACCCAACCCTACAGCTAGCACTCCAGCAGTCTATGCAGTAATCCAAAAAGGAGAACCAGAAAATGTACTGAAGAGGAACGTAGACTCCCAATGAGACCATAAGCAGTTTCAGCTCATTAAGAAGAACACGTTTCAAAGAGGTAGGACACAGAGGGCTGTCACCATGACTAACTTTCTCCCTCAACAGATGCATACTCACACTTGGCATACACAGAGCAGTGTAGAGTCTTCCAAGAAAGAAATTTAGAGAAACCTGTGCTACTGAGTGAGCCCATTCTGATTTTGACAAAATGGATCTGAACTGACTTCATGATTTTGGTAACTCACTTCCTGTCTATGTTGTTAGCCGAAGCCAAAGGTTCTTTTTCTTTCTGCTGCCACATCATAAAGTGGATTTCTCCAAAATCTTCTAAACTCTCTTCCAATCCTTCTCACCCTTTGGCTTTGTTTTTTTCCCTCAGTCCATGCCATGTGACCTGATCTCACTCCTGAGCCCATCTAGGCAGAATTCTAAACTTCCCTTGTCTTTCCTCCTATTTTCTCAGAAGAGAAAATTGGACGCAAGACAGCTTTCAAAATAGCAGATCAATTTCAATAAGATGTGTTAATATTCAGCCTTTCTGGATTCAGGGAGGATGGACAAGATGGCCTGATGAAATTGTTTATAGGCTTATACATTATATTACTTTACTTTCAAAGTAATAGACTGTTTATGTTCAGAATAAAAGAATGATTATTACAGAGACAGGAAGAAAACCCTTTTACCTCTCTGCTTGCTCCTCTCAAAATACGCAGATACTGATGTTTTAATACTGTAGCATGTATGCATAAAGTTTTTACTTTGAAATACACATAACAATTCCTCATCACAATTTAATCATTCTGGGCCAGGACTCTTAATTGAAAGGTTGGGGAATGTTTCCTAATGGGGTATATGAGAACCTTAAGAAAGAGAGATTTTTCAACACACACACACGGGCATTCTAATCTGTATCTCCTGAAAACACATGCCTATTTTCCCTGATAAGTAAAGAATAATAGTGTTACAATATGAGATAACCCCTAAAGAAACCAGCTCTCTACGCAAGAGTGGGGTAGTGAATGAACAGAGTTTCAGAGCCATAGAGTTAGACCTTAGGGTTCACAAAATGAAATGCTGTTACAATGGATATTTGTAAGCAAAATCATCACTAATTTTTGTACCTTGGTTGATCTAATTTACTGCCGTAAAGTGCTGTTCCTACACTGTCTACGAATGTAATCTGCTTAGAAGAAGACAAATTTCATGTTGAAAAGTATTAAGGAAAGTAACACTTCAGCAGCTTTACTGAGCAAATGTCATTCTGCTTTGAGTACCATCACAAGTTTCTGGACAGTGTCCAATCTTTTTTCATTTTGTTATAAATCTGTACTAGAATTTTCAAACCCCTGTGGTTGCTCATTTCAGAGAAGTCCAAATTGCATGTAGTGAAATTCAGTTTAGAAAGTGATACAGAAGGGTTATTCTGAGTATCCAAATCTCTATGGACTTAAAACAAGCTGTTTCCAAAAGGGCATAGGAAGGTTAGTAAATTAAACGATAATATTTAAATCACTTTCCCCTTTCTGAGCCATATGTTTTTAAATAAGTTAAACAGTAATTAAAAGGAGCATCAGGTTTGGGAATATACCCTATACAACCACGACACTAGAAACTTACATCACTGACATTACAGTAAATAATTATTGAGACATTAATTTTAAATTTATTCTTAATTTTACCAGAACCTAAGCACATATAAATGTATTTTATCATCAGTGAAAGTCAATAATTTCCACATCTCAATGAATCTGCTTTCTATGCTTCTAACTGTTCTCATAGTTTTTATTCATCACTAACCAATGCTATCCTCCATGTTCCAAGGCAGAGGCTAGCAAACATGTTCTGTAATGGGCCAGATAGCAAATAACAGAATTTGTATTGCAATAACTTAACTCTCCTATTGTAGCAGGAATGCAGCCACCGACAAAATGTTAAAAAATGGATATGACTGTGTTGTGACAAAATGTAAACAAATGTAAACAAATGCATATGACTGCAGTCACTGACAAAATGTAAACAAATGGATATGACTGTGTTGTGTTCCAATAAAACTTTATTTACCAAAATAGGTGACTGGCAGGATTTAGCAAAAGGTCACCATTTGCATACCACTGCACTAGGGCAACAAATGGATAAATTAGTGTTATTCAACTAATTGAGCTAGACTAAAGAAATCAAATCCAATTCAAATGAATAATGTTTTCATATTAAGTAAGCTTCAAACAGGGTACGTATTTGTTTAGCATTCAGAAATTATTATTCTCAGTATCCCATGTGAACAGAGGTGAGTTTCTTTCCTTTATTCTTTACTTTTAATCCATCTTTCCCTGTTATCTTATTTTGTAGACTTTTTTTAACATTAGTAGAAAGAAGGCAGTTTTTATGATTACTGGGGTTTTTAGTTTCCAACTCATTTAGCGCTTCAAAATGAGGTAGGAGTCATAAATCGAATTTGAAATTGCAATAGTAAGAACTGATATCCAGTTAAAGACAGGATATCAGGTCTTAGCTTTTCCATTTGTTCTGTAATAAGTTGCAACCCCTCACAAAATTTTTGCTTGTCTTCATTGTCATTTCACAATGTCATGTAGCTAGGAATAACCTGCTGAGATCTTTTAGTTTTTACTCTCTATCTAGTCCAGATTACCCCTAATCTAGCTCAGCAGTCTACCCTATTCTTCTAAATACTATAGGAAAAAAGAGCCCTATTTCAGATCAATTTCTTACCACACATTTAGACTAATGACATTTTCAAATATTTAACCCTTCTTCTTAACTGCTACACTTCTGTCTGTAGTCTATATCTTTGAAATTGTACATAGGATTTAAGTGTCCCTTGTACTAGAAGATTACTTTATATTTAGTTAGATTATTCTCAACTGTAAAAGTTTACCAGTGAGCCTCCAAACATCTCCCACTGTAGGCAACCGTTGTTGCTAGAGAAACAGCGGGGGGAAATGCTAACCAGGTTTTGGGTAAGAATTTAGAAGCATATATGATTTCATAGTTTTCGCTATCTTTCTCATCGTGTTAACTAATTGAGTATTTAAGGTGTTTTCTACATAAGTCATTCACTAAAATCAGTCTCTACGGTATCAAAAGAATGTTTTCTTCTTTCATTGATGGTGTACATACTCTGTAGGTCTCCACTTTATTTTCCCTTACTGGAATATCATGCAGGTTCCAGAGCCTTCTATGTATGTTCACATATTAAATCATCTGGTTCAGACTGCACCAATTTAAAACTTCTATCTCATATCCAATTTAGTGGTCATCAGCCCCATGCCAGGTTGGACAAACCGCAAGTTCAAGAATTTAGAGTGGGGAAGGAATGTAATGCATTCTTGATTTCTTTCTATCCCTCTTCTGTTTCTAGTTTCTCCAGTTTTGGGTCTGGCTTGGGGCAGGAGGGATTTGACTGAAAAATATTGAAAGGTTTTCTTATGAACTGGTGCCATTATGGTTCTGTATTGATTTTCTACTCCCTGACACACAAACTCAGTGCTGTATCTCTTGTCAGATATATGCAGGAGTCCTCATCAAGCCTTGCTCCAAGGGCCACTCTATGGTTGCCTGAGGGGAGAAATGTTCTCTGGTTTGTTTCTCTCTGCCTAGTCCTTCACAGCTCCTTGCCTGCTGACATCCCCTCACCCAGTAGCAGAGCTGGCTTACCTCGAAGTTAATGAAGTTTAAGAGGCCCTCAACCTTGCACATGTCTTTCTGAGACTGGGAGTTGCTAGGAATTGCAACAATTTCTCACAATTTCCTTTGGGAAGGGAAAGCAAGTTCAATCAGGAAACATCTCCATGTAAGTTCTAGTATTTGATAGCACAAGAGGGTAAATATATTAGTTATTGATAAATTATTCATTATCAATAATTTATTGCATGTGTCAAAATAGCTAAAATATAAGATTTGGAATGTTCTTGACACAAAGAAATTCTAAATGTTTGAAGTGATGGCTATTCCAAGTATGCTAATTTGATAATCACACATTGTATGCCTGTATCAAAATATCACATGTACCTCATAAATATGTAAAATTATTATTGTACATAATCTGTATTATATATAGATTACTGTATATGTACAGTAATATATAGTAATATTTAGCCCTTTACACAATTATGTATCCATTTTTAAGACTATAGTACAATAGGAGGCTAAATTGAGTAATAATAAAACTCTGGTCTCCTTAAAAAAAAAAAAAAACTATATTACAATTAAAAAGAGAGTTCAGAGAAAGAGACCTGAATCTCCAAATATTAATGTAATTTGCTGTTATTTTCTTATTCTAAGTAAATAGTAACTTTTATGTATAATTTTTCATTTGAATCTGTAAAAATTTTTTGGTTGTAAAAGATCATAAAATTATATGAGCTTCAGGCCCAACAAAATCTAAACTCCCCTCTACAATTCTCTAAGACAGGATTCCGGCAAGATAATTCAAGCCCAATGTCAAAGTTTAATTTTCAAAAAGTTATAAACATGATTTTTATACGATTGTATAAACCACATACCAAAGATTCATTTAGCTCCTATACAAAGCAACCAGCATGAAGGTAAAGTTGGTTCAAGAAGAATTCAAGAGGCTAAGCTTTTATAGGCACTGAAAGGATGCTAAAATAAAATTGCAAGGTTTAGAGACAAAACTAGTTAATATTCCACAGGGCAATAAAATGTAATTTTGTGATGTTTTCTGCCAGTCTGTATTCATTTGTGTCTCCATCAAACCACAACCTACAAGTTAGCATGTAACTTCACAGAGTCCTGGTCTGATTAATAGTATTAATAATGCTAATGCACTTCATAACAATGTTTCAGTCAACGACAGACCAAATAGATGATGGTGGTCTCATAGGATTATAATGGAGCTGAAAAGTTTCTATTTTCTGGTGATGTTGTGGCTATTGTAGCATCATAGCACAGTTACTTTTGTTTTTATAAATTTAGTGCGGACTAACTGCATGATATTGATAAACTGTGGTAATATACAGTAGTATTTTAACCCTTTGCATTCATTCACCACTCACTCACTGATTCACCCAGGGCAACCTCCAGTCCTGTAAGCTCCTTTCATGAAAAGTACCCTATATAGGCATACTATTTTTCTTTTCTTTTATACTGTATTTTTACACATCTTGTATATGTTTAGATACACAAATACCACTGTGTTACAATTGCCTACAGTATTCAGTACATGTTTTGGTACTACATGCTGTACAGAGCTGTATTACAGCTTAGGAGCAATAGGCCATACTGTATAGCCTAGGTGGATCGTAAGCTGTGCTATCTAGGTTTGTATAAGGACACTCTATGATGCTTGCACAATGATGAAATCACCTAATAAGGCATTTCTCAGAAGTGTTATTGAGTGACATATAACTGTAAATAGTGAGCCAAATAAAAGTTCACCATCTAGAGAATTACATAATCCTTAAGCAGGCCCATTAGACAATGCTCTGGTGTGATATTACAAGAACACGCAACTCTGCTTTTGTATTATTACTAAGTTTTGAATCTTTTCTGAACACCAGACACTTTTTGCATTACCAGAAGATAGGAGTTCCAGCTGCTTCAGTGTAACCCTCTGCTGTCCTTAATGTTTAACAAGAAAAGGTCGTGATAAGCAAAAAAGTACCTATGCAAATATACACATGCTATTAGAAAAGAAGAAAAGGAGAAACAGGCATGTTTTGGCTCACTGTTACTTAGACAAAAAGCAATGCATCGCAACAAAAAATGTTGGTAATTGTTTTCTGGTTTTTTCTTTTTTCTAGAACATCCATGTTTAGAAATTATTTTGATCTAAATCTGTCTGATTAAAATAGGATATGTGTCCTTAATACCATCAATCTGTCCCTTCTTTTATACTATGAGGGCTGTAGAGCCTCTTTTGTGTTAAGCAGTGTAATGATCATGCGATTCATAAACATAAATAAGACATGGAAACCTTTTCCACATATTACTTTGTTTATGATAATCTCAAGTTTGTAAAACATTAAGGCATGCAGAGCAAATTGTGTTTTTCCATTTATACACATAAAGTGCAAGCTTAGGTTAAAACAGCCTAGGTTTCACAATTTCTATTGTTTATCTTTTTTTGTCTCATTACTTTCCCCCATTCTACAAGTGCCAGGTCTTGTGAAAATGGATTGATGTGAGGTCATTTATTCTTGCTTGGAGAGTGTGACTGAAGCTGCAGGGTTTTTAGTTGCTTATAAAAGTGGATCACATATTTGGAAAGCATAACTCTTACCAATGTAAGTGTCACCAGCTCTTGGTAAAGTACAAATGCAGTTTAAATTGATTTTCTAACCACTTTTATTACTGCCATCCTTGAGTGTAGCAACAAGGGCTGGGCATTTGTTTTCACAGGGAAGAAAGCATTTATTAATAGATCCTCGGCAAATCAGAGTTGTATTAAAGTCATGATTACAATTGTATTTTAATAAGAACAAAGATTAAATATGAAGAAATTGTGTTTCTTATAACAAATTTGAAAAGCCTCAAAGAGTTAAAATTTCAAGGTTTGACCAATGGAAAAGACCACTATCAAATTGCACACATATTTTTATATCATATTTATGCAGCAAGGTCAAATAAGTAGCGGGAAAAAAAAATCTCATCTTCAATTTTCTCTACCCTTAGGTAATAATACATGGAGAACTCATTTACCCTGATTGATCTTCCTGGTCATAAGAGACTTCTCTGGCTTAAATCCCATCTGAAAACCCTTTTCTCTCCTTTCTTAACAGAATGCTAATAGTATCTCTCCCTCACTCTCTTCTTCAAATAACAAGCACGCTAAATGTGACTTGCTAATATGGTTTTTTTTTTGACTGTTTTGCTTTCCTTCAAAAACTATTTATTAATGAGGTTTTTTTAAGTGGGAAAAGATGTGTTAAAATCTGTTTATTTTGTAAGTAGAAGCATTTATTTTTGTTTTACCACTTACAGATTGAATTCATGCACCCAAAAAAATGCATAAAGATGGCAAATTGTGTTAACCACTATGATTTTTACATATAATTAAACATACCACTGTTAAAATTGTGTGACAAGCTTGACAAACAAAATGAAAACAGAGCAAAGTCAAAGGTGGAACAAAATATGAAATATTCAGAATCCGTTGGCTTTCGGTTTACAAAATGCTTAAAAACAAGTTTAAGTGATTAATTTAGAAAGAAAAACCAATCCTATTGGTTGAGTAGTAAACAAACTTCACAAGCCTTACATGTTTTTCCTGGCCCATTTGCTGGTAGATATTGTAGCTTAAGAAAACTGCTTAACCTTTTATTATAGAAAACTAAAGTAAAAATTGTTCCCACCTGCCTACCTAAACCTCCAGTGGTTTGAAGCCAAAAGTTAAAACTTGGTAAAGACTTCAGAGTATATACACTACATGGGAAAACACTGGAAAATAAATCTGGGTATTGTTTACTGACAGTAAAATGCAGTCATGGCTTTAAGCAAGTACTGACTAGATATGACCACCAGTAACTGACATTGATCTAATAATTAGCAAGTGTTGTCTGTGCTGAGATATGCATAGTCGCATTGTTCTCATACAAATTTATCTTAAAATGATGTTACCACTTAAAATATCTTTATAACATAGTTTTACATTTTTATTTCAAAAATGATAAAATGGAGTATAAATGAATTAAGAGATTGGTTCAAATTGACACTAATAATAAAAATAGGATAAATTCTAATTTTTTAGACTTTAATTCAATGCTCTCTATCTTAGGATCTGAAATATAAATCAAGCATTTATTTCATCACAAATAATAAAGGTTAGTTCTCTTCTTGTATATTTGTTTAAATTCCTTGTAGATTCTGGGCACAAAGAAGACATTTATGCAGCCAACAAACATGTGAAAAAATGCTCATCATCACTGGTCATCAGAGAAATGCAAATCAAAACCACAATGAGATACCATCTCAAGCCAGTTAAAGTGTCGATCATTAAAAAGTCAGGAAACAACAGATACTGGAGAGGATGTGGAGAAATAGGAATGCTTTTACACTGTTGATGGGAGTGTAAATTACTTCAACCATTGTGGAAAACAGTGTAGTGATTCCTCAAGGATCTAGAACTAGAAATACCATTTGACCCAGCAATCCCATTTCTGGGTATATACCCAAAGGATTATAAATAGTAGCATGATTATAAATCTTGCTACTACATAGACACATGCACACATATGTTTATTGCAGCACTATTCACAATAGGAAAGACTTGGAACCAACCCAAATGCCCATCAATGATAGACTGGATAAAGAAAATGTGGCACATATACACCATGGAATACTATGCACCCATAAAAAAGGATGAGTTCATGTCCTTTTCAGGGACATGGATGAAGCTGGAAATCATCAGTCTCTAAACTAACACGGAACAGAAAACCAAAGACCACATGTTCTCACTCATAAGTGGAAGTTGAACAATGAGAACACATGAACACAGGGAGAGGAACAGCACACACTGGGGCCTGTTGGGATGGTGGGCTAGAGGAGGGATAACGTTAAGAGAAATACCAAATGTAGATGGCAGGGTGATGGATCCAGCAAACCACCATGGCGCGTGAATACCTATGTAACAAACCTGCATTTTCTGCACATGTATCCCAGAACTTAAAGTATAATAATAAAAAAAAAGGTTAGTTCTCTAAACTAAATGATTTAGTAACTATTTTTAGCAGTGGGAATTACACATAAGGACTAGGCTACATATAAAAATTATAGCTTCATCATTTTAGATTACTCTAACAGGCAAGAGGTCTGTGTTTTGCCCTTCCTCTTAAGTATGCCACTAACCATTTCTGAACCTCACTTTCATCATTTGTGTAGAGAGGGAATTAAACTAGACTGGGATTTTCAAAGCTATTTTTCAAGTATGGTAATCAGTATTCCTTGGGGAGAAAAAGGTAGGTAGGGAGAAATTTCTCTAAGACAAATTCATAAAATGTCACATATTCCTTTCTCTCCCTTGGAGTTTCAAAAGAAATCCTGTAAAAAAGAACCCATTCAACTCTGCTTAGAAGTAACTAAACTAATTTCACCGAGAAAAATAAAGTATTTTTCCAGGAATATCTATTAACATTACATAAAATATTCTCTTTCTCAGAAATAGAGTGGAGAAATGTTGTAACAAATGATATAAACAAGGCCCAACAAGTGAAATTTGTTTCTACTTTTAGAAGATTTCTATAGTGGAAGACTGTACAGCAACAATTGGAAAAGTCTTTGAGTTTAGTATGTTTCGATACCAAGAACCCTTTCTTCATATCTCACCTAACTTGCCATGTGCTTTAAGATATGTGGTTTTGTCTTTTCAGTCTGAGATTAATAGAACTTTTGACAAATACATTTGAAATGCAACAAAATTGGCAGAAAATCATGCCTAAAATACTTGAGTTCAGTCTTGAGGTAGGACATCATCTGGCTGTTAGACCTATGTGGTGGGATTGTGCCTGAATATCCACCCGACTAATTTCTTTCCCCTTTTATCTGTCACAAATTCTCTGGGCTTTTTTATTTCCTTCTCCAGTCTACCCATCTACTTAGAAACACAATTAAAGCCTCAAAAATGTTCTAGACCTAAATGTGAGCCACAAATATTTATATGCATGATTGCAGAATGAGATTTTCTTCTCCCACAGAGAAAACTGAAGATCACCAAGACCTGTCTAATCCTAAATATTTAGGAATCTTAGACTACTTCTAGAGCTATTTTCTATAATCTAGAGGTATATAATCTAATTGAAGTTTTAAGAGAATGCATGCTGAATTAAATATATTGAGGATTATTTTCCTGTTTTATACTTGGATGTATTAAACATCTATTACCATGCATATAGAGGGCTACTGAGAAAATCTTTTAACATGTTAGTCAGATTAAGTAAAAACCCAGATAATGCTAGGATGGAGCAAATCACACTGACAGGTAAATCCTCCTTAAGTTGAAATAGACAGAAGAGATTACTTAGATACTCTCACAGTGCAGCTCTCCATTGCTGGGCTTGACTATCTATTGCCTGTTCTACTTTACAACTTTGTAGGGTTGGAGGTTAACTTGTAGATTTTTGTCCAGTAGAAATGAGAATAACTTGTTTCTAACAAAAAGTACTCTAAATGGTACAATTTATGATCCTCTTGGACACTAATCATTTTTATATCCAACCCAGCAATCTTAATATTGCTTCTCAAATGTTCTTTAAATTACTGTTGGCATCTTACTATTTTCCTGATTATTGAGTTAAATAAAATTTTGACATGCATTCATAATGTGTTTGCATGAGTCATGATTTTACCATTATGAAATTATACTTTATCAAAATTGTCTTCCAGTTTCCTTCCTCTCATCATTTTTAAATAAAAGCAAGTGGATAAAAATGAAGACAAAGTGCACAATGAAGTAAGAAAACAGTCACACAGGAGAAGGAGAAAGACAATGTTAACCCTCTTGCTTCAGGATTGGGGAGAGGATACCACTTCTCTGTCAGCAAGATGTGCTCCATCATCCCACAGATTTTTTCTTTCTTTTTTTTTTTT
>NW_012104521.1:137712-140425 GCF_000951045.1 Mandrillus leucophaeus
TTTTTTTTTTTTGAGACGGAGTCTCGCTCTGTCCCCCAGACTGGAGTGCAGTGGTGTGATCTTGGTTAACAGCAAGCTCCACCTCCCGTGTTCACACCATTCACCTGCCTCAGCCTCCCGAGTACCTGGGACTACAGGTGCCCGCCACCCAGCTAATTTTTTGTATTTTCAGTAGAGACAGGGTTTCACCGTGTTAAGTCAGAATGGTCTCAATCTCCTGATCTTGTGATCTGCCCCCCTCGGACTCCCAAAGTGCTGGGATTACAGGCGTGAGCTACCATGCCCAGCCCATCCCACAGATCTTCTATCTTGGGAACCATGGCCAGTTTCATGGACATGGGGCCAGCGCAGCAGCACAGGACACCTTGCTCACAAGGGCCTTCACTAGGAGTGTAATGCTGTGAAGTGGTCATCTGAAAATTCTTAACATAATATAGTCAATGTTAGCTTTTGTAAGTGAAGTAAGTTGGAACAATGGAGCATGTGTCAGGGACCTGGAGGAACAGATTACGTTTAGTCTCACTCTTACCACCTCACCATGTCTCCAGGAAAAGTTCTCAGCTACCTACTTTTCCTCACCAACCCAATAAGCACTGCCATCTCCTCTCGTAGCAACGGTCTGGGTGTGGACACGGGGAGAGTCAGGGTTGGGTACATACACTGCATGTACTCAGGGCAGGATCTCAGGTGCTGTGAAGTTCTGCTCTCACCCCATGAGTGTCCTCATGACTGAGGAAATGAGTGGCATTAAACAGCAAATAAAAAACGTGGTAACAGCTTGCGAGAGAGAGAGACTACAACAGAAAGTCAAAAGCTGTTCTACTGCTTTTTGAATTAGGGACTCCTCATTGTCATCATGAACTGGTCCCCACAGATTATGTGGCTAGTCCTGTGGGGGATGAAGAACAGGGATTCTCAATGTTGCACTGATTGATGTGTCCAGTCCCCACAGACACGGACTGGCCACTGCAAATATATCAAGTTAATTTACCATTGATCTTCAAATCTTTGTTTAGCTTCTAATTTGTTTATTTTTATCCTAATGATATGTACTCAGAGAACAAAGTAAGTCCTAATAGTACTGCTTGAGGTTATTTAAGGATTCTATAATAATTACAGGGACTATACAGAATACTTACTCCCTATTAGTTAGTTTTAAACTAGTCTACAGAAATCCATTAGGCTATTCTCTCTGCTTAGGATTTAAACACTGGAAATAAACAAAAATTCCTCATGCTCTTATTTAAATGCAAACTCATAAAAGCCAGGTTAGGAATACTTTAAATCTGGTTTCTAAGATTTTTACTGATGTTAACATCTGTATTGATTGTATATTATGAAACTGTCCTTAGACAAAGAAACATCCATACTCAGGTCAGTTTTACAAGCACATCAAAAGAGAGCCTACTATGCTAGTCATTTTGCAAGGCATAAAAATAATGCAAATAATAAATCACAAACCTTATACTTAAGAAGCTTAAGGGGGAATGAAGATACCACAATATGACATATAAGTGATAAAATATATTGATGCTGTGTTGAAAAATATATCACTGGAAAACACTCAGAATAAGAACAATAAAAACAGTGTATAAGTGGAATATATTATTGTGCATCATCACAACAAGCTCAATTTTGATGTATTATGCTCCTAGGTAAAAATTACATATTACTTCTGTATAACCAAAAGTACACTTTGTGTAATATAGATCTACTTTTCACATATTCCTACCAAGTTCTTCTCCTTTTGGATTTGCATTACTGACTAAAACATCTAAAACTGCCTAGTCAGGAAAAATTCCAATGAAATTTCTGAGCTGCCTAGCATGGCTGACTGGAGACTTAATAGTGGTGAACATCATCCTTTTTGAGCTCATCTGGGGGAGCTTTTTACTGAAAGGAAGAGTGAAGTTTATCAAGGGTCATCTGGCAGGAGAGTCTTTTATTAGAGTTTTGAGACGCCTCTGAAATATTCTGCCTTCACCTTTCGAGCCTTGTAGAACAGAGAACTGCAGATCTCATAGCTAATATTCAAACTGAAATTGGACCACATAGATATGAGAAATCAACTTGACATCAAAGGTTATCCATCTTCCCACACTGCTTTTCTGACTCAAATCTCAATTTCACAGGTACTTTTATTTTTGAGTTCACTTTTTGGAGTAAAAAAAAAAAAAAAGTTTCCACGCATACCCCTGCATTTTTCCCCAATTAGATGCATCTTGCAAATCCAGCAGTGATTCTTTTGTTGTCTCTCAGATGCAGACATATAAGCCCACAACCAAGACTACAAAAATAAAGAATTGTATTTGCCCTGGAAAATATTATGATGTAAGCTACCACATCTTTATTTTCATCTGAAACTCTCTTATAATATTTGCACTAATATTTTCTCTGATATCTGAGTCTTTTTCAGAGAATATTCCTAGAAAAAGCAGATAAATATCAAACCAAAATAGCCCCAAAGAGTACATATAAATATAGAAGACAAATATAAAAAGCATGCTACAAAGGTCTTTCTTTATTATAATTAGTGAAAGCAGAAAAAAATCATAATGTGACGGAAATTCTAATGGTACTTGTGATAGTACAATCTCACATAACCTAAAATTAAGCTGCAAAAGCCAACCTTATCAAACACCGTCGAGTGAATTTTTTTTTTTTTTTTTTTTTTTTGAGACAGAGTCTCACTCTGTCCCCCAGGCTAGAGTGC
>NW_012104521.1:140528-146245 GCF_000951045.1 Mandrillus leucophaeus
GTTTCACCGTGGTCTCGATCTCCTGACCTTGTGATCCGCCTGCCTCGGCCTCCCAAAGTGCTGGGATTACAGGCGTGAGCCACCGCGCCCGGCCTGAGTGATTTTTTTTTAACTTACTCTGCTGCTTAAAAGCTATGTGATTTGAGGCACATCGCTTCACCTCTCAAAACTTGTTTCTTTGTGAGGGAGGAGATACCAATATCAGCTAGGATTACTCCCCAGGGCTGCAAGAGGTTGACATAAAACTGCATGTACGGAAATGTTTTCAACTGCAAAACATCATACAAATGCAAGGACATTTTATCATATCTGTACAGAATGTTGAAAAAGAGAGAATGTGAAGGTTGATTTGAACAAGCAGCCTCTGTTTTGCTCATGGGGATTAATTATGGATTTCCATGTTTCCAAAGTATTCACAAATTTGTTTAAATAGTGAGATTCAGAACCAAATGAAACGTGGTGAATTGATCAAAAGTCCAAAAATTTTTCCAAACTTATCGTCACTTGTGTCAGGATCACATCCATGCTTTTGATGAGAATATTCAGACAGAAGTAAATTCCTCTTACCGTTGGGTAGCATTGCCAGTGTCATTAAGTACTGTCTCTCTCTCCTCCAGAAACATCATAATATGTGCCTATACCACAGTTTTTAAAATACATTCTATTGTCCATTAATGCCACACAGGCTACTTCTACACAGTAGTCCACCTTTATCCACAGTTTCACTTTCGGGGTTTCAGTTACTGGCAGTCAACTGTAGTCCAAACATATTAAATAAAAAATTCCAGAAGTAAACAATAAGTTTTAAACTGGGGACACTCCTGGATAACATGATGAAGTTTCTGTTGTTCTGCTCCGTGGGACATGAATTATCCCTTTGTCTAGTATGTTTATGCTGTATATGCAACCCACCTGCTAGTCAGTAGATATCTTGGTTATCAGACCAACTGTCACAATATCAAAGAACTCGTGTTCAAATGACCCTTATTTTACCTAATCATGGCCCCATACACAAGAATAGTGATTCTGGCATATTGTTGTAATTGTTCTATTGTATTACTAGTTATTGTTGTTAATCTCCTACTTGCCTAATTTATTAAACTTTATCGTAAGTGTGTACCAAAAGGGAAAATATATATATATGTGTGTGTCTGTGTGTGTGTATGTGTGTGTGTGTGTATATATATATGTAAAGGCCCTAGTACTGTCTACAGTCTCAAGCATCCACTGGGGGTCCTGGATTGTATCCCCCACAGATAAGGGGAAACCACTGTATTCTTGCCAGATAAACCCCTTGCAGGGGGAAGATAATAATAAAAAAATAGCTAACATCATTGATTGCTTACATGTATTAATTACTCTATATGTATTATCTCAGTTAATCCTTGTGACAATGCTATGCAGTTCAAGCTATGGTTATCTCCATTGTATAAATGGCAAAGCTAAGGTACAGAGAGGTTAAACAATCCATCCAAGGTCACAGCAATAGTAAAAGGGGCAGGGGTTAAGCTTCAGGCAGTCAGCTTAGCCTCTGCTGTATACTCTCACCCTTTATTGCTTCCTATGGCATGTTCTACTGAAATGGCTCTTATGCTGTTGCTATTGCTTTGAACAGCTATCAGGTTTTTAAATTTTTTCCATAAGTTATTAGGGTACAGGTGGTGTTTGGTTACATGAGTAAGTTCTTTAGCCATGATTCATGAGATATTGGTGCACTCATCACCTGAGCAGTATACACTGCACCATATTTGTAGTCTGTTATCCCTCGCCCCCTCCCACTCTTCCCAAGTCCCCAAAGTCCTTTGTATCATTCTTATGCCTTTGCATCCTCATAGCTTAATTCCTATGTATCGGTGAGAACGTACAATGTTTGGTTTTCTATTCCTGAGTTAATTCTCCAATCTCATCCAGGTCGCTACAAATGCTGTTAATTCATTTATTTTTATGGCTGAGTAGTATTCCATTGTGTGCGTGTGTGTGTGTGTGTGTGTGTAGCATACATACTACAGTTTCTTTGTGCACTCATTGATTGATGGGCATCTACCAGTTTTTAAGTGCTTTGCAATGCTTCATGAAGTATAACTTCTTTAATTATCTCATTAGTACATATTTTAAAAATAGACATTGCAACCCCTATGTTATAAAATAATGAAACTGAAGTTAAACAGAGTGCTCACATTCACAGAATAGGTGGCATAAGTAGCTGAGATTTTAGCCCAAATCTGTTTGAATTCTGCAGTTCATATTCTTTCAACAATTGTATGGTAAAATGCCCATGATTCTTTTCACTGATACTCGTGATACTTACTATTACAGGCTCTGTTTTCTGGGTCTTACTTACTCGTACTTTCTAACTACTGGTTATAATGAGCTGTTCCCTCAGATCTTACAAATACCAAGGAAGGTCCAAAAGCCAAACCATGGTGCTGTTTATGTTTTTATTAAAATCAGGCAAATCAACCCAGTTGACACAGCCACCATTTTTTGGTTCCACAGAAAATGATTTATGCAAGTTAGAATTGAAATAGAAAAAGCTCTTTACTCGTGAATAAGTTTTTATACATTGTCATGCAGAACTGTTACGTTACCAGATGACTCTTACAAGAGAAAGGAGAACAATTTGATACCTGGGTGCTTGTCAAAGGGTTATATTTTCCCTGCTCATCAAAAATGAAATGCACTTTGCACTTGTGAAATCCTCTGTTAAAATTGAAAACAAACCACTAAAAATAAAAATTACAACGGTGCATACATGTTACCTATTAGGTTGAGAAAGCAGGGGCAGAAAATCTTAGGTTGGTATACATTAACATCATACGACCTTTTCTTCTGCCAGCTGCACAAAGATTAGAAAAAACAGAATACCTGCCTTCATGGCTCTTGTGAAGGAACAAAGCTTATTGATAGTATCTTCCACAAAGTAAGAATTATCGATCTTACGCAGAGTTAAGAATTCTACCCTATGAAGAGTAAATACATAAATAGAAAGGCCCCTTTGAGCCAAAAGCATTCTGTAAGCACGGGAAAGGTAGAAATGTTAAGCATATATCCCAAAGTTATTTTTTTAAATCGCCAACTTAATCTCTGTGGCCTGTGTTAAATTTTTTTAGAGAAATCAAAGAACTATATAAGTATAAACTGGTTTACTGCAATAGGAAGAGTCCATAAAGCTAAACTAAGCAAACATGCCAAGTATTCACCATGGTGAAGATTGTTTTTATTTTAGAAACCTGGCAGTATCTGTTGGCATAATATGACAGTAACTGCCTCCTCTTACTGGCTATGTTTTTCTTTTTCTATGGCTCTGTCTACTGTAGCCTGAAATTGTCACTTTACTTTTCTAAGTGTTAAATCATACGCAATAAAGGAACTGATTGTTGTTTTAATTGTACTAACAAGAGGAGAAGTATGAGGGGAGAAATTCATGTTTCGCTCTATTTGCCTTACATTTTTGGATCCAGTGTTCTGATTTCTACTGTGACTTATGCTGCTTCAAGCCTCAGAGCTAAATTATAAAGTCAGTTTCCAGCTTCAGCAAACCCTCTCTGGGTCCTGCTGTGTTTCCCTTAATGGCAAGGACTAGCGGATTCCATCTGTAAGCAAGCATGTTTTGCATGTGAACTACCACAAGGCAAAAGACAAGGCAGAAAAGAATTGCAAATCAACAATTCCTTTTCCTGTTATGTTTGGGGTTGTTTTTTGTTTCTTTTAAACACAGGCGGGAAATCAGCAAGTGATTTTGGAAGAAATCTTTTTTATTGTGGAATTGGAAGAAGAATAATTTGATGTTTTGTATGCATATACTTGAAAGCAAAATGCCATTGCTTAATATAAATATAACAGTGGGCTTTAAAATCTGAACTAATCTTGCTTAGATACGCAGCACAAGAAACAGTGGATTTCTTCAGCTGCTGACTTATACAGTACTCTTCCTTGTTGTTCTAGGTTTGTTCAGTCTGATGTGAACATAAGTTCACCCCAGCTAGTGGAGAGTCTACTGAGAATACATAAGTATTTCAATTTTACTTCAAATTAAAATGGGGGAAGGAATCAAACTTCCAGTGGGGGGGAAAAAAAAAACTGTTATTGCTCTTTATACTGGCCCAAAGGTAGAACAATATTCTTTTTATATTCTGTTTCTCTTAAACCAGATTTAATCTTCCTTCCACTGGGCAGAGTAACCAAAACATTAATAACTTACTGCCACCTACAGATGGAAGATAAGTCTTTGAAAATGCCTGCTACTAGCAAGAAAAATGAACCTGGAGTTCACACTAAAGACCCACAGGTCAAAGAACATAGAGATCTTATAGGTGTTCAGCGTGAGAAATGAATACTTCCCTACCATCAGTAATTAGACTGTGCTTGTAGTTTGAAATTTAAATGAAATTAAAACTACTGAAAAAATATTCTCCAATGCTATATTCCAGTCATTTGCTTCTCATAAAATTTCTTCCTAATGGCAGTGAGTTGTCAGTTACTACAGTCTAAGTTTTAAGGAGAGGGGGAAAAAAAAGAAAACCCATAGTCTGTGACAAGCTTGGTGTCAGTCAACATTTGCAATAAGCTGTCCCCTCACCCAGACCCAGGAATGCCACCTCTTGGTCTCTTGAGCAAGCCGTGCCAGGAGCAGAAAGCAATGCCATCTTTGTGTTATTATTTCTTGAAACCACATACCAGCAGCTTTTCTTGGCACATGTCTGAAGCGTCTCAGATCTACTTCTTACATTTCTCAGTGTGCAATTAAATGAATATTTCTTTTCTCCCTGTATACAATATTTGTGCACTTTTTTTAGTCCATATTTTTATTCTCTTTTATAAAGAGTTCATATGACTTTGTTACATGATTGGGCTTTATTGCTTTTTCAAATTAGCATTTCTTACATTTTTCTAAATCTATAATGTAAATTTGGAAAAAAAATTAACAGAATATACAGGAAGATTCTCGAAGAAACATTGAAGATTGGCTATGGTCTGAGTGTTGGTGTCCCATCAAAATGTATATGTTGGAATGTAATACCCAATGTGATAATACTTAGAAGTAGGATCTTTAGGGGGTGATTAGGTTATAAGGCCTCCACCCTCATGGATGCGATTAGTGCCCTTCCCTTATAAAAGAGACTTGAGGGATCTGTTTGTCCCTTCTGTCACATGCCTCCCTGTGAAGAGACCAACAAACAGGCTTTGTGTGAGCAATAAAACTTTTTAATCATCTGGGTGCAGGCAGGCTGAGTCCGAAAAGAGAGTCAGCAAAGGGAGATAGGGGTGGGCTGTTTTACAGGATTCAGGTGGGTAGTGGAAAATTACAGTCAACGGGTGTTGTTCTCTTGCGGGCAGGGGCGGGGGTCACATGGTGCTCAGTGGGGGAGCTTCTGAGCCAGGAGAAGGAATTTCACAAGGTTAATCCCTCAGTCAAGGTGGGGCAAGAACAAATCACAAAGATGGAATGTCATCAGTTAAGGCAGGAACTGGCCATTTTCACTTCTTTTGTGATTCTTCACCTGCTTCAGGCCATCTAGATGTATACGTGCAGGTCACAGGGGATATGATGGCTTAGCTTGGGCTCAGAAGCCTGACACCTTCCACCATCTTTGAAGCAAGCCCTAACCAGATAATCTGCTGGCACCTTGATCTTGGACTTTGCAGCTTCTAGAACTGTGACCCATAAATTTATTTTGTTTATAAATTACCCAATCTATGCTATTTCACTATAGCAG
>NW_012104521.1:147067-213521 GCF_000951045.1 Mandrillus leucophaeus
ACACACCAGGGCATGTCATGGGGTGGAAGGGGGAGGGATAACATTAGGAGATATACCTAATGTAAATGACGAGTTAATGGGAGCACCAACATGGCACATGTATACATATATAACAAACCTGCACGTTGTGCACATGTACCCTAGAACTTAAAGTATAATTTAAAAAGAAAATGACACACACCAAAAAAAAAAAATGCACATACCTTAATTTAAAAATACTTTATTACTAAAAAATGCTAATGATCATTTAAGCCTTCAGCAAGTCCTAATCTTTTGCTGGTAGAGAGTCAGTCCTTGATATTGATCACTACTGACTAATCAGAGTGGTGGTCACTGAAGATTAGAGTGGCTGTGGCACTAAGATAATAATAAAGTTTGTCACATTGATTGACTCTTCTTGTCATGAAAGATTTCTCTGTAGTATTCAAGGCTGTTTAATAGCATTTAAACCATAGCAGAACTTGTTTCAAACCCTGCCACTGCTTTATCAACCAAGTTTGTGTATACTCTAAATCCTTTGCCATCATTTCAATGATATTCACAGCATCTTCACTAGTAGATTCCATCTCAAGAAACCAATTTCTTTGCTCATTTATAAGAAGCAACTCCTCAAATTCAAGTTTAATCATGAGATAATAGCAATTCAGTCATTTCTTCAGGCTCCACTTCTAATTCTAGTTCTCTTGCTTTTTCTGCCACATCTGCAATTATATCTTCCACTGAAGTCCCGAACCCTCCAAGTCATCCACAAGGACTATAATCAACTTCTTCCAAACTCTTCTTAATATTGATATTTTGACCTTTTCCCATGAATCATGGATGTTCTTAATGGCATCTAGAATGGTGAATCTTTTCCAGTTTTTAATTAACTTTTCCTAGATCCATCAAAGGAATCACTATCTATGGCCTTACAAAATGTATTTTTTTTTTTTAATTTTACTTTAGGTTCCAGGATACATGTGGAGAACATGTAAGTTTGTTACACAGGTATACATGTGCCATGGTGGTTTGCTGCACCTATCAACTCATCGTCTAGGTTTTAAGCCCCACACGCATTAGCTATTTGTCCTAATGCTTTCCCTTCCCTTACCCCCACCACCCCCCGACAGGCCCTGGTGTGTGTTGTTCCTCTGTGTCCATGTGTTCTCATTGTTCAACTCCCAGTTATGAGTGAGAACATGCGGTGTTGGTTTTCTGTTCCTGTGTTACTTTGCTGAGGATGATGGCTTCCAGCTTCATCCATGTCCCCGCAAAGGACATGATCACATTCCTTTTAATGGCTGCATAGTATTCCATGGTGTATATGTACCACATTTCCTTTATCCAATATATTATTGATGGACATTTGCGTTGGTTCCATGTCTTTACTATTGTAAATAGTGCTGTAATAAACATACGTGTGGATGTGTCCTTATAGTAGAATAATTTATATTCCTTTGGGTATATACCCAGTAATGGGATTGCTGGGTCAAATGGTAATTCTGGTTCTAAATCCTTGAATAATTGCCACACTGTCTTCCCCAATGGTTGAACTAATTTACATTCCCACCAGCAGTGTAAAAGCATTCCTATTTTTCCACAGCCTCACCAGCATCTATTGTTTCTTGGCTTTTTAATAATCACCATTCTGACTGGCATGAGATGGTATCTCATTATGGTTTTGATTTGCATTTCCCTAATGATCAGTTGATCAGTTAATGAAAAGTGATGTTGAACTTTTTTTCATATGTTTGTTGGTTGCATAGATGTCTTCTTTTGAGAATTGTCTGTTCATATCCTTTGCCCACTTTTTGATGGGGTTGTTTTATTCTTGTAAATTTGTTTAAGTTCCTTGTAGATCCTGGATATTAGACATTTGTCAGATAAGCAGATTGCAAAAATTTTCTCGCATTCTGTATGATGCCTGTTCACTATGATGATTGTTTCTACAAAAAGTATTTCTTACATAATAAGACTTGAAAGTCAAAATACACCTTGACCCATAGGCTTCAGAATGGAAGATGTATCAGCAAGCATGAAAAAAACATTAGACTCCTTGTATATATCTATCAGAACTCTTGAGTGTCCAGATGCATCGTCAATGAGCAGTAATATTTCAAAGGGAATATTTTTTCTGAGCAATAGGTCTCAATAGTGGGCTGAACTTATTCAGTAAACCATGCTGTAGAGATTTTCTGTAATCCAGGCTTTCTTGCTCCATTTATAGAGCACAGACAGAGTAATTTTTGGAATAGTAAGTGAGCACTGACTTTGACTTAAAGTCATCAGCTGCATCAGTTTCTAACAAGAGGGTCAGCCTGTCCTTTGAAGTTTTGAAAACAGGCATTGACTTCTCTTCTCTACCTATGAAAGTCCTAGAGGGCATCTTCTTCCAATATAAAGCTGCTTTCACTACATTGAAAATTTGTTATTTAGTGTAGCCACTTCCATCGATGATCTTAGCTAGATCTTCTGAATAATTTGCTGTAGGTTGTACATCAGTACTTGCTGCTTCACTTGCACTTTGATGTTATGAAGACAGGATTAAGTTTCTACATGAACATTGTGGGGACCACAAACATTCAAACCATAGCAAACCTCATGTAACATATGCCTCTTTCCTCCTCCGCTATGACCATTATTCTCTTCCATTGCCAGACTTTTCTTCCTCTATAGTTTACTTCATAATCTGTATATTACTTTTTCTCTTTTTCCACTTGTAGAGTGTATATCTGTTCAGATAGGCTGATAGTTTTATTGGTATGGAACCATAGCTGTTCCATTCATAATTTATTTCCAACACCGAACATAGGTCTGGAACACTCTCAATAAATATTTGTTGACTCAAAATGAATTATATTAGTTGATTGTGATCATAGATTTGATTCCCCACATTAGCACATTAGCTTGACTATTAACCGTGGTCATAGATTATGTAAACATCTATCTATAAACATCTTGAAAATTCTTGTTCTTGAATTAAGGAGAAACAAACTAGAGAATAAATACGGGTCAATTCAAAGTTTTTACTTATTAAAAATCAACCCAAAGTTATGCCTCTCAGTAAGTTGCACTAAATTGTTTGTCTGTCATAATCAGATTTACAGAAAATGTATGTTGTCAATATGATGGCCTTCAACTGACCTTGTTTCTTTACTAAAAACAGAATTTTTTGATGGAATGTTTCAGTGTCAACTCTAGCTTTCATACATTTATTTTGTTGATAGTTCAGAAATTTCGGCAACAGAGAGAGCAATAATCTGGAGTTGCTAGTTGCTTTTTTTCCAGAGATAAGCACCACGTATAGATACACCTTATATTTTTACAAACATAAAAAATATTTAATATCATATAGAATTATAATTGGTAGATTATGCCTTGGAGAAAGTACTTAAGAATATTGTAAGTAAGAATCTAATATACATGGTATCCAAACAAGATTTTTCTTTAACTTTCAGGCATTGTAGCATAAATGATTTTTCAAATTTATAGTTTGAATAAAGAATTTACTTCACTGAATATGTGAAATAGCTTTCAGCATAGCATGCAAGCTTCATTCTGTCAACAAACAGTTATTGAGCTTTTATTATTTAATAGAAGAAGAATACAATTACTCTACATTTGTGAATTCCATATTTGAAAATTCACCTACTAAAATTTATTTGTAACCCCAAAATCTATACTGGTAGCATTTTTGCAATCATTTGAGGTCATTCACAGATATGCACAGAGCAAAAAATTTGAGTCACTTAAGAAGCAAGCTCTGAGTTGAGGCCAAACAAGGTTACACTCTGCCTTGTTGTTCCCGCTCTTGCACATAAACAAGTGTCCTTTCTGAGGTCTGTTCAGTGAAGCCACATTTTTTTTTTTTTTACATTTTCTGCTTTTTTTTGGTAATTTCACTGTTTAAAATAGCCCACAAATGTAGTGCGGAAGTGTTATTTAGTGTTCCTAAGAAGACAGTAATGTGTCTTTCAAAAAAATATTGTGTTACATAAGCTTCATTCAGGCATGAGTTATAATGCTATTGGCTATGAGTTCAGTGTTAATTGATCATCAATATAGTACATCCAGAAAAAGGAAGAGCAAATTTGTCAATCTGTGCAAAAGGATACTCCAGAAAATGCTAAAGTAACATCTGTAATGTGTGATGAAGCTATAGAAAAAGTGGAAAAGTAGTTAAATTTGTAGTTTCATGAGATAACCAATATTTAAAAGGTGTATTAGAGACCACTGTTGTAAGGCTAAAAGCCAAAAAAAAATTTAGCCACATTATCCAGGGGCAGGAAAATGTTAAACTTTTTTGGCAAGTGCTGGCTAACTTGCACATTTCAAAAGGCAGTATGTGTGGGAAATACGTGTTAAACCTGCAGACAAGGCATGTTTTGCAAATAAGGAGGCTATGGAAGATGAATATGGTAATTAGCTTGATTAAATAATTTCATATCGATATCAAAACATCACATTGTACTTGTGTCTTATAAAGACATGCAATTATTATTTGTCAATTAAAAACAAAATACATATAGAAAAGAATTTTTTAAACACCCACCAGATGTTCTATGGGAAAAAGTTTACGTGGAAAAGCAGTGTCACGCACTTTCATGTGAAGAGACCACCAAACAGGCTTTGTGTGAACAATAAAGCTTTTTAATCACCTGGGGGCAAGTGGGCTGAGTCCAAAAAGAGAGTCATGAAGGGACATAGGGGTGGGGCCGTTTTACAGGGTTTGGTAGTGGAAAATTACAGTCAAAGGGGGTTGTTCTCTGGCAGGCAGGGGCAGGGGTCACAAGGTGCTCAGTGGGGAGCGTCTGAGCCAGGAGAAGGAATTTCACAAGGTAATGTCATCAGTTAAGGCAGGAACCGGCCATTTTCACTTCTTTTGTGATTCTTTAGTTTCTTCAGGCCATCTGGATGTATATGTACAGGCTTGGGCTCAGAGGCCTGACATTCCTGTCTTCTTATATTAATAAGAAAAATAAAATAGTGCTGAAGTGTTGGGGCAGTGAAAATTTTGGGGCTGGTATTGAGAGATAATGGGCAATGTTTCTCAAGGCTGCTTCAAGTGAGATTAGGTCATCGTGGGAACCTAGAGTGGGAGAGATTGAGCTGAAGGAAGATTTTGTGGTAAGGGGTGATATTGTGGGGTTGTTAGAAGAAACATTTGTCATATAGAAATATTGATGATGGCCTGGATACAGTTTTGTATGACTTGAGAAACTAAACGGAAGACACAAGGTACGAAAAAGGGAAGGAGAAAAACAGGTATTAAAGGACTAACAATTGGGAGGACCCAGGACATCCAATTAGAGAATGCCCAAGGGAGTTCAGCGTAATTACTTGCTTGGTTGGTAAGTTTTTTGGGCTCTATCATTGAGTTTTTTTATGTTGTCATATACCAGGCCAAATTGATTTAGGTAAAAACAGCACTCTTCATTTAAAAATATACAGAGTCCTCTTTTTTTAGCAGTGAGTAAGTCGAGGCCTCAGTGATTTTGGAGGAAAGAGAAATGCAAATCCAGCAATTGTTTGTTAAAGAAGAATTAGAAATGGCTAGGAGAGAGTGAGTGAGATTGATAGTGTGGTGGAGATAGCTGGGGAGAGGTAAAGGGTGGCATAAGAATGGAAATGAGAATAAGAGTGAGTATAAAAGCAAAGAGTAGGACTTCAACGTGGTGAAAGTATTGGAGTATACCTTGCCACTGAAGATCTTTTATCCACTTTAAGAGAGACTTAAAGGTGGCAGTTTGAGGTAAAACCAGGAGATGTCAGTTATGATGGTTTGGTGGGAAAGTGTAAGCCAGCAGTGCAAATAAGGGCAGGGCATTTACGAGTAGTTGAGAACGGTGAATAGGAGTATGACTAGACAGAAGATAGTAGGGATGAAGGTCGGTCTGTTATAGACTGTATAGAGGTGCAAAGGCCAAACTGAGGAATTATGTTTGACAGAAAGGAAGAAATGACTGCAGCAGCCTTCTCAGACCCTATGGGAAAGGCCTCTACCCATCCAGTGAAAATGTCTACCCAGACCAAAAGGTATTTTAGTTTTCTGACTCACGACATGTGAGTAAAGTCAATTTGCCAGTCCTTCACAGGGGCAAATCCCCGAGTTTCATGTGTATGGAAGGAAAGGGGCCTGAACAATCCCTGAGGAGTAGTAGAATAGCAGATGGAACACTGAGAAGTGATTTTCTTGAGGACAGATTTCCACAATGGAAAGGAAACGAGAGGTTCTAAGAGGTGGGCTAGAGGTTTGTAACCTACGTGGAAGAGGTTATGAAATGACGACAGAATAGAATGGGCCTGTGAGGTTGGAAGGAGATATTTTCCTTGGTCTAAGAACCATTTACCTTGTGTGCAAAGAGACTGAGAGGGGGAAGTTTCAGTGCAAGAGTAGGTGGGAGTGACCAATGAGAAGGAGAAAAACTGCTGTGAGGGATAGAAGTTGAAATGCTAGAGGCTTTTTTAGCTACCTTATCAGCATAAGCATTACCCTCAATGATGGAATCTGATGCCTTTTGATGGCCCTTGCTGTGAATGACTCCAGCTTCCTTTGGAAGTAAAGCGGACTCGAGAAGAGTTTTTATTAAAGAGGCCTTAATGATAAGAGACCTTTTTGTAGGGAGGAAACCTTTTTCAGCCTATATAACAGCATGGTGGTGCAGGATATGGAAGGCATATTTTGAGTCAGTATAAATACTGATGCATAGTCCCTTTGCAAGAGTGAGGGCCTGAGTTAAGGCAATGAGTTGGGTTTGCTAAAAGGTAGTGGAGGGGGGTAGAGCAGTAGGCTCAATGATAGATGTAGAAGATACTATAGCATAGCCTGCCTTTGCTGGTGAGTGGAAATTAGGCCTGGTGGAATTGCCATTGATAAACCAAATGTGATCAAGGTGAGGAAGAGGAAAGAAGGAAATATGGGGAAATGGAGTGAATGTCAGGTGGATCAGAGAGATACAGTCATGGGGGTCAGGTGTGGTATCCAGAATAATGTGGGAGGCCGGATTGAAGTCTGGACCAGAAACAATGGTAATTGTGGGAGACTCAACAAAGAGTGAGTATAGCTGAAGGAGCTGGGGAGCAGAAAGCATATGCATCAGGTGTGAGGAAGAAAACAGATTTTTGAAGTTATGAGAACTGTAGAGACAGGATTCAGCATAGTTTGTGATTTTGAGGGCCTCTAAAAGTACAAGGGCAGCAGCAGTCACCACACGCAGACAGGAGGACTAGGCTAAAACAGTAAGGTCAAGTTGTTTGGACAGAAAGGCTACAGGGTGCAGTCCCGGCTCTTATGTAAGAATTCTGACTGCACAGCCCTGTACTTCAGTTGTGTGTAATGAAAAGGGTTGGGATGAGTTAGGGAGAGCTAGTGTGGGAGCAGCTTTTAGGGTTGATTTTTAAGGAATGGAAAGGGGCATGGGGAAAGGATTTAGGACTTATGGGGTTGGCTAGGTTTTCTTTTGTGAGTTTATATAATGGTTGAGCCAGGATGGTAAAACTAGGTATTTAAAGGCAGAAGTATCCAACCATGCCAAAGAAGGAAAGGAATTGTTGTTTTGTAGAAGGGGTTAGGGTTTTGGAGATTAGCCAGTCATGATTAGCAGGGAGAGCACATGTGTTTTCATGAAGAATTATGCCAAGATAGGTAACGGGCAAGGAAGAAATTTGGGCTTTGGAGGGGGATACGTGATATCCTTTTGAGAATAGATGTTGGAGGAGCAGGAGGGTGTCCTGTTCGAAGGATTTATAGGAGGGCCTATAAAGTAGAAGGTTGTCAAAATATTTAATAAGCTGAGAAGCAGATGGATGGAAAGAAAGTAAATAATGAGAAAGGGCTTTATCGAAGTAATGAGGACTGTCCCTGAAGCCTTGAGGCAGTACAGCCCAGGTAAACTGCTGGGACTGATGGGTGTCAGGGTCAGTCCAGGTAAAAGCAAAGACAGGCTGGGACAAGGAGTGCGGGGAATAGTGAAAAAAGCATCTTTAAGGTCAAGAACAGAATAGTGAGCTGTAGAGAAAGGTATTGAGGACGAAATAATGTATGGCTTTGGCACAACAGGGTGGATAGGCAAAACAATTTGGTTGATAAGGTGCAGATCCTGAACTAACCTATAAGACTTGTCTAGTTTTTGGACAGGTAAAATGGGAGAATTGTAAGGAGCGTTTATAGGCTTTAAAAGGCCATGCTGTAACAGGTGAGTGATAATGGGCTTTAATCCTTCTAAAGCGTGCTGTGGGATGGGATATTGGCATTGAGTGGGGTAAGGGTGATTAGGTTTTAATGGGATGGTAAGGGGTACATGATCAGTCACCAAGGAGGGAGTAGAGTGTCCCATACCTGTGAATTAAGGTGGGGAGATACAAGAGGAGGATGCAAAGGAGGCTTTGAACTAGGGAAAATGGTGGCAATGAGGTGTGGCTGTAGCCTAGGAATAATCAGGGAAACAGATAATTTAGTTAAAATGTCTCATCCTAATAAGGGAGCTGGGCAGGTGGGGATATCTAAAAAGGAGTGCATAAAAGAACATTGTCCAAGTTGGCACCAGAGTTGGGGAGTTTTAAGAGGTTTAGAAGCCTGGCTGTCAATACCCACAACAGTTATGGAGGCAAGGGAAACAGGCCTTTGAAAAGAAGGTAATGTGGAGTGGGTAGCCCCCATATTGATTAAGAAGGGGATGGACTTACCCTCCACTGTAAGAGTTACCTAAAGCATCTGTGATGGTCCAGGAGACTTCCGAGGCAATTGGGCAGCATCGGTCCTCAGCTGCTAAGCCAAGAAGATCTGGGAGTCAGTCAGAGAGCCTTGAGCCAGAGTTCCAGGGGCTCTGGGAGTGGCTGCTGGGCAAGTTGGACAGTCCGATTTCCAGTGGGATCCCGCACAGATAGGACACGGCTTAGGAGGAATCCCAGGCTGTGGGCATTCCTTGGCACAGTGTCCAGATTTCTGGCACTTGAAGCAACATCGTGATGGAGGAGGTCCTGTAGGAATGCTTGACTGCTGTGGTTTAGGAATTTTGAAGTTCTTGTGTGCTGGAGGTGCGGCTGGGTTTTGTCTCACAGCGGAGGCAAGTAATTGCAACTCTTCTCTATTATTGTACACCTTGAAGGCGAGGTGAATTAAGTCCTCTTGTGGGGTTTCAGGGCTGGAATCTAAATTTTGGAGCTTTATTTAATGTCAGGAGTGGATTGGGTAATAAAATGCATATTGAGAATAAGACGACCTTCTGACCTTTCAGGCTCTAGGGCTGCAAAGCGTCTCAGGGTTGCTGCCAAATGAGCCATGAACTGGGCTGGGTTTTTATATTTGATGAAAAGGAGTCTAAACGCTGACTGATTTAGGAGAGATTGGGTAAAGAAAAAGGAGCATTAACCTTGACTATGCCTTTAGCTCCAGCCACCTCTTTAAGAGGAAATTGTTGGGCAGGTGGGGGAGGGCTAGTCATGGAGCAAAACTGTAAGCCAGACTGCATGTGAGGAGGGAGGTGATAAAAGGATTGTACGGTGGAGGAGCAGAAGCTAAGGAAGAATTGCAGCCTGATTCAGCCTGGTGGGCAGTGACCTGAGGAGGAGCAGTCTGGAGATGAGGGGAGAGGTCCGATGGGTTGGTAGACAAGGAAGATTGAAAAGACTCAGTGACGCTTGGGGTTGGCACTGAAGGGACAGGTGGGAGGGAAAGAAGGAGGATTTGCGATGAGTTGCATTGGGAACAGAGACTAGGGAAGGACTGATGTGTAAAAGAAAGCCTGGATGTCAGGCATCTTAGACCATTTGTCCAATTTATGACAAGAATTATCTAGATCTTGTAGGATGGAGAAATTTACATGCCATTTTTTTGCTATTTGGAACAATCGTCGAATTTGTATTGGGGTCAAGCGGCATTGCAGAGGAAAATAAAGCATTTAGGTTTTAGGTCAGGTGTGAGTTGAAAAGGTTTTAATTTCTTGAGAACACAGGCTAAGTGAAAAGAAGAAGGAATGGAGGGTGAAAAGTTGCCCATAGTGAAGGCGGCAAGCCCAGAGAAAAGAGAGGATAGAGACACGGAGAGAAGGGGTGGGGGATGCTTGCCCCCCAGGAAAGTGGTGCTTGGCCACTAAGGGTGAAGGATCAAGGCAGCCATCCCCATGGTGATGAGACACCTCTGAAACGTGGGTGAATAATCAAGCAGGTATCCCCGCAATGATTAAACACCAAGGGAAGACTCTCTTCCCGAGTCTGTGACCAGTGCCGGAGTTTTGGGTTCACAGATAAAACGCTTCTCCTCTGTCTCTACCAGAAAAGGAAAGGAACTGAAATTAAAAGAAGGGAGAGATTGAAGGGTGGTGCCAAGATTGAAAGGAGAAAGAGGTTGAGGGATAGAGAGATTGGAGAAAAGAGTAAAAAGAGGCCACTTACCTGACTTAAAATTAGTGAGATGTTCCTTGGGCTGGTTGGTCTGAGGACCAGAGGTCACAGGTGGATCTTTCTAACAGAGCAAAGAGCAGGAGGACAGGGGATTAATATACCAAGGGAGGTCCCCTGATCCGAGTCACAGCACCAAATGTCATGCGCACCCATGTGAAGAGAACACCAAATAGGTTTTGTGTGAGCAATAAAGCTTTTTAATCACCTGGGTGCAGGCAGGTTGAGTCTGAAAAGAGAGTCAGCGAAGGGAGATGGGGTGGGACCATTTTATAGGATTTGGGTAGGTAGTGGAAAATACAGTCAAAGGGGGTTGTTCTCTGGCAGGCAGGGGCAGGGGTCACAAGGTGCTCAGTGGGGGAGCTCCTGAGCCAGGAGAAGGAATTTCACAAGGTAATGTCATCAGTTAAGGCAGGAAATGCCCATTTTCACTTCTTTTGTGATTCCTCAGTTACTTTAGGCCATCTGGATGTATATGTGTAGGCTTGGGCTCAGAGGCCTGAGAAGCAGGATATTTGTTTTGTTTTGTTTTGTTTGTTTGTTTTTTGTTTGTTTTGAGACAGAGTCTCATTCTGGTGCGATCTTGGCTCACTGCAACCTCCACCTCCTGGGTTCAAGGAATTCTCTGCCTCAGCCTCCTGAGTAGCTGGAATTACAGGCACCCGCCACCATGCTCGGCTAATTTTTTGTATTTTTAGTAGAGATGGGGTTTCACCGTCTTGGTCAGACTAGTCTTGAACTCCTGACCTCGTGGTCCACCTGCGTTGGCCTCCCAAAGTGCTGGGATTACAGGTGTGAACCACGGCGCCCGGCTGAAAAGCAGTTTTTTAATGCTGATGAGACTGGTTTGTTTTATAAGGACGTTGACAAATGAATCTACATAATGCAAATGACATTTTGGTTGATGACAATGTTGTGACCAAAGGTTCTTAGGAATCCAACTTGTTATTTTAGGAGTAATAGTTCCATATTTGTTAATTTATTATTTATGCCAACTTTATAGAACATAATTCCCTGAAGAATGAGAATAACTGTATGTCTCTTAACTCAAGGAGGTCATAGTCTAGTGGATGAGAGGCATATCAGCAGTTACACAAATGGCATCTATTATGCACACAATATATATTTATTGAATGAATGAATAAATGAATGAATAAAAAGGGCAATGAAAGAAATATGTATAAGATATGAGCTTTAGGAGGCACCTAACCCAGGCTTGAGAACTGAAATTGAGAATACCTTCCCAGAGAAAGGGAACACTGAATTGAATATTTATGTAAAAAAAGCTACCCAGGCAAAGAGAGGAACCACATGTACAAAAGTGTGGAAGGAAGATAACCTAGAAAGTTTAAGAAATTCCAAGGAGATTAGTATGGCTAGAACACAGGACACTTGTAGGCTAGTGTAAGTGTTGAGATGGGCAAGGTATCTGGGGCTAGACTAATGAGTTTAAAATTTATGCCAAAGGGAGTGGGGAATAACAAAATATGTAAAGCATAGACCTTTGCTACCCTTATCTTTTCTTCTGACAGAATTATGTCTATCTGTGTCTGATTTTGAAGTGTCCATTGACGAGTCTTTAATTTTCTGTGTCAATTTCATTTTCTGTTAGTCTTTGAGCTATATGGAATCTTCACTAGAAGTATAATTTAAAATGCTCATTTTTGCATATTAAAAAAATCTCAAAATATTATAGGTAGTACACTATAGTAATAAAACAATTCTGAAAATACAGAAATAACAAGAACACAGGAAAGATAAATATATCACACAAAGTAGAAGATAATATATATGAGAACATATCTATAGCACACTGTATATATAGCACATATTAGATGTATTGCATATTATATATATGGTATGTAAATAATTATGGAACAATACTTAAATGCCCAGATACACAATGCCCATTGCCTCTTTAGGCCAGTAAAGAACCTAAGCCTAATTACTTGAACATTATGCACTTTTGTCCCTGGTTTGGAACGAAGTTAATAGAATACTCTTGATTGAAAACTTCATTCAAATAGTATTTTTTAGAAAACAAAATAAAACTGGTTCAGGAGAAGGAGAGAGAAAGAAAGAGAGAAAGGAAGGAGAAGGGAAATCAGGGAGACAGAGAAAAATGTTTGTTCCTAAAATGGAAAAACAGGGCATTGCTTTCTTTCAAGCTGTCTGATCAGCACCTTGTTGGGGAGATACATCCTCGTGGTGTTTGTCACCAGCTTGCTACTGGAGGCAGGCATCAGTACAGCTGACATTGTAAAGAGCAGCTACATGATAGAGCAAAAGGCACTTGTCTCATATTTCTGAGAGACAAAGAAATGGAGAAGCATGTTCTCCTCTAGTGCACAAAAGGCAAAGATAAGTGCACATGCTATGAGGAAGCAATTGAGATTGAGAATTCATCTTTTGAGAGAAGAGGGAGAAAAAAGGCATATCCATCTTCACACAATGGCAGCTTCTACAAAGAAAGGACAGATCGCAAGTGTTCTGTGCAGCCAAGTATGATTCATAATTTAGAAGCTCTAAAACAATATAAAAACAAGATCTTTTTCATTTTCTTTTAGTCTTTGCGATGTGCATATGTGTTTAACATGTTTTGTTCAAATACTTGATGCATTTTTGCATCATTTAGTTCACTGTATTTTTACTCATGAGTTGTTAGTATTGTGTTTAATACTCCATCTTAGTAAAATCTCAGCAAAATGTAATGTGAGCAATGAAAGCACTTTCAAACGAACTTTATTCCTAAAACTTGTTACTAAAAACCTTGCTATATTGGCCTAAATAATGAATAGCATATGTCATAACCTTCAGTATGAAACAGCTCTGTTTTCACAACAATAATTCAATAGAAAAGAACCATTCAATCAATCATGAAACAGAAGAACTCCACATAAAACATAACCAATGACTGCTTTCTGTCAGGGGGCAGTTTTTTCCTAATTGCTTATTATGCTATTATGACAATATTCCTGCTTGCAGTAAACATTTAACATCTTTACCGCTGACTTTGCTAGCATACAGGAAACAGTTGATTATAATAGTGAGAAAAGGCAAGAGCTAAGAGCTTTGAAAAATATCAAGCAAATCTCAGAAACTGTTGGGGCGGGATTCACAAACCAATTACATATGTAAATTCCTAATAGTAGGTAAATTACAGATCTTTTCCTTTAACTAGAACAATCATTTGTTCTATAAAGAGTATTTCTTCTCCTTCAAATAATTCAAACAAAATACACCAAAATGTAGGCTAATAGCAGTAATTATTTGTAATTTTTAAGGAACAATAATATAAAATAATGTTCTATTTTTAATAAAAATCACTAATTTATTATGTCTTAGTACTTTTTAATACATGTGTTTAATTATCCCAACAACTCTTTGAGACAAAAACTCCTCATTATCTTCATATTTTTGGATGAAAAACCTGAGATACAAAAAGACTGAATGCTTTTGCCAAGGTCACACAAGCGAGAAAATTTAAGAAGTGGGATTTAAGCACAGTTTCACTCTACAGGCAAACTCTCAGCTACCAAAACACCAAAACATATAAATCTTATTATAACATTTTGTTCAAACTCAATATACTTTTCTTAAAAAGTATGTTGTTAACCACCATCACCCTCACTTTACAAAATAAGAATTTCCAAAATCATGAATTAATTTCATGATTTTAATAAAATATTACCTTTGAGGCATATTTGGTATTCCAACACACATTTTTTTTTTAATTCTTTATTTTTAATTTTTGTGGGGACATAGGTATATATATTTATGGGGTATATGAGATATTTTGATACATGCATACCATGAATAATAATCACATAAGGGCAAATGAGATATTCATCACCCCAAACATCCATCTTTTCATCACAGACATTTTTATCCAGAATTCTTAAACGTCTGTTGCTTCAAAGTTTCTAAAAAGATATTTTATTCTGGAAAACAGGGACTGTCTTCGAACTCTTTCAGGTAGCCAAAAAAAAAAAAAAAAAAGATAATACATAAAACTAGACTCGATTCAGGATTTAATACAAAACTATTTATTCAATTTAATATATTTTACTCCGTTTACTATGTAACTGAGATGTAACATAGTTACACCTTGTGTAAACCAGTACACCTTACTTGATCTGTCAACTTAAAAACAAACAAGCTACACAAAATGGAGCCTAAGACCTCCTATTTAAAAGAGAACTTAATGAAAAGTGAATAGGATTACCAGAAAGAATTAGTATGACTTTCTACTAAAAAAAACTAAGAATCATTTGTATGAGTTAATACATATAAAATGCTCTTAATACTTAACAGAAATAAAACTCTATAAAGAGCTATTATTCTTCAATATTAACTTTTTAATTATTGAATATGACAATCCATTCAGATAATTTGAACATCTAGCACAGATTTATGATGTTATGCTGAGACACAATAACTTGCATAAAACCAAATCAATACAGTGAAAAGTCCCAAGTTGTGTGCAGAGCATCTGCATAATGGCTTTCCAATAAAAGCATTGAGCTGGGCCTCTGGGATGAGTGTCCAGGACCAGCTCTGCCACTTGAAACCTTGCATGTGTATGTCAGAGACCTGAGCTTGAGTTTTCCTTTGTAGAACTAGTAAGTGAAATAGACATTTTAGAGTCCCTTCTAACTGTCGAATTCTACATTTATAGCATTTAGTGGCAGTAATCATAAAGAGAACCCTGAATTGTAAGTAGAGCAGTGAACTCAAAGTCAAAGCATTCAGGTTTTATTCCTAGGTTCAGGAAACAGAATAAGGAAAAGGCTGTTGGGACAAATACTTATGAAGCCATTCGAGAGTGATCTGATATGATAGTGTGAGTTATTGAGGTGGTGTTTATTCGTAAACCAGTTCACCTTATTTGATGTGTTCATTCAAGAAATTAGTTTGGGTAAATACTTTGATGAAACAGAGCTAGCAAGCAAAAGAATCAAACCAATCTGGCATGTAAACAGACTGAGATATAAGGATTTCTTACACTGCCTGTTCAATTACATCCAAATTTCTTCATACGATTTCATTTCCCTTGATTTATTGACTATAAATTTGCACTTAACCCAGTAATAGTTGTTTTGCAATGTGCAATAATTGAGTATATTTGCATGTACTTTTGTGTATGTGTGGTAAGGGGGTAGAGGATGGTTTAAGGTCAGATGAATTACTCTGAATATTTTGTCATTAACCTCCCTAAACCTTTAATCTTTACCCCCTACCTGTATATATGGCTGATATGGTTTGGGTGTGTCCCCATCCAAATCTCATCTTGAATTGCAGTTCCCATAATCTCCACGTGTCGTGGGAGAGACCCGGTGGGAGGTAATTGAATCATGTGGCCAGTTTCCCCCATGCTATTCTCGAGGTAGTAACTTCTCACAAGATCTGATAGTTTTATAAGGGGCTTTCCCCTTTGCTGGTTTCTCATTCTTCTCCTTCCTGCCACCATGTGAAGAAGGTGTGTTCACTTCCCCTTCCACCACGAATGTAAGTTTTTTGAGGCCTCCCCAGTCATGTTGAACTGTGAGTCAATTAAACCTCTTTCCTTCTTAAATTACCCAGTCTTGGGTATTTCTTCAGAGCAGTGTGAGAAGGGACTAATACAATGGCTAAATCATATTGTTATTAAATAATTTATCAAAACAGTGATTTACCTCCATATAACCAAATATATGTCATTGACAATATTTTTTTTACTAAAGTGATCAAGCTTTTGATGTGTAAATATACTTCTTTTATCTTTATTTGTATTTTTTTTTTTTTTTTTTGAGATGGAGTCATGCTCCCATCACACAGGCTGGAGTGCAGTGACACGATCTCGGCTCACTGCAACCTCCACCTCCAGGGTTCAAGTGATTCTCCTTCCTCAGCCTCCCTAGTAGCTGGGATTACAGGCGTGTGCCACCATGCCCAGCTAATTTTTTTATTTTTGATTTTTTAGTAGAGACAGGGTTTTGCCATGTTGGCCAGGCTGGTCTGGAACTCCTGACCTCAGGTGATCCACCCACCTCAGCCTCCCAAAGTGCTAGGATTACAGGAATGAGCCACGACTCCTGGCCAGTATGTTTCTTTTAAAGTCATTATTGTAATCTTGAAAAATGCTAAGAGTAGATGTAAAGTGTTCTCACCACAAAAATGATAACTATGTTAGGTAATGCATGTGTTAACTAGATTTAGTCATTTCACAGTATATATAGACTTTGAAACATGTTGTACATGAAAATACATTACAATTATCTGTCAATTTTTTAAATGTTTTTAATTTAGAAATTTAAATAAATGCAATTTTTAAAATTGGCAGACTAAAACATATTGTACACTTTTGTAAAATGTACTAACAGTCTCTGTGTTTGAGATACATTAAGGCAAAAATTCTTATTTCTCTTTTATTATATATCTGAAAATACATAAAAAGCTCATTTTTGCCATATGTGGCTAAGAACTAGATGCACTGCCTTATATTTTGCTGTAAATTGTTTCCCTTTCAGCTTTTTCTATTGCTTATTTGTTGAATTAGCCAGGATTATTGTGGCTGTGAGGGACAGAAACCCAACACAAACTAGCTTACAAGAGAAAAAGAGTCATTGTCTCTTATTAGAAAGTCTAAGGCTTCAGGCAGGGTCAAGTCCTGCGCTCTGCATCTCTCTGTCTTTATTCTGCTTTTCTCTCTGGCTTTTTATCCCAGCAGCTAGAAAAGAAGGCTGTTGGCATTCCAACTAGATGGTCTTCACAGCATGTGATCCAGGACAAAGAAAAAGCCTCTCTCCCTGCATCCACTTATCAAATGTTAAGGAAACCTCTTATTGAATATTATTATGGACAGGTATATCTGTTTGGTCAGCCTGGGTTGGTAGCTGCACAAACAAAGGAAACTAGGTAGGCAAAAGCAATGTACATAGTCCATCCATGGACAGAATAGTAATTTCGTCAGGTTACTATCTGGAGAACACAAAATGCTACAGAGAAACAAGGGCAATGCCTCTGATAACTAGCAGGGAAAAACACTCTACCAAAATAGGAACAGTACAAGTTTGAATTGCCTTAAATCTATTTCTTTAAAACTAAACAACATTTTGGTCTAATGCATAGCTTTAATTAAATTTGAACTTTGAAATTAAATTATTCAAAATCAATAATTTGCACATATCTTCTTATCAAGAAAAATACTTGCTTTAATTCATTTTTATAATGTTTACGTTTATACAAATAAATATATATCTTCATGAATATCTTCATATTTTCATGCAGAATCAAGCTAGGCAAATTATTTTCTGAGTCTGACTCTTTAATGTAAACTACCTCACTTAGCGTTTTTGCACATGATAAAAATCAAACCAACCAACTCTGTGATTAAATAATCAAGTACCAAATGTATGGATAAGACCATTAATAGCCACCTAAGTAAGTTAACTCTGAGTTTGATATGATTTCTCCTTTTTATTTGGAGAGTCTTGTCTTTCTATTGTTTTTGTTGTATGGTTCAAATAATAAATACATCCAGACTTTTGGTTCTACAGTTGACACCTGAACAACACAGGGGTTAGGGGCGCCAACCCCCATGCAGTCAAAAATCCACATAATTCTTGACTTCGCAGAAGCATAACTACTAATAGCTTGCTGTTGACCAGAAACCACACCAATAACATAAACAGTTGATTAACACATATTTGATTTGTTACATACATTATATACTGTATTCTTACAATAAAGCTAGAGAAAAGAAAACATTATTAAGAAAATCATAAGAAAATGTATTTACTATCCATTAAGTGGAAGTGATCGGAATAAAAGCCTTCATCCTCCTTGTCTCCACACTGAGTGGGCTGAGGAAGAGGATGAGGAGAAAGAAGAAGAGTGTTGCTGTCTCAGGGATGGCAGAGGCGGAAGAGGTAGAAGAGACAGAAGAGGAGGCGGAAGAGGTAGAAGAGATAGAAGGGGAGGTAGGAGAGACAGACATATTCAGTTTAACTTTACAGAAATATGCATAATTTCTGTCTGATGTTTTTGCTTTTTATTTCTCTAAAATGTTTCTATATGGTACCAATTATTCTTCCACTGTTTGCTTTAGTTTCAATGCCCATATCATGGAAGGGCCCATATCCTAAAAGAATTCAAAAGCAGTCCTGAGTAATCAGAACCCTTCTGCCAGATTGTTTTATGTCAATTCGTTTTCTGGCACTGCATCTTCTACATGTTCTTCCTCATCGTCTTCCACTGATTGGAAGCACACATCTCCACCAAGTCGTCTTCCATTAATTTTCTATTAATTAGAGACATCTTAATAGAGGTGTCTACTGAGCTGTTGAATTTCTCCAAGATCCTATATTGAAACCTTCACCTGCTTTTTTTTTTTTTTTTGCCATATCCATAATCTCTTTTATGACTTCCTTGACTGGCTTTGTCATAAATCTTGTGAAGTCATGCCTATCTGGACACAGTTGTTTCCTGCAGGAATTTGTTGTTTTAGGTTTAATGGCTTTCACAGCCTTCTCTATAACAATGATGACATTTTTAGTGGTCTAATGCATCCAGACTTTTATGTTATTCTCTCTACTGGGATTCTCTTGCATAGTGTTGACAATCCTGTCTGTAGAGTGCTGTGTGTAATCAACCTTAAAGATCCTTATAACCCCCTGATCTAGAGGTTGAATTAGAGACATCATGTTTTCCTAAAAACTATGTAGACTACTTCAACACATGTAGACTACTGCAACACCTTTAGTGTTTAACTCATGGTACTCTGGGTGGCTAATGGCATTGTTCAAAGTCAAAAGAACTTTAAAAAACAGTCCCTTACAGGTATGGTACTTCCTGACTTCAGAGACAAAGCATTGATGGAACCAATTCAGAACAAGTGTTCTCATTGTCCAGGCTTTCCTGTTGCACAACCAAAAGACTGGCAGCTAGTGTTGATCTTTTCCCTTTTAGCCTAGTAGCTTAGCAACTTTATAGGTAAGGGCAGTCCTGATCATAAACACAACTGCATTTGCACAAACAGTAGCATTAGCTTATCCCTTTCTGCCTGAAATCCTAGTGCTTGCTTCTATTCCTTACTAATAAGTGTCCTTTGTGGCATTTTTTTCCGAAAATAGGGCACTTGACTGAATTAAAAACCAATTCAGGGGCTAATATCCAGAATCTACAAAGAACTTAAACAAATTTACAAGAAAAAATCAAACAACCACATCAAAAAGTAGGTGAAGGATATGAACAGACACTTCTCAAAAGAAGACATTTATGCAGCCAACAGACACATGAAAAAATGCTCATCATCACTGGCCATCAGAGAAATGCAAATCAAGACCACAATGAGATACCATCTCACACCAGTTAGAATGGCGACCATTAAAAAGTCAGGAAACAGGTGCTGGAGAGGATGTGGAGAAATAGGAACACTGTTACACTGTTGGTAGGATTATAAACTAGTTCCACCATTGTGGAAGACTGTGTGGGGATTCCTCAGGGATCTAGAACTAGAAATACCATTTGACCCAGCCATCCCATTACTGGGTATATACCCAAAGGATTATAAATCATGCTGCTATAAAGACACATGCACATGTATGTTTATTGTGGCACTATTCACAATAGCAAAGACCTGGAACCAACCCAAATGTCCATCGATGATAGTCTGGATTAAGAAAATGTGGCACATTCACACCATGGAATACTATGCAACCATAAAAAATGATGAGTTCATGTCGTTTGTAGGGACTTGGATGAAGCTGAAACTATCATTCTGAGCAAACTATCACAAGGACAGAAAACTAAACATCGCATGTTCTCACTCATAGGTGGGAATTGAACCATGAGAACACTTGGACACAGGGCGGGGAACATCACACATGGGGGCCTGTCACGGGGGATGGGGAGGGAGGAGGGATAGCATTAGGAGAAATACCTAATGTAAATGATGAGTTAATGGGTGCAGCACACCAACATAGCACATGTGTACATATGTAACAAACCTACACATTGTACACATGAACGCTAGAACTTAAAGTATAATAAGAAAAAAAAAAAGAGGAAAAAAAAAACCTATTCAGGCAGATATCCTTTCTCCTCAATGATTTTCTTAATGGCATCTGTGAACTCATCTGAAGAAGCTGCTTCTCCTGTTATTGTGATGTTTTTTAAGCCAAACTACATTCTAAATCACCAAACCATCCTTTGCTGGCATTGAGTTCTCCAGCTTTAGATCCATCACCTTCCTTTTGCTTTAAGTTGTCATATAGTGACTAAACTTCTCAAATCATAGCAATCCTACATCCACATAAAAGCTGAATTTTCAATATGAGATTAAAAGGTAGTTTGCAGAAACTACAAAGTTTTTATGCCTGCTGGCCTAGCTGCAGCAACAGTTTCACTAATTTCCTTTCCTTTTTTTTTTTTTTTTTAAACAATGGTTTCATGCTGTGTTCATTTATCTTGAAATAGCAGCAACCACAGCTACAGATTTCAATCTATGGTACATAGCAAGCAATTAGACTTTTTCTTGTAATGTCATGACTTTTCTCTGCTTCTTGGGAACACTTTCAGCATCACTAGTGGCACTTCATATGGGTCCCATAACATTATTCAAGATGCACTAAACAAGATGAAAAATATGCAAGAACCACAGAGGATCACTTTTTACTGCAATATGCAATTTACTGGAGAGATGAACTGCTCATGCGGCGATGGTTAGATCCCATCGCATTTTAAGTAGATACTCAAAATACTTGAGCTCACCTCAATAGCCACAAGAGGTGGCTAAAGAATTATTACAGTAGTACAGTATGATCTGTTAATTTAATGCAGTTATGATTTAATACTTCATCTTTACATTGGTTTACATTTCTCTCAACTATTGATAGCACCATGTACAGTCTTTAAGTGTGAATGTAACTTTTGATAAATTTCAACATTTATAATAGATTTATGTATATTTTATGGTAATAGATAATAAAATAGATGTATCTACATATGTATTATGCATTTATGATATATATCTTTTCCTTAGCTTTTTTTCAGTATTTCTGGGCTATATGGTTTGTGAGCTTTTTCAAACTGTCACAAACTTCAAAACATATTTCAATATATTTATTGAAGAAAATCCATTTATAAGTGGATTCATGTAGTTAAAACCCTTGTTGCTCAAGGGTCTCTATATTTTTATATTCAATGACATTAATTATGGAAAACAAACCTTATAAAAACATTTCTCATTAAAATTCCCTTTGTAAAACTCCTAAACCCATAAAAAAAAGCAATTTTGTTTCACGCTTTCTTTTGTCAAAACTGAATTTTGAAACACTTTCCCAACCCCGTTAACAGTGCCATGCTTTCCAACTGGCATTTTACTTGTTTTATCGAAAGCACTAAAGAAATTACTGGGGGGGGGGGGAAGGTGGGGATTTTTGTGCCTCTTTATCATGCCTATGAAAATTTTACAAACTTGGTATCCCTTTTAATCTCAATCCTCTAGTACCCCTTAAAGTGTAACTTTGAAAGAGTAATTTTAGAGATACTGAGCTTGAAAGGACTTTTGAAATATTTCATTTCTGAACTGAGTCAAAAATAGGCATGTTTGTTTAAAAAAAAAAAAAAAATTCCCCTCACAAAGAAGCTTGTCTGGGAAAAGCGTTCTTCAAAACTGCGTTCAGAAAGCCTCTGTTCCAATTCATGGAACTTATTGTTCTGATCTCAGAGCTCAGTCCCCGCAGCTTGAATTTCTTTTCAAAATTGTTTAACGACTTTTAAGAATGTGTTTCTTGCTAAGTCTTGTGAGCTTCCAGTGTCAATGTTTGCCTTTTGATTTCTGTTATTTAGTTCACTTTTGTGCTCCTGACCCATGATAAAACAAGGACCAGAACTGTCCAGCTCTTTGTAGAATATGTGCTCATCCAACTCGGGACCCTTGAGTACACATGTGTGACTTAGAAATTAGGCTTTTCCTCACTGAATCTGCTTGTGACATTTGCCAAATATTTTTACATATCCAACTCATTTTGCTATGATTTTGGAAAAAATAGACGTGTTAACTTGCAAATACTGCAGATGTGACTAACTAAATCATACTTGACACACTGGGCAGAAATTAAGTCAAAAGTTTATAGAATCATTTACAGATCACATTTTCTTTTTCAATCAAGAGAATTAAACCACATTTCAATATTTCTATCATGTTTAAGCTTTGTTAGAAAATGTATTTAAGAAAATCACTTCCGGTTTTCCCATGGCTAAGTGGGCTGCCTGGATGGTAGATCAGACTGACCAGTGTTATCTTTAAATGTTAAAACTCTGGTTGCATCCAGTAGTTACAATTCTGCAGAGCCCTGTTTCCTTAGAACCTGAGGGACATCCCTTTCTTAGCACAATACTAACAATCCTGAAATCCTCTAAGGACTAGTTATTTTAACTGTATTTCATGGGCAGCAGCAGACTCGACTCTAAGCCTGGTAATTAGATTGTGGTTAGGTCTGTATCACCATGCTAGACCAGCAACTCTAAATATGCATTATTCCTGTAGGATTGGGTAAGGTTGGCTAGTTACTTGAGTTTCCTATTTCCCTTCTACTTTGAAGTCTCATCTTCATCTGTGCAGATTTCAGAAATCTAACTTTATTGGTTTTCTAGGTTAACCAGTTGATTTACAAATCTAAGTGCATGTGAAAGATTTATCAGTCATATTACTACCTTACTATTTTGTAGTGAGAAATATCATTCCAATTAAATGGAATCGATTTTATCAGCTAGTCAGTGCATACTCGTCTCAATTTTGACACAGCAGAAACTTGTTTAAATTCAGAATGTAGTGTCTTCATCTGTCTGTACTGCTGTAACAAAATACCATAGACTGTGTAACTTATATACAGGGAGAAGAATGGAGAAGAATGAAATGGATTGGGAGAGGAAAATATTAAATATCCAGCATAGTTCCCGTATTACCCACCAAAATGCACTGATCTCCACTTTTTTCTTTCTTGTTTTCTACTATCAGACAGAAGTCTGGGAATTGTACTATGTTCACTTCATTAAGAGGGAAGCCTAGAAAATTTGGATCTTGACAGTGTCTGATATCACTTCAGATAATAGCACATCTGAGGTGTTGCTTGATATTGCCAACAGTCACACTTGCCTCACTCCTACCTCTAGTAAAGCTAGGATTTTATGTGTCTGTTTTCCCCACTACTTGAGGAGAAGGACTATATCTGATTTCCGTTTGCATCCTACGATTGTCTAATATTTAGGGGTTGCTCAAAAATGTTTGCTAAATTGGACTCATTATTCAATTCAGTTGTCACCATCATTAACACCCTAGTTCTGGATTGAGTTTCTCTCTCATAGGCAGTCCCAGAGCAGCACTAATCTGTCTTTTTCCACAGTATTCCTTTTTCAGTATTCCAGATCCTCGAAAATTTCAGTTGTCCCTTATCATCACACCACAACTAGCCTTCATTTAACATATCCTCATGACATGTTTTAATTTCTTAGTTTGCAACTTGTTACTGTTTTTCTTTTAGATTGCTTCCTGTTGACAAGTAGAAAGATACTGAATCTCATCAGTGATATGTTTTCAAATTACATTTTAGTGTAGGATAATTTGGTAATATTTTTGCAGACTGTTAGTAGCATTAAAAGCTTGTTGATATTTTTAGTATCAAATCAGGAAACTGACCTTGATCTACATTATACCTGGCATATAAAAAGGTCCCAGTTAGATGGAAAAACAGAAGAACAAATAAATAAGTGAATGCATGTGTGAATGAATGAGTGAATCATTAATAGAAATGTAAGGATCGACTATCACAGGTCATGCCTGGACATTGCCTGCTTAACAGCAGTCATGTGTAGGATAAGCAGAGTCATGGAAACAGACTATGCACAGTAAGCTGAGGGCATTAGGGGAGACTAAACTTCTGATTCTGGGGAACGTTGATGTAAAGAGTAGAACACTATATATAAAGGCTATAGGGAAATATGAACAATCATGATTCAGGGATGTAATTAATATCAGGCTGGCAGAGATTCCTACACATGTAACAGAGAATAGAACATGGAATTCTGAAACAAGTGAGTTTTTATAGACATGTAAATTGGCATGTGTATAGCCAGGATACCTATCAGTCAGCAATCAGGATCCAGGTACCAATTCAGCCCATAATAGGTTCTCACTTCAGAAGGGGTCTAGGTTTAATGTCAAAGGGCTATGGCGAATAATGTGAGGCCCCCATCCTGGAGAGCTAAGCAGATTCCTGAGCAGGCATCTACAACAAATTTGGAACAAAACATAAAGTAAAGCAAATATCACAGTATAAATTTGAAGCCAAAGTGGAGAAATTTAGTGAAAAGAGCTGTATCCTCTGACTTTACAGATGATTAGAATTTACCATTCAGAAGTGAAGGGGAAGGTATATCAGGTAGAGGGAGCAGTGTGAATCAAATTGCCTACATTCCAAACCCTGGCTGTTTGACCATAAAAAAGTTAATTAACATCTCAATTCTTCCATTTCTTTATCTGCAAAATGGGGATCTCAAAAATACCTACATCACAGGATTCTTATTAGGATTGTGTGTAAAAGGTTTACCAGAGTACTCTTACAAAAGTAAATATATAACAAAAATACCATAGACTGGATGACTTAAACAACGTAAATTTCTTTTCTCATAGTTCTGTAGGTTAGAAGTCCAAGACCAAGTTGTTTGCAGAGTTGGCTCCTTCTGAAGCCTGTCTGTTGGCAGCAGACCTTCTCACTGTGGTCTTTCCTCACATGGCGTTTCCTCTATGTGTATACATTCATCTTATATCTTTCTGTGTGTCCAAATTTCCTCTTCCACCTTTTCAAATTTTTTTTACAGGAAACCAGTCAAATTGGATGAAAGCGCATCCTAACAAACCACTTCTTTTTAACTTAATCACCTCTGTAAGGCTCTGTCTCCAAATATAGTCAAACTGTGAGATACTAGGTGTTAGGGCTTCAGCATATGAATTTTGGGGAAAACACAATTCCGCTCATAAGAGATAAGGGCTATCTAAGAGGGCATGTGGCCAGAAGGCAGAGGGTAAGGACAATAACTCTTCACTCATTTATTCATTTGTCTAGTGAATCTTGAGAGCATGCTATGTATCAGGCTACGTTCTCAGCTCAGGAAATTCAGCATGAACAAGGCAGACAAGCTCCTCTCTGGGCAGCTTCTATCCCAGCTAAGAAATTGGGAGGGGAAAGCCAGAAAAACTACTAAAAAATCATGCGTGTTACACTCTGGTAAAATCTCCATGAAGACATGTAGTACAATATAAGGTTTAAATATAGATGTCAACACACATCTAGGAGTTTGGATTTTATTAAGTAGATAATGGGGAAATGTACATATTTTAGCAAAGAGGGGGTGCAGGGCTGTGTTTCTGTAAGAGCTCAGAAAAAAAAGCAGGTAGATTGTTAATTAAAATGATTAAGACTGTCTACTCCTTTACCTGGATGACATTATGTGTGTGTCTCTCTCTCTCAAACGTTCATATATAGAGTTCCATCTTTTGATACCATGAAATATATATTTGGTCTTGATCCCACTTCCCGGCACACAGCTCTGTCACTGGAGCAATGAGTGTTTTTCCTAGGCTCATGAGATGACTGGTGGCTCAGAGCCACTAGATAGCTTCATGATGGAGGCTGGTCACTAGAAAAACTTCATGATTAGAGGGTTGGGACTTTCAGCCCCACCCCAGTCCTCTGGGAAGAGGAGAGGGGCTGAAGGTAGAGTCGATCACCAGTGGCTAATGGTGTAATCAATTATGCATTCATAATGAAGTCTCCTTAAAAACCCAAAAGAGACCAGACGTGGTGGCTCATACCTGTAATCCCAGCACTTTGGGAGGCCGAGGTGGGCACATCACCTGAGGTCAGGTGTTTGATACCATCCTAGCCAACATGGTGAAACCCCGTCTCTACTAAAAATACAAAAATTAGCCACATGTGATGGTGCATACTTGTTGTCCCAGCTACTCAGCGGGCTGAGGCAGGAGAATTGCTTGAACTCAGGAGGTGGAGGTTGTAGTGAGCTAAGATTACACCACTGCACTCCAGCCTGGGAGACAGTGAGACTTTGTCTCAAAAAAATAAAATAAAATAAAAACAAATGTTAAAAAACCCCAAAAGATCAGGATTCAGAGGACTTCCAGATCATTGAGCTCACTTCTGTAGGTGTCTGGAGATTGGCATGCCTGGATAGGGCAGGGAAGCTCCATGCCCCTTTCCACATGCCTTGCCCTATGCAGCTCTTCCATCTGGCTGTTCATCTGTATCCTTTGTAATGCCCTTTATAATAAATGAGTAAACATAAGCAAACTGTTTCCAAGTTCTGTAAGTCACTCTAGCAGACTGATCAAACCCAAGGAAGGTATCATGGGAACTCCTGATTTATAGCCAATTGGTCAGAAGCAGGTCACAGCCTGTGCTTGTGACTGGCATCTGAAGTGGGGAGAAGTCATGGATCTGAGTGCTCAGCCTATGGGATCTGATACTATCTCCAGGTATATAGTGTCAGAATTGAATTGAATTAGTAGAGGATGTCAACTGGGGTCTACTGGAGAATTGCTTGGTTGGTGTGTGGGGAAAATCCCCTACACATCTGATATCAGAAGTGTTCTGTTGAGTGGAGTGTGAGGGATGGAAAAATACGTGTTTAGTTTTTTTTCCTGTATCTTTATTAGCTTTTCATAGGAGAATTTTTACTAGAATCAGAACTAGGAAAGCAAAGCAGCAGTGGACATGGAGAGAAGAAGAAAGAACATCAAATATTAGGAAATCGAACAGGACTAAAAAATTCACTGAAGGAGGAATGCCAGGGGAAGGTGTAAAGAACAGTTGAGTGTTGAACCAGGTAACACAAACGTTAGAATAATTCTAGGAAGAAAAGAAAAGAGAATTAATATAGTTTAGGCCACTTTTTTCTCAGGAGTCAGATGAATCTCCAAATGGGGATATCCAAAAATAGCTGCTAATATTCAGTAGAAGCAGAAAAGGAAATCACTATATTAAAGAGATACCTGCACCTCAGTATTTATTGCAGCATTATTCACAATAGCAAATATAAAAAATCAACCTAAATGTTCATCAATAAATGAATAGATAAGGAAAATGTGGAACATGTACACAATAGAATACTATTCAGCCATAAAAAAGAATGAAATCCTGTCATTTGTGGCAATATGGATGGGTCTGGAGGACATTTTGTTAGGTGAAATAAGCAAGACACAGAAAGATAAAACTGCATGTTCTCATTCATATGTGGAAACTACAAAAATATGAGCTCATAGAAGTAGAGAATAGAATTGTGGTTATTAGAGGCTGGGAAATGTAAGGGGGAGACGAGGATGGAGAGAGACTGGGTAACAATACAAAATTACAGTTAGATAGAAGGAGTAAGTTGTAGCATTCTATAACACTGTAGGTTAAACATGGTTAATGATAATTTATTATATGCTTTAAAAAACTAGAAAAGAAATTGTTTAATGTTTGCAACACAAAGGAATGATAAATGTTTGAGGTGATGAGTATGCTAATTACCCTGATGTGATCCTTATACATTGTATTTGTGTATCAAAATATCACTCTGTATCTCGTAAATATGTACAGTTATTATGTGTACCAACTAAAAAGGAAAAACATGTTAACAATAGTCAGGGCTGACACACAGATTTGGGGTTAACTACATAGAGCTCAGGGTTGAACCATGTACTTCCTGAAGGGAAACCAAAACAAGAGGAAGGCAGAGCAAGAGAGCATTTTACAGCAAAACTACATTGCCCAGAGTCAGAAGGGAGCAGAATGAGTAGTAGATTACACAAAGATTACAGTAGTAGATTACAAAAAAGTAGTAGCAATTACAAAAAGAACAAAAGATGGAAGAGGCTATTCAAAATAGAAGAGTCAGAAGAGCACAATGTTAGAAACAAAGGGAAGGACCTGGAGGAAGAAGCTATAGGTAACAACGATAGATGATGCAGAGAAGTGAGTGAGTGAGTGAGTGAGTGAGTGAGTGAGTGAGTGAGTAATGGAAAGAGCTGTTGTGCTTACATCCTAAGAGGCTGCTCTTGACTCTCAAGGAAGTAAATTTGGGAAGGTGGAAACCAGATGTATGGGTGGCTTATTACGCCACCTGGGATAACAGACTCTTCTTTAAAAAAGAGTGAGACTGAAGAGCAACAGTTTTCTATTGGAAGTGTTTCCTCTTCAAAAGAGAAAGCTAATCTCAGGTGATCATACAACCCAGTTTATGCCTGTTGTCCCAAGTGAATGACTAAATATGTGCCCTTTCACTCTTCAAATATGAAATGTTAGGAAGATACCCTTTGTAATTCCTGGCAAGGCAAAGGAAGAGTTGCACTCTTCCTCTCCAACAAAAAGAAAGGGGAAGAAATTATAGAAAGACACAAGAAAATGCTAATATGATGATCAAGGGTGTTTATGGGTTCAATCAAATGTTCTTTATCTTTCCAATAAATTATAGACTAGGATAAAGGGGTGGGTTGCAAGGTTTGGAAACGTGGCCTCATTAATTCATGTCTGTGGTCACCGAGAGCACTCACCACTTTCCTGCAGTATTGGAGGGGTCAATCTGAGTCTTCAACCTGCCATTTCAATGGAGAAGAGAATCAAATTTGGAAATAACCCATGATGAAATTTTGACATACCATTGTGTTGTGGTTTTTCTTTTAATTGTTCTTTAGATGTTTCTTCTTTACATTTTTGTATCTAAAATAAACATTACTTTGGTAATCAATTAAAAAAAAAAACAATCATTTGAAAATCAATCTATTTGTTGTTTTAGGTCATGAAGACCCCTTCAGTATGCTAGTTTGAAGAGTGATTGTGAAGCCAGGAAAGAACAGTAATCATAGCACACTACTAATCTACGCAGGCTGCATTTAACTAATATAATAATGCCATAAACACTTATTGGTTTTCAATTTTTGGATATTACCTATCAGTAAAACATATAAAACTGAATCAACATTATAAAGCTGAATGTAAATGTGATCAACCTTGACACTTTTTGTTTGGTTTTTGGGTGGGGGGGTGGTTTTTTCACATTTTTAATTGACAAATAATAATTGTATATATTTGAGGGGTACAATGTCATGTTTTAATACATATATACACTGTGAACTGAGTACATCAGGCTAGTTAAAACATCCATCACTTCACATGCTTATTATTTCTTTATGGTGAGAATTGTAAAAGCCACTCTTTTGAAGTAAATTTGGAACTGATGGAAGACAGAAGCTGGCAATGAGGATAGGGGACAGCAAATAAGGCAAGGTGTTAATATTTTAATCTCACAGAGCAGGAAGGCAAGAGATATTGAATAAATAAGACGTGAAGAAACACAGGTTTCAGTTTATTATATTAACAGTGCAATGATAACTAATAAGTCAAATATCAGGCATAAATATTGATAGAGAGTACCTTAAATGAACTAAACTCTTTCTTAGCATAGAATTAATAGAATTTGATTGATCAAGAAAAAGTAAAATCATACAGTGAGAGGAAAGAACAGAATGGCAGAAAAGCCTACTGTCTCCAGAAAACTAATTGGACACAAGGTAAGTGAGGAACTGCTATGTTTCATTACGAGTCCTTCTATTCTACTCGGATTTTTACCATGTGAATGTATTACTTTGCTAAAATATTAAACAAAGAGAAAAATTAATAGTAATAGTAGTTGACAGAGCCTTCCTTTCCAAGCAGCTGAGAGAACATCACAGTAGTGCAGTCTGTGATTTTAAGACTTCAAGCCATGCTAAAATGATTCCGGATTTACTTGTACAAAATGTTGGGTTTAGTAATGTGGAGAAGAAAATGATTCTACGAAATTAAAGGGATACTCAAACCTTTCAAGGACAAGTCCAATCCTGAGATGTTATTCCTTCTAACTGAAGGAGAGAGAGCACTCCATCAGTTGCTTTTTCTCCTGTGGACATAACGGCTCTCTGTGTCTTGAGGCAAGTGAGAATCAAGAGCGCCAAAGAAATTAGCAGTTGCCACAGACCCTGCAGACTGCAGTTTTCTTACACTTTACTGATCACTACTTATTTGGTTTTTGTCAGATTCCCTGGGCTTTCGTTTAGTAGAGGAGAGCTTAGCTTGATGCATAGAAATCAGATTAGAAACAGTTCACTTCATCTGACTTGGTTTTCATTAAAATTCCTTAAATAACAGATAAGTAAATATTATTGATGACGCACTCATGGATCCCATTTGACCCAGTCTACTTGCCTAGATAAATCCAGGCAATGTCTTTCCAGGACTCAAGAGAAACTGGACATTGAATGTTTCGGTCAGCCTCAAATTATTACTGATGCTCTTGTGGATTTGTATAAACCATAAAATCACCTCCTGCTTCTCTGACTGGATTTTAGCTCCAACAGAAACTCTTCGTTTAAAGACTGATTGTGTTGTCAACACTGTCTCTCAAATCCCATTAGTGATTCCTTCTATGTGCAGGCCTCCTAGGTGGGTTTTGGTAATTGTGTATCTCTGTAAGACTTTCAGGAAGCTTGGTAGGGTATCATTAAGCTGAGTGTACTAATGTGTTGATCCAGGGGCAACCAGAACTAGTGGGATTTGAATTGTAACTTGAATTAAAATGTCAGGAAGAAATTGTCCTTTAAGCAGATGCTACCTGACCCAATACTGGAAATCAAGAGATGAAAACTTTACCATTTAAAGTGAGATAGAATATATGTAACGATATATACTTATTATCATGCCCACCTCAGCACATATGCATGTGCACAGGCGTACACGTGTGTGCACCCACACACACCCAGTCAAAAGGTGAACAGCAGTAGATGCCTGTGCCTCCTTCCTTCAAATTATCTGGTCATTTGACAAATATTCACTGAGCACCTATTGCATGTCTGATAATGTCATAAGCACTTTAGACACATCTGTGAATAAAACATACAAAAATACTTGCCTTCATGGAGCTTATTTTCTAATGTAATCCTAGGCAATGAGAAGAATGAATCAGTATAGCATTACATACTTTTTTTTTTAGATAGGCACAAAGCTGAGCCTAGAGTCAGTCTATCAAGCACTCTAGAAGAGTCATAGAGCATTTGAAAAATAAGTCACTATAAACCTTCTCTTTCTGCTAGTAATCAGTTATTTTACAAGCCAGTGTTGTCTAGCACTTTAAATTTTCAAAGCATCAAAATTCGTCAACACGACTGATCTTCTCAACTTCTATTATACTATTATACCATTGAGAAAAGGACACAGAGAGGCTAAGTGATCTACGTAACATTACACAGCTCATCAGAAACCAGTGCCATACTGTTTTTCTAAGTTAGTGGAAAATGCATGAGACTTCAATCCAGAGTAGAGAAGCCTGTCTAAGCATCAAAAGAACAAAAACCTAGGAAAGCTCATAAACTTTCATGCAACTTCAGGGATGGAGGTGACCTCAACAGTAATGACTATATAAAGCTCTTCCTTCACCACTACCTCCAAGCTACCTAACCCAGCCATCCTATATTCATTCAGTGGTTTAAGGATCCCCTGCCCAGCATCTGTCTCAGAAGCCTGGCTTCTGCTTCTAGCATCTACTTAATGACCTCTTGAGCCAGAGATTCAGCAGCAACTGGTTTCCATCTTGACACATTGATAATATGTCAGAGTTAAAGTTAAGGAGTTGCTGAGTATTTCTGGCCACAAGAGGAATATAGAATATTAAGCTGAAATGATATATAAAAAGTGCCATCTTAAAAAACACCTCAACCACACTCCGCCCACAACGGAAAAAAATTTAAAAAGGAACATCCGTCTCAATTCAAGTGACATTTTTTCCAGATCAGCAGAAATATTAATTGTTTTATGATCATGACTTTCTAGGCTTCCATAAGGCAAAGCAATAACAAATCTTCAAAGTCTGTCAAGTGTTTGGGCCATGGCTCATGATACAATGACTAGCAAATTATTGCCTTAAATCTGACTTAATGCAAAGGGCAACTGGCCTAAAGTCAAGCGACATGACCGCTTATCTCATTTTTGTGTTTTATTAAGTGCAGGATCCTGATTGGTAACATTGAGCTAGAGACATGCATGGATAATCTCGTTTATTCCTAAAAATAGCTGTTTGATGGTAATATCCCTATTTTTCTGCTGAAACAAACTGAGGCTCAGAGAGGTCAAGTAATTTTCTCAACATCACATAGCTATTAAGAGCAGAACCAGACTAAGGACCCAAGTTTTCCTATGACTCCAAGACCATGCCCATTTGATTAGTCTTCATCCAATTCACAGAAAATGTGCATAATGACACCCACCCAGTCTTTCTCCCAAAGCTGTTGTGAAATCAAGTGAGCTAATACTTACTTTAGAAGCTTTTTGAAAAAAAATCCATAAATATTTATTGAAATCTTATTTCTGCTTAGTACTTAGTTGAGTATTAATATAATAGTTGAATTCTAAAGTCTAAAGTGCAGCCTTTACCCAAGTGCAGGTCATTATCATTGTTAATGTGTACATAATAATAATGACAGTAATAAGTAACTTTACTTATGTTTTAAGTACTGAGAACTTCTGGAAGCATTATAAGCAGAAGTACCATTAAACTCTCTACATTATCAATGACTATTACTGTGAAGTTATTACTATCATAGACATCCACAATGATCCAAAAGCTGTGATTGAATGTCTGGACTAACTGTCAAAATGCAGTCCAAGTATTCAGTCTAGCTCCTCTACTGATAATCATTTATAAGCCACTTACCCTCTCTCTCCCTTCACCTTCTGTCTTTAATATAATAGAAAAAGAGTAACCTGCCATTAGGAGTGCTGTTGAGATACTGCAGCTCTCAGAGACTGGCTCTAAGACATGCTGAGCCCATTAAATGCACTGTAAAAGTCCCAAGTGGTATTAATGCTTAACTTTTACATACAGTATGCTACAGGAGAAACAACTACACAGAAAATAACAATGCTAAGGGCCCTTCCTGCTAGGCCATTATAACTAAGAAGAAAAAGCCAATTGTTCCCTTTGTATAGCTTATCATAGCATGTGGTAGGGATTCTTTCATTGTGTAATGTTTTTCTGGAGTGATTGAAAGTTAAGAATATGCTTGACTAGATTAATTTCCACTTTCCACAGAATTTAACTAAACATCTTTAAAAGTACAGTTAATGGGAACTTTGAAAGATTATCCAACTATTGACAAGCCCATGATGATAGGATGATCCCTGTGGATAAAGCACAAAACCATGTTCACTCATAAGTGGGAGTTGAACAATGAGAACACAGGGACACAAGCAAGGGAACATCACATACCGGGGCCAGTCGGGCGCGGGGAGGGAGGGTGGCGCAGGCCGAGGGGTGGAAGAGCATTAGGACAAATAGCTAATGCATGTGGGGCTTAAAACCTAGATGACGGGGCCGGGCATGGTGGCTCATGTCTGTAACCCCAGCACTTTGGGAGGCCAAGATGGGCAGATTACGAGGTCAGGAGATCTAGACGATCCTGGCTAACACAGTGAAACCCCGTCTCTACTAAAAATACAAAAAAATTAGCCAGGCGTAGTGCCACATGCCTGTAATCCCAACTACTCAGGAGGCTGAGGCAGGAGAATGGCTTGATCCTGGGAGGCAGAGGTTACAGTGAGCCAAAATCGCACCACTGCACTCCAGCCTGGGCTACAGAGCGAGACTCTGTCTCAAAAAACAAACAAAAAACCTAGATGATGGGTTGATAGGTACAGCAAATCACCATGGCACACGTATACCTATGTACCAAACCTACATGTTCTGCACATGTATCCCAGAACTTAAAGTAAAATTAACAACAACAAAAAAAGCACAATGCCAAAGAAACTCAAAATATGTGAAAGTAATTAAATACCAAATAAAAGGTACCACAACTTCTATTTTATACAGGCCAGTAAAATGAGTTCAAATTGTTGAATTTTCATGTAAGAATGCTCAAAATTTCTACTACTTAGGATAGGTAAAATATACTCATTTTCTTTAGTACTTTCCTTCTATTTCTCTTGTTATTCTTTCTGATGAACAGGACTGGTAAAATTTAGAGCTGAAGAATACCAATAAATTAGAGGACCTGCCATTTTGTCTGGAAAGATACATTTTTCAGGGATATTTGACAGCATTGCCCACAACTTCTCTCCTTACTAGGGCATTTTAATGAGCATTTGTGTCTTTAGCTTAATCCTCAGGGCTGCTTTCTTAAGTCATTGGTAGCTTCATTTTACAGATATGAGGCTCAGAAGATTAAGCTGCCTAAAGATGTCCAGCATATAAATTTTTATTCTGTGAGCATCGAATGCTGTTGTCAAAACCCAAACTATACATATGAACGAGCTTGTTTTATGTGCTTAGGTCCTGTGTCAATGTTGTGGGTAGTAGTGGGTTGCAGAAGAAAATCTCACTTCTTAGTTCCCCAGGCAATCAGTGGCAGCATTTACCAATAAACATAGTGATGATCCCAAACCTCTTCACATATATTATTTATTTTCCATTTTTACTTTTCTGTTACGTGCCAAAGGGGAAAAAAAAAGCCAAGCTGAGAAGAGAAATTCTAACTTTGAAAATCTAGTTTATTCATTCTATCTTGGCTTTAGCAGAAAACTGTTATAGAATCTTAGAAAGTAACCATTGAAACTTAAAGATGATCTGGCCTTGGCTTCATATTTTACACCACAGGAATCTGAGCCCCTATAGAAACTAAATGATTGCCCCTAGGTTACAAAGATTGTTAAGGGCGACTTATACTGATGACAACCCCCCAAAAAGAGTTCTCTCAAAATCAGTGCCTTGTCAGTTGCAGCTTCACCATTAAGTAATTGTTAGCACACCTTGCATTGACTAGCAGGTGTTTCATAAACAATAATGCCATTTTGTGCTCTAAACAATGTATTTCTCTAAAATGCTATGCGGAAGCTATCCTTGCACGGAATGTATCATTTGTGTGCCACCTACACAAACAACTTCAAAATACTTTTCCCCGATAAAGAGGCTATTCTTTTTCCACACGAAGCATTTCAAGGGTAGCTCTAAGCAATTCACTTTGCATAGAAACTGGTAATAAACTGAGTTTTGATTCACTATGAGCCTAAAAACATAAGTCATGTTAAGGCTCATAACATGGCAATCACCCCATCATTTCACATTTTAGAAACTATAGCATAAGACCCAATTAATTCTGAGAGGAAAAAGTAGATATGCAACTTTTTAAAGAAGTGACATGTAAAATCATATGCAATGAGATAAATTTCCTTCCCATCACTGAATTCAAAATAGCATAAGCTTTAGAGAGTTCCTTTTTGAATTTATTATGCATTTTCTCTGAAAGTTTTTGAAAAAAAGAGGTCTATGAATAGAATCATTTGACTGGTTACTCCATTATGCTTATTGACCAATCAGATTCTAGAAATTAAGATAAAGGATTTAGTATTTAATTTTTTAAGGTACCAGCCAGAGTCTATAAGGAAACTAAAGGTTAGGCTTACATTATTCTAAGCAAATTAATGCAGGAACAGAAAGCCAAATATCGCATGTTCTCACTTACCAGTGGAAGCTAAACAATGGATACTCATAAAGATGGCATCAGTAGACACTGGGGACCACAGACAGGGGACAAGAGGAGGACAAAGGTTGAAAAACTATTGCGCACTATGCCCAGTATCCGGGTGAAAGGACCAAGCGTACTCCCAACCTCAGCATCACGCAAAATTCCCAGGTAATAAATCTGCACATGTACCGTCTGAATCTAAAATAATTGTTGAAAGTATTAAATAAAATTTTTTTCTTACAAAAATTTTTTACAGATTTGGCTTAAACAGTGGTCCATCTTAGTATCAAAGGCTTAAGTAGGCAGTGTTATTTTCTATTTTCTTTTCGAATTCTCATCTTTAAAAAGGAAATATAACCTATAATTTTAATGACCTTTGCTATCCAGAAAATTGTGGTTCCTTTACCTTATTACTTTGTAACCTTTTACACATTAGCTTACTCTTTGCTTCCACCTAGTGTATGGTAGGTAGTATAGCAACATTTTTTTAATTGCGTATTTGCATAAAATGTTCTTGAAAAAGAACACATGGATTTTGTTCCTTTTGTCTTGTAATTTAAAAAGTATAGTATTTTTTTTTTCTATTCTAGGGGAATGACATTAACACACTGAAAAAATAAGACTACAATTAATATATGTTCCTATTCTTAGAAGACCTATAAGCATTGTTTTTACAGCATCCTCTAACAGCCTATGGCATCTTTCAGAACGAAACATTACTTTAGCAAACTTACAATGCATTGATGTACACATTTATAAAGTGTGACAACTCAAAGGAACCCCAGACACCACTCAAGTACTACTCTTTTATTTTTCAGATGAGGACATTGAGGCCTGAGGGATACAATGACTTCTTCAAAGTCACAACATCAGTATTAGTAAAGGCAGGACTAGAAATGAGGTCAGCTGGCTCCCAATCCTAGGTGCCTTTTACCATATACCCTGCTTTTTGGATTAGATGTCAGAGTTAGTGTTTTAAAATGAATCATGTCAGATTAATAGAAAATTACCTTTAAATAGCTTTATAAAATCACTCTCTCAAAATTAGGCTAGCTCCCACAAGAACCAGTTTTTCTACATTGAGGACAAACAATGATGCATCTTATCTTATGAAAGGAAAATTAATAGTGAGGTATGAGAAGTTACATTTTTATTTTTATTTAAACTCATTATAGCATAATTTTTTTCTTTTGAGACACACCTAATGATCTTCTCTCCCTAGACCTGAATTTTTTTTTTGAGACAGAGTCTCACTCTGTCACCCAGGCTGAAGTGCAGTGGCGTGATCTTGGCTCACTGCAACCTCTGCCTCCCAGGTTCACATGATTCTCCTGCCTCAGCCTCCCAAGTAGTTGGAATTACAGACACCTGCCACCATGCCCAGCTAATTTTTGTATTTTTAGTAGAGACAGGGTTTCACCATGTTGGCCAGGCTCATCTTGAACTCCTGACTTCAAGAGATCTGCCCTCCTCAGCCTCCCAAAGTTCTGGGATTACAGGCGTGAGACACTGTGCCTGGCAAGACCTAAAAAATTTTTAAAGTTGCTAATAATCTATAAAAACAAATCTAAATGTATTAGCCAGCTTGAGTTGCCATAACAAAAATACCACAGATGGAGTGGTTTAAACAATGAATATTTGTTTTCTCACAGTTTTGGAGGCTGGAAGTTCAAGATCAGATTGCCAGAATGACTGGGTTCTGGGGACTCTCTTCTTGTTTTACAGAGGACCACCTTCTTGCTCCACACGGCCTTTCCTCGAAGGGTGTGTGTGTAAATCTCTCTCCCTTTTTTTTCTTATGAGGCCACAGTCTTATTAGATTAGGTCCCCATTTATATGACCTCTTTTAACTCTATCTCCTTACAAATACCTACCTTCTCCATGCATTGCTCATGAAAGATGTGTGTTAATAATGCCATTTTTTGTCTTTGGTAAAATCTCAAAACTGTAGGACACAAATCTTAAGAATGTTGATATTTGAGTGGACCTCTCAACACTTTCCATTCTATATTTCAAATTTTATAGAAGAGGAAACTGAAACCCCCTAATAATGATATTGTTCCTCTTGATTTCAAAAATGCTGTCACACTTTTTCATTATCTCTTTACATCATTTCTGTGAGGAATACTTGGTAGGTGTGTTACTATTATGATTTTATCCATAAGGAAACAAAGCACACCAGAAGCTATGCAGCACACTCCGGGGCCCAAAGTCCCAAAGATCGAGTCACATATACGTAAGTGGAAGCATGAACCAACAAGAATTGCCACTGCATATGTCCGAACCCAGTCAACCAACCACAAAACCATACTATCAAGATATCTGTAATTAATTCAAACTAAAATGGAAATCTAAACTTTAATTAATGCCATGCAGAAATGCAGTATCATAAAGAGCAGCTAGTAGAATGGGGAGTAGAAAGGAATGAGGACCAACAGCACAACATGGACAGAGCCACAGAAATACCACACAGGGTTTCATGGCTTAACTCTTCATATTTGTCCAAGGGCTTTGGCACATGGTACCTCTTGTGCCCTCCACAATCACACAGTGCAACAAGTAACCAGTTCTCAACTGCAGATAAGAAGACAGCCCATGGCTGGGCGCAGTGGCTCATGCTTGTAATCCCAGCACTTTGGGAGTCCAAAGTGGCAGATCACGAGGTCAGGAGATCAAGACCATCCTGGCTAACACGGTGAAACCCCGTCTCTACTAAAAATACAAACAAAATTAGACAGGAGTGGTAGCGGGCACCTGTAGTCCCAGCTACTCCGGGGGCTGAGGCAGGAGAATGGCGTGAACCCGGGAGGCGGAGCTTGCAGCCAGCCGAGATCGCGCCACTGCACTCCAGCCTGGGTGACAGAGCCAGACTTCATCAAAGAAAAGAAGAGAGGAGGAGGAGGAGGAGGAAGGAAGGAAGGGGGAGGGGGAGGAGAGGAAGGGAGGGGGAGGAGGAGGGGAGGGGGAGGAGGAGCCGCCATAGGATAGCGTGAGGGCCTAATCCGAGGTCACAAAGAGTTTCTCCACTCCCTTTCTAGGGCTCATCACACAGCCACACGGCCTGTCCTAGCTGGACCAAGTATGAAATCAGACATTCCCCATGTTTGAGGGCTGGGAAGATTATTGTTTTCTGAAAACTCAAAAGGTTGTCTTTTTTGAAAAATACTCCCCTTATAGCAGTGAGGGTCCTGTCAGGAAGCTGAATCCAACTCAGGTGGTTCAAGAGACTTCCCTGAATTTTATTTTCAGATGTGTTGCAGCGTTAAGGGAAGCAAGAAGTAAAATAGACTCCTGGAGGTCATCAGGAAGGAGAGGTTTTTGCCACTCCTAGAGCCAACGGGAAGGAAATACTGTTTGTGACAGCCCAGTGCGAACTGAAGCTGTGAAGCTGTGAGAACAGGAGTTGTTGTCTAAAGGAGACAGCACCTTCCAGAAAACATGACCCAGGGCAGGAAGGAAAATACACTGACTTCTCTTTCCTCCCACCCTCTGGTCTCTTGCTGGTGCCTGTCACTAACTAAACTTTATCAGAATCCACCAGTAGGAGATCTTAGGGGAGGAATGGAGAAGGGTCAGCTCCCTGGGCCGAGAAAAGGACAGGAGGAAAATAACAGACCTGTGGAGCAGGTAGAAAAGGGCAATAAGCTGCATATCCTTTATCTTTAAAAGTGCTTTCTATTAAACAAAAAATGCTTTGGAATGCTAGTAATCAAACCTTTAATAATTCCGTATTTTACTAAAACTGTAAGTGATTTACTAAAACTACACACAGATACACATAAACTAGATAGATGATAGACAGACTTTCTTCAAATCGTTGGTAACCAAAAAGAAAACAGATACAAGTTATTGTTTGCCAGAGGAGTGAGAAAACAAATAACAACTTGATTTACCCAATTTACATAGAGCCACACATCCCAATATGTGGAAAGGTGGATAATTAACCGCATGTTTCATGGGAATGTGGTAGTCGGACTGTACGGTCTTGCTAAATAAAGATGGAACTGCTGCTGCAGCACACAAAAAACTATGGGAAACATACTGCTAGATCTAAAAGCTCCTGGGGTGAGTGTAAAGAAAACAGAGTGGACGTGTGTAGCAAGCAGAGGAAGTTTTGCTGGCAAGTACTAGCAGTAACTGTGGCTTCACCACTGTCCTTTGACCTAGGGAAATCATCCCAGGATGCAGAGTGCTGACCAGGTCACGAGAGGGATTGTCAAACCTTCCCCTAGTCCCCCAGAAGAGCTGGCCTGGGAGATTAAATTAAGTCTGTGTCACAGTTTAATATCATTTTATGCCTGCTTTCCAAACTCTCTTGTCTACATTTTGCCATCAAGGAAGATAGGAAATAAAATTACAATTTGAATTAGATACAAAGGGGACTAGAAATTATACCTTTATCCAGTTTGAAGAAGGATGTGTGGGTTGGTTTTTTTTTGTTTGTTTTTTGGTTTTTGGTTTTTTTCAGTAGAATCTGAAGCAAAATATTTTAGTCTTATGAAGTTGGACTAAACCTCCCAGGTTGTACCAAAAAAAAAAAAAAAAATACCTCTGTTCCCTCTCCCTCTTCCTTCATCCCCCACCTGTGAGCCCCCCTCACACACACACTTCTCTCAACTTCTGTTGCCCACTACTCCTGTGATCTTCCCATCCAGCCTCTCACTACCTGCCCCAAACTCACTGCCACCTTCCTTTGAGACCATGGTTGCTACCCTGCATTCTTCAGCAATGCCCTGCTCCTTTCTCCCCCAAATTTACTTCCTTTCCTTCTACTAGTTTTCTTAGACTAGAAAAATGACCTCAGAGCACAGCTTCGAAGAAAGTGGCTGCTCAAAGTGAAGTGTATTATAGCCCTCAGTACCCAATTGCTCTGAATGTAAGCCTAATGCCGGGCTGGCAAAGGATTCTCTATAAATTCTTGCAAAGGTATTGGACTGGAGCAGCCACTCCTGAAAGCTTTTACATGACTTAATAAAATAAGGAATGTGTACTTTGCTTCTTTCTTCCAAAGGTGCTTGTAACTAATTAAAGAGGCAGAAAAATGCTACACTTGTTTAGCACTTGCTTAGTGTAGCATTTCTCTGCCTCTTCAATTAGTTATAATTAGTTTTTAAATGGAAATGTCCTTGTTTAGATGGAAATGATATACAGCACTTATAATAACTGAGGTGAGTGCTGCTGGCTTTGAAGACCCCTGCTGCCACCTGGCTAATTCTCCCTCCGCTTGAAGATTTGAGTCTGTGTCATCTTCTTGGACTCTTTACTGGTACTGCATGACCAGGCTGAGTTCCTTTCTGGACTCACAGGCAGATCTGTGGATGAGCTCCTTAGCGTGAGCACCTATTGCCAATGAAATAGCTCCAAGATATTGTTCATTTTGCATCTTAGCATGAAACACAATGTCTGCGTTACAGGGTGGAAATGCAAATTTCATCATGAATTGAACTAACGGTCAAAGAAGCAAGAAGAATTACCATATTAAGTAGGCATGCCACCTAGTATTCAAAATTATAATCAATGCGTTCATGTTAATAAACCTCCCTAGATTTTAGGATACTATTTTCTTTTAATGTAGTAACTGAGTATAAAATATTTCAGTAATGCTGCTTATCTAAATAAATCTTGTAATCTCACGGCATTATATAGCATCAGATTACAAAGGATGGCATGGATCCTACTATAAATGTTATGTGGTAATTCCCATCATGATTATTATTTGTGTAATATTTTATCTGCATTTGCACTTAGTTGCCAATATCATCTGCATTACAGATTGAGGTAATTCTTAAATCTGCACAGTCTGGGATAAAGACACTCTAGTATAGAGAATAACTGTTTATGTCCTAACTGGATCTCCTGAACAATATGCAAAAGAAGGCTATGCAGAATTTTGAATACTGTCTTTGCTGAGTGACTCTTATCTGAATAGTACGCCAAACGAATGCAAGGTGTGTGCTTTGTTAAGGGCTTTGGAGCCAGCAATAGGAAAGAAGAGCTGAAGAATCTATTTTCCCTTGTTTCCCACTGATAAGGCTCATTAAAGTAAATAGGAGTGAAGCATACACACCAATGGGAGCATACATCCCCAGGGTTCTGTCTACTCTAAAAATTGGACTCATCATAAAAGCTGTGTAACTCAGCCTTTTGTGAAATCTACTTTATTGATTTTACCTTTATTGCCAATTTTATGTCTGTTTTAATTTTAATTCCTGCCATTTGACATTTGGTACAAACAATAATTTTAAGAACATTTTATCCACAATTTTTCCCAGTGTTCATAAGTTACACATTTATCTAAACAGGCTTTAAAATACGAAAGGAAAGGTAAGAACTGGGGTTGGTCAAGTGCAGAAGTTGAAGGTGAGACTGTTCCTTACCCTGTTGCTCTGTCTTTTGGCATGAACAGAGGAAAATGCCAAAGCCTTTAAAAGACTCCTGGACACAGTGTATTTTTCCAAATATACAGCGGTTGTTTGCAGTTAGCTTTAGTATAAATATTAAGGTCTTAACTACAGTAAGAGCTGATTATGTAGCTTTGTCCTTATATGACTTTTTCTACTATTCTATCAGCTACCTCTATCAACCAGTATTTCTGTGCTTAGCCAGACCAATAACTGACCTTCAGAAAGATGGCCCTGAGCTGGGCTGCAAGATCCTAAAGCGCATTCTGTAAATACAAACATGTATTTACATATGTGCGCACGCGCGCGCACACACACACACACACACACACACACACACACAGTTACATGACACTCTGTTTCTATCAGAAACCAAGGAATTTCATAACACAAAGTATCTTTGAAAAATTTTTATATTACCATCATGAACAGTACACATAACTAAATTATTTTCTTTCCTCACTGTTAAATAACACTTCCTGACCTGTCAGCTTCTAAATTGTCCCTTCTGAAACATTCTGTGTCCTCTCACTAACATAAGAGAAGATGAATTGTTCCCGTGAGGTAAATACACAGCACCGGAAACCTGCCCTTCTTGCTTTACTGTCACTGCTTGTTTCATTGCTGCTTTTCTCCATCAACTCCAACAAACAGAGGCTATGGCTGTGTTTTAGTCATGCACAAAGATGGTGTAAATATAACGCATGCTACAACAGCAAAAGCAGACATAACAAGAGAAAAAAAGATAATTGCATTTCATCAAAATTTAAAAATTTTGTGTTTCAAGGATGCCATCAAGAAAATGAAAAGACAACCCACAGAATAGGAGAAAGTATGTACAAATTATATATCTGATGAAGAAGTTGTATCCAGAATATATATTTTTAAAAAACTTCTCACAACACAACAGTGAAAAGACAAATCATCAGATTTCAAATGGGTAAAAAATTTGAATAGACGTTTTTCCAAAGAGACATACAAATGGCCAAAAAGCACAAGAAAATAAGTGCTTAACATCGTTAGCCTTAGGAAAACAAGGACCAAAACCACAATGAGATACTATTTGATATCCACTAGGACAGCTGTAATCAAAATTATAGACAATAACAGTTATGGCAAGGATATGGAGAAAGTTGAATTTTCATACATTGCTGGTGAAATGGTGCAGCCACTTCAGAGAGAAGTTTCCACTACTACGTTTATACCAAAATGAAATGAAAATATATGCCAACAATCATCTGAGCCTTCAGTGTGTTGTCATCTTTCTGCTGGTAGAGGGTCTTGTCTGGATGTTGATGGCTGCTGATTGAGCAGGATGGTGGTTTCCGAACGTTGAGATGGCTGTGACAATTTCTTAAAAGAAGACAACAGTGAAGTTTGCCAAATCAATTAACTCTTCCTTTTAAGAAGTATTTATTTGTAGCATGTGATACTGTTTGATAGCATTTTACCCATACCAGAACTTGTTTCAAATCCTGCCACTGCTTTATCAACTAAGTTTCTGTATACTCTAAATCCTTTGTTGTCATTGCAGCAATGTTTACATCATCTTCACTAGTAGTAGATTCCATCTCAACGGACCAATATCTTTACTCATTCATAAGAAGCAACTTCACATTCATTAAAGTGTTATCATGAGATTGCAGCAAGTCATTCACATCTTCAGGCTCCAATTCTAATTCTAGTTCTCTTCCTATTTTCACCACATCTGCAATTACTTCCTCCACTAAAGTTCTGAACCCCTCAAAGTCATCCATGAGTATTGGAATCAACTTCTTCCAAACTCCTGTTAATGTTGCTAGTTTGACCACCTCCCATGAATCACAGGTGTTCTTAATGGCATATAGAATGGTGAATTCTTTCCAGAAAGGTTTCAATTGACTTTGCCTAGATCCATCAGAGGAATCACTGTCTATAGCAGCTACAGCCTTACAAAAATGCATTTGTTAAATAATAAGACTTGAATGTCAAAATTCTCCTTAATTCATGGGCTACAGAATGTATGTTTTATCAGCAGGCATGAAAACATTAATCTCCTTGTGCATCTCCACCAGAGCTTTTAGGTAATGAGGTGCATTGTCAATGAGTAGCAATATTTTGAAAGGAATCTTTTTTCTGAGCAGTAGGTCGCAACAGTAGGTGTAAAATATTCAGTAAACCATGCTGTAAACAGAGATGCTATCATCAGCCTTCATTGTTCCATTTGTAGAGCACAGGCAGAATGGCTTTAGCATAATTCTTAAAGGCCCTAGGATTTTCAGGATGATAAATGAGCATTGGCTTCAACTTAAAGTCACCAGCTGCATTAGCCCCTAACAAGAGAGTTAGCTTGTCCTTTGAAGTTTTGAAGTCAGGCATTGACTTCTGTCTAGCTAAGTCAGTCCTAGATGGGCACCTTCCTTCAATATAAGGCTATTTTATCAACATTTAAAAACCTATTTTTTAGTGTAGCCACCTTCATCAATATTAGCTAGATTTTCTGAATAACATGCTGTAGCTTCTACCAGCACTTGCTGCTTCACCTTACCCTTTAACATTACAGAGATGGCTCTTTCTTTAAACCTCATGAACCAACCTCTGCTAGCTTCAAACTTTTCTTCTGCAGCTTTCTCACCTCTCTCAAGTTTCATAGAATCAAAAAGAGTTAAGGCCCTGCTCTGGATTAGCTTTTGGCTTAAAGGAATATCGTCTGGTTTTTCTATCCAGACCACTAAAACCTGCTCCATATCAACAATAGAGTTGTTTTGCCTTTTTTTTATTTTTATTTTTTTTGAGATGGTTGAGTCGGAGTCTTGCTCTGTCACCCAGGCTAGAGTGCAGTGGTACAATCTTGGCTCACTGCAACCTCCACCTCTCAGGTTCAAGTGATTCTCCTGCCTCAGTCTCCTGAGTAGCTGGGATTACAGGCTCCTGCCACCATGCCCAACTAATTTTTGTATTTTAGTAGAGACGGGATTTCGTCATGTTGGCCAGGCTTATCTCGAACTCCTGACCTCAGGTGATCTGCCCACCTCGACCTCCCAAAGTCCTGGGATTACAGGCATGAGCCACTGCACCCAGCTCTGTTTTGCCTTCTTATCATTTGTGTGACCACAACGGATTTTTTAAATTCCCTTCAAGAATTTTTCTTTGCATTTACAACTTGGCTGTTTGGTGCAAGAGGCCTAGCTTTCCACTTATCTTAGCTTTCTACATGACTTCCTCACTAAACTTTATCATTTCTAGCTTTATTTTAAAGTGATTTGGACAGTTTAAGTGAGACTCTTTCTTTTACTTAAACACTTAGAGGTCATTGTAGGGTTGTTAATTGGCCTAATTTCAATATTGTTGTGTCTTGGGGTATAGGAAGTCCTAGAGAGAGAGATGTGGGGAGAAGTCAGTGAGTGGAGCAGTCAGAATACATACAACATGTTTCAATTAAGTTCACCATCTTATATAGGAGTGGTTTGTGGCACCCAAAAACAATTACAATAGTAACATCAGGGATCACTAACCACGGACTATCATAAAATACATTATAATGAAAAAGTTTGAAATATTACCAGAATTACCAAAATGTCACAAAGAGACAGAAAGAAGCATATGCTGTTGGAAAAATGGCATTGATAGACTTGATGTAGGGTTGCCACAAACCTTCAAAAAAAACATTATCTGCAATGCACAATAAAGCAAGATGCAATAAAACAAAGTATGTCTGTACATGAATACTCATAGAAGCATTGTTCATAACTAAAAGAGGTAAACCCAAAGGTCCATCATCTGATGAATGGATAAACAAAATGTGGTATATACATACAGAAGAAAACTATTGTAATAATAAAAGGCATGAGGTACTGATGCATGCTACAGCATGAATGAACCTTTAAAAATAATACTAAGTGAAATATGCCAAACATTTTTAATGATACAATTTATATGACATGTTCAAATTAGACAAATCTATGGAGATAGAAAATAGATGAGTAGTTGCCTAGAACTGGGGACTTGGGAAGTATGTATAGTGCATGATAATGGGCATGGAACTTCTGTTTAAAAATGACAAAAATGTTCTGAAATTGAATGATGGTATTTGCACAACTCTATATGTACACTAAAAACCATTGAATTGGTATGCCTTAAATGAGTGAACTTTACTGTATATAAATTATATCCCAATAATTGTTAGCACACATATATATATATATATACCAAATGAACAGTTCACATGTCAGTTTTCTTCTTTCTCTTACATCCAAGTCCCTGGAGTAATCTTATGGATGGGGAAAGGAAATATGAAAACTCTCCAGTGTTTGTGATAATTGAGAGCTAAAACAACTGAGATATTTATAACTCTCATAGTGTTGCTTTCTGGCTCCCTTTAGGGGACATGAAAAAATGACTTTCCCCGGTTCAGCCTGAGAAAAAGCTATCTGGCAAGTTGTCAAAGTTCATTTACACACAAAGGAATAAATAGATATAAAAGAAACCCTAAAGAGTTAAATATCTAGAATTGTGTCGTCTAACACAGTATCTACTAACCTCACTGTATTAGTCCATTCTTGCACGGCTGTAAATACCTGACACTGGGTAATTTATAAAGAAAAGAGGTTTGTTTAATTGGCTCATGGTTCTGTGGGCTACACAGGAAGCAGCATGGCTTCTGCTTCTGGGGAGGCCTCAGGAAGCTTCCAAACATGGTGGAAGGCAAAGGGGGAGCAGGAGCAAGTGGGGGAACGGTGGGGAGTGCCGCACACTTTTAAACGACCAGATCTCACGAGAGAACTCTCTCACTAACACCAGAACAGCACCCAGGGGATGGTGGTAAACCATTCATGAGAAATCCACCCCCATGAGCCAACCACCTCCACCAGGCCCCCCTCCAACACTGGGGATTACATTTCAACATAAGAGATTTCGGCAGGGACAAACATCTAAACCATAACACTGATGTAACTATTAAGCATTTGAATTTTGGCTAGTCTAAGTTGAGTTGTGCTCTAAGTGTAAAAACACAGTGGACATTTTTTAAAAGTAAAATATATCATTAACAGGCTTTTAAATATTGGTTAGATGTTGCAATAATAATGTTTGGGGTATATTGGGTTAAATATATTATTAAAAATAATTTCACTTGTTTTTTATTTTTTATAATGTGGCTATTAGAATATTTAAAATTTTCTATGTGGTTCACATTATATTCATATTGAATAGCCCTGGCCTAGAAATTTGAGTACTAAACAAAGCCACCATAGTAGCCAGTGAAAAATCCTAGGAACATGGAAAGACTTAGGACAAAAAGGATGCTTCACTATAAAGATATTGAAAGAGAGGTATAAAATGGTAAGAAATAGAAAATGCAAAGCTCCTACTTATGCACTGTTCCTCTCTCCCTTCCTCTCTACAACTTTGCAAATCCTAAGAGACAGATCTAAATCTAGGGCTTCAAGGATCTGCATGAACTATATCAGCAAAAAACAATAAAAATACAAATAAACGGGCTTTCTGAATATCTTAATGATTGCACTTATCATAATTACTAGTTTACATCTATCTTGTCCTTTAAATTATTAGCTCCTTAAGGACAGTGTATATGTTTTACTCATCTTTGCACACACCCAACACATAGATGCTCAATAAATACTTGTTAAATTTGAGATACATAAGAAGGAATATAGTTGTCCAAATACTAGTTGTTTTGTGTTTTTCTCAGATTTCTAAATCTGGAGTTATAAAACCTCATGGTATCTCCAATTAGTATAATAATTAATTTTAAAAATTGTCAAAGGAAAAATATTTGTATTTAACCTAAAAAAATTGAATCTATGCTAGACTGTATCTTTAGATGAAGAAAGAAAAAAGGAGGTCTGAATATCTAACAAGGAATGACCCAGGTCATACTGTCCAAAGTTTTGATAATTTTTAGTTTTATTGTTCAAGGATTATCAACTATGATGTAAAATATTAAATAAACAAATGAATGGAAAATAATATGAATAAAATCCAAGCCAAGTCTGATGTCAGTGGGAGTTCTGAATACAGAACCAATCTGTTCTTGGCAGTTAGCCTGTGTCAGGCTGTTCACTTATTAGTTTCCTTTTACTCAATTTCCTATTTTTAATAAGCATAAGGACAGATGTTTATCCTGGAGAATAAGTGATAGCAAAGTTGAAAGCAGCAGACATGTGTACCTCTGGGACATTTGTAACACAGAATATATTATTTCTGACACTTAAGAACCAACCAGCAGGAAGTTGGCCTCAGATTTTTATTGGCGTCAACTGCTAATGGAGCTGATAAAGCTGATTTGTGGGAAAAGCAACTGCAATTGAAATGTGTGCAAATGCATTTACATCAGGGGCTTTTTTTTTAACCAATGAATTCAACCTAGATTTCATAATTTTCTGCTTTGCTAAGCAATATCATAATCTGTGAACGGTCAAGTTCAAATCAAATATGTTTGTTTCTCTCTTAGTGATAAAGCATATTGTTTTGGGAAACCAGAATCAAGTAACTTGCCATGAATAGAAGTCATTCTGAGAAATATCTTTTCTTTCTTTTTTCACTTCATTTAGTTAATGCTGAGTAATTAACAACTGCTATCTAAAATAATTTTGCCATAACTTCAAGCCAATAAATCAGGCAAATACAGAAAATAGTAGTGGAAAACTTCTTTTAAAATGCTAAGAATATAAATATTTTAACTATCTCATTTTCTTGTTTTAGGGGAAAAAAATGGTACACTTGAAATAGATTTATTATCCCCTGGCAAAATTTAAAAGTAATTGCCATTCAAAACTATCTAAAATATCAACGTGATTTAAAAGAGTTTTAGCCCTGATATTAACGTGAAGTTTCTTCTATATGGTGAGTACAATTAGTAACACAATACCAATGGTGGTAAAGCCACAATACAGCACAGAAGCCATGAAAACTAGCATTACAGCATTGAACCAAAGGAAAAGACAACTAGTGGCCATTTGGCAGACATGTTTGTTTACAAAGAGTTAAAGTATGCAATTCTAAAGACTTTGAATGACTTTTTTTCTATTTGTTTTTACCATGACCTTTCTGTACACAGAATTCTATTCCAAATTAAATCAGAATCTCCTGTATCTGATTACAGAGTCATTAAATTTTAGCATCCCTTCAGTCTGAAGGTTCTTTATCAGTAGCCCCAACCTCCCCTTCAGTGAGGGATGCTTTCAACACCACCACTGACATTTAGTCGTTTGGCTTCTGGGTTCCTTCTTACAGTGGCCTATTCCATTTGAGAAAGTCCTAATAGTTAGAAAGTCCTTGTGTGGAGCAAAATATTCCTGCTGTTGCCTAATTCTATCTTATGGGGCTGGAAACTCTAAATCATTGATTTCTGTAATATTATTTTCTTCCATTTCTCCCATTTTTCAGTCTTCTTTTAAGCTCTTCCTCTTCCTCCTTGGTCCACCCCTTAAAGAACGATATTCCTTGGGGTTCCATCCTTGGCTCACTGCACTTTTCTCTTGACATGTTTTGTTTTAGAGGTGTCATCCTCCCTCATTTTTAAAAATATCACTTCATGACCTTGACTTCCAAATCAATATACAACATTGACACCTGTCTTGAGCTGTATGTAGTGTCGTGGTTCTCAAACTTTGGTGCTTATTAGAATTACCTGGGGAAGATTTTAATAGTCCTGATGCCCAGATGACACCTTCTACCAGCTTAATAGGAATTTCTGGGGGTGGCTCAGGCACCAGAATTTCTTACATCTCCCCAATTAATTCTAATGCGCACCAAAGTTTGAGAACTGGAGGTGGCATGTTAGTAAAGGTTTAACAAGCAGCTCTCTGCAAGGAAGATGTGGGGAAGAAGTATCTGATTTGTAGCATTTGCTGATTTCACTGGTTTAATACCCCAACCACAATCAACTTCAAGATACCAACTTGATGTCAACCAGCTCTCAAAATTCCTGAAATTTAACAATGGGCTCTAGTACGTTGGTACAAACCAACTCCAGCATACCACTAGGACTGGGGTACCAGCGTATTCAGTTTCCTGATGAATGTGTTAGCCAAATTATCCAGTCAGAAATATATGTCGGTAGATTTTATTTCCAAATACATTCTTATATGTGGGCCTAGTAAATTAAAAATATATAGAGAGAGCAATAGAGTGTGAAATAGATGATAGATAAATGATGGATTGATCAATAGGAAGAAAACACAGACAGGAATGGATTGTGCTGATAAAATGAGCTAGGAAACCAACAGTCTCATTCGCTTGCTATTCCTTTTTGCCCCCTGTGGTGATACATTAAGGATTTCCATAAAAATCAGAAGGCCACATAGAGGGCATTTCAGAACCACTGCCCTACAGAATAAAACCCACATTTCTCATCTTCGCATATGCATCCCCTTCACGGCCTGGTTCTATGGGCCTTTTCAGCCTCATTTCCTCCATCTCTCACCTCACATTTAACATTATAAGCACAGCCAATATCCCAATGTTCACATCTTGTATTCTGCTTCCCCTTTAAAAAAAAAAAAAAAAAAAAAGCCTTCAATGATCCCACTATTCCCCTAAAATAGTCTTAGGTTTTGTAGCAAATTAAATGAAGCAGAAACTTCTTGCAGTCCCAGAAACATCTTTTTCCACTCCCTTTTCTCTCCTTAGTGAAGAAGTGAGGTCAGGGCTAATGCTATAGCCATTGAGATAGAAAATAATGGTTTATTAAAAATGAATATCTTTTCTAGTCGGGTGCGGCAGTTCACATCTGTAATCCCAGCACTGGGGGAGGCAGAGGAGGGCAGGTCACCTGAGGTCAGGAGTTCGAGACCAGCCTGGCCAACATGGTGAAACCCCATCTCTACTAAAATTACCAAAATTAGCTAACAGTGGTGGTAGATGCCTGTAATCCAACCTACTCAGGAGGCTGAGGCAGGAGAATCGCTTAAACCTGGGATGTGAAGGTTGCAGTGAGCCAAGATCGCACGACTGTAATCCAGCCTAGGCAACAGAACGAGATTCCATCTCAAAAATACATAAAAAACAAACAAAAAAAAATGAATGACTTTTCCAAGATAACGAGTAGTTCTTTGAGAAATCTTTATACTGTTTCCCATAGAGGTTGTGCTAACTTACATTCACCAAAAGTGTATAAATATTGCCTTTTCTCTGCATCCTCATCAACATTTTTTAATTTTTGTTTTTTTAATAATAGCCATTCTAACTATATAAGATAGTATCTCGTGTGGTTTTAATTTGCATTCCTGATGATTAGTAATGTTGAGTATTTTTTCATATGGCTTGTTAACCATTTGATATCTGCACTTGTATATCACAGCACTATCCACAATAGCAAAGATGTGGAATCAACCTAAGTGTCTATCACGTGATGACCGACCAATGTTATAGATTGATAAAGACTGAGATAGATATATTTACACACACACACACACACACATATATATATGTACTTATGTGTGTGTGTGTGTGTGTGTATACATATATACAGTCAATACTATCCAGGCATAAAAAAAATGAAATCATGTCTTTCTCGGCAGCATGTATAGCACTGAAGGCCATTATCATAAGTGAAACAACTCAAACAAAAAGGCAAATATTACATGTTCTCACTTGTAAGTGGGAGCTAAATAATGTATACACATGAACATACAGTATGGAATGATAGGCGTTGGAGCTGCAGAAGGGTGGAAGGTAAGAGGGGAGTAAGAAATGAGAAATTACTTAATGGGAACAACATACATTATTTGGGTGGTGGATACACTAAAAGCCCAGACTTCACCACTATTCATGTAACAAAACTGCACTTTTATCCCTTAAATTTATACAGATAAAAAAAAATGAATGCCCTGGTACTTATATATTCAAGTTATGCTAAGAGGAGATAGTTTAAAATATTTGGAGTGTCGTAAAGAGGAACACAGAAAAAGGCTGTATCTGTGGGTTCTTAGAGACCGTGTTATTACTAAAATCAGAAGCTGGCTTAGGAGACCTTGAGGGTGAGAAAGAGGAAAAGGAGACAAAAATTGAGTACCTCAAAGCTTTAGGAATCCTTGATCCTGAAAGATCCAAAGTGGTTTGGATCATGGGGGATAGAAGCAATCCCCTCACTCCCACAGCCATGTGTCTACACTTGTCTTTATCCGTGGCCTATGTAAATCTAGAGAGATATGTGCCCCACTTAAGCCAAAGGAGAGGTATAGGCTTCACCTATACTAGACAGAAAGTAGAAAATGAATAAACTTGATAAGTTTGAGGACCCAATATTCTTAATTTATAAACTAGGACTGAAAGAAAAGGTAACAAGGAAGATATTTCTTCCTTACAAGAGCCCATTAAGCCGTAGTCTAAGTCTACATGCCCCAGTAGGAGAAGCACAGATGCGGAAATAGAACACCAAAGTCCAGGCATGGATCTGCTGTATACACGCTATGCAATCTCGGCTTTCCTGTCAAAAGAAATAGTAAAGATAAACACACTATGAAACTTTAAAGAGCTAGACCAGTGTTCCTCAGTCTATTGTTTTTTCATTATTGCCCCCCTCCAGGTCCTTTTTTTTTAGGTATTTTTTTTTCCTAACTGACCCATCCAAGATACTTCCATACCATCAGTATACTGAATACATGTTTACATAGTATATGTATATCTGTGCTTTTATATACATGTATAAAAGCAAGAAACAGTTTTCACGCCTTGGGAACAGTTTTACCCTCATCATTCTCAATGAGCTAAACAGAGGCTGATTTTACTATCATACCTTTGTTACCCAAGCAAGACAGGAGATTTGCAAAGCTAATATAAGTAACATGTTATGACATTTTAAATAATGCTAAAATGTAACATTAGAACTAAAAGCTTTTCAAAAGCATTCAGTAAGGCGCAAATACAAAAGACTTAAGTTCTAACACAGAAGCTAAACTAGGCCACCATTTGAATCCAAAATCTAAAATGTATGTATTTAGAGGCCTTGGTTTGAATAAACATGAAGATTATACTAGTAGCTCACTGAAAATGGATGCAGTTATGGCAAGAAATGAGAACAAGGTATAAAGAAAAGCAAGCCAAATGCTAATAAGCTGCCCTGTTATAAATGCAGCAGGCTTCTTTTGCAGGCATGATTTGCATAATAGGTGCCGTAATTTGTGGATGGCACCTCAGATAAAACATAAAATGTCTTTCAACCTTTGCAGTACAGTAGACTAAAAATATAGTGAACGAAATGCTAAATGAATTACTAAAACTTTATGGCATTTTATAGCTTTGTAAAGTAATTATGCTTCATAACAAGGAAAACTGAATATAATTTTGAAGAATTGAGGTAGACGCCCTCTTACTCGAAATATCTTCCTACATTTTATAACAAATTAGAGATTGACGCAGCATAGTGACAACATTAGCAAACTACAGTTATTTTCTGCTTCAAGGTGGCATACATTGCTTTTTAAATATAAGAGCAGACATTCAAATGAGCTTCAGAAATTGAGCAACACATAGGTTATTTTCAAATGTCCTCGCTAAAATCAGGAGAAATTTTTTTCCTGGAATTTCAATTATCCAGTTTAGTCTGGATGCTGACCCAGACAAGAAAGGCCATAACGGGGATAGGTGTAGGAGAGACAACTGACACAAAGATTATTTCTGTGCAGAATATGTATACTTCAAGAAAAGCTTACAGGTTAGCCATGATCGTTTGGTTAGAATCAGTGTAAAGACCAAAAAGACAGGCAAATTCTAATTTACTGGGTTAGAGAATTTAACACAATACAATATCATAAAATGTTCCGCTGATAGTATTTGGGTCATTCTGTTAAATTTTACTCCTGAAATCCACTTATTTGGCCGGACGCGATGGCTCAAGCCCGTAATCCCAGCACTCTGGGAGGCCGAGGCGGGCAGATCATGAGATCAAGAGATCGAGACCATCCTAGCTAACACGGTGAAACCCCGTCTCTACTAAAAATACAAAAACTTAGCCGGGTGTGGTGGCGGGCGCCTGTAGTCCCAGCTACTCGGGAGGCTGAGGCAGGAGAATGGCGGGAACCCGGGAGGCGGAGCTTGCAGTGAGCCGAGATGGCGCCACTGCACTCCAGCCGGGGCGACAGAGCCAGACTCCATCTCAAAAAAAAAAGAGAGAGAGAAAAAAAAAGAAATCCCCTTATTTAACTGGCTATATCCTCTCTAAAATGATCTTTTATTTAAAAGGCCTTTCCACATAAAAGGGAACAAAGTACTGATACATGTTACAACATGGATGAGCCTTGAAAACATTATGCTAAGTGAAAAAAGACAGACACAGACACAAAAGGCCATATGTTGTATTCCATTTATATGAAATATCCGTACTAGGTAAATCCATAGAAACAGAAAGCCGATTAGTGATCCCTGAGGACAGGAGCCAGCGGGAAATGAGGAGTGATTGCTTAATGGGCATGGTATTTCCTTTGGGGTGATAAAAATATTCCAGAACTAGACAGTGGTGACTGTTGCACAACACTGTGAATGTACTAAATGCCACTGAACTATACACTTTAGAATGGTTTAAACAGCGAATTTTATGGTATGTGTATTTTACCACAGATGCAAAAGAGGCCTTTCTAATTTGTCTGGTTTGACTCATACAAAACTTTCTTCCAGATCTAGATTTTGTGAGTCCCTGAAGCTTTGCAATTTGGAGAGGCTGGTAAGAAAAATAATTCAGAATAGCAAATACAAAACACCTGTGGCTTCTCCAGGCAAAACGTATGTAAGTGAAGGGCCCTAAGGCTTGTCCTTCCCTGGCTTTATGACAGATACCTCTCAGTTCCTTCCCCAAGAACTGCAGAGAGGAGACTCCCATTCTCTGGCCTAAGTTCCCAGTTCAGTTAATACTTGCTCACCTTCCCCGAGGTGATTTGGAAGGTCACCATTTTCTACAGCATTGGATCAATTTTCAAAAACTTCCCCTATTATCCAGGATGAGGAGCCGAAGGCCTGACATTGTTTGCCCAGGCTGAGTGTGCATACTTCCAGCTATATTGAACCCTAACCTATGTTTAAATTGCTCAACTTGAGAGTTGGTGGGCATGAATACATTGCTATATCATCAGTTGCTAAGTCATAACAAGGGTCATTATAGTGTGAAGATAGGAAAAAAAAAGGTTGGGTAAGTCAAAGTAAGAATCTATTAAGATGAATATGAGAAATAAATGTACCAGACTGAGTTACTGGAAATAACTCAGGTCAAGGAGTCATTCAGAGGAAACACAAGCTGCACAACCTTTACAGCTCCAAGACCGTGAAGCAAGGACAACTGAGAAACAGAGCCCCCGCCAAGCAGAGACAAGAGCTGAGCCTCACAGGCCCGCTTCTGACTGCCACGATTACAAATGGAACTCTTCATATATTTAAGACACTGCATGAGAAAAGCTTTAGAAAAATAAACAGTAGATAAGAGTGGAGCAATGCTAGTCTAGTTATCTTTGCCTTAAAGTAAGCTTTTGGTAGGAGGAGGGCTATATGTAGAAAAGGACAAAATTGAGGGTTATAAATAAAGTTGTTTGTATAATTTCACCTTTTCAGAACATCTTAGATTCTACCTACATTGTCTTTTGTGTGTCCTTCTCACACAGTGCGACTAAATTGGAGGCATTGACCATGTCCATCTTCTAATGTGCCTCACCTGATAGCTATTTCTGCACAGGAGGATACCTCCTGTCTGCATTCCTTCAATATCTATTGAGGAAGATTACATCCAGGGTCCTGTTCTATATACTGAATAAAACAGACAGAACATCCCTGCTTTCATGGAGCTTACATTCTAGCAGTAGGAAAGAAACCACAAATTAGTAAGTTACAAGAAGGTTGTAAGTATAGCAGGGTAGGGAGACTAGTGTAAAGGGAAGAAGTGATTTCACAAGGCAGGGTAGCAAGGGAAGAGTATTCTATTTGATATAGAATCAGGTTAGGCCTCGCAGCCACCAAAGATTATTAGATAGCTAAACTAGAAAAACAATGAAGTTAAGAAAGTACCTAAGTGCCATTTCAGTCTATATTTCCTAATCAATTTTCTTCTTACCAATTTCCCTTTCCATACCTGTCACATCGGTCAGGTCTAACTCCTTCTTTTCCTTTACATATTGTATTTACTTCTACTCTACGCTTTTGCTCACGTTGTTTCTCAAGTCCTTGAATCTCCAGCTTGATGACCCTCCTACCCCTCACATGTATTAGTGTGAAGGATATTTTTTCTTCCTCATGAGCTCAGATTCCACTCCCAGCTTAGATTCCATCTTTGATCAATATGTTAATTCTTCCATATAACCTTAAATCTGCATTTCTTTCTCCTCCACTGCACCTACACCTGTAAAGCTGACCTAGTCTGGCAAAAAACATATGACTGTGATAACTGGTTGCACATTAAATTCATAATCACCAGCTTCTGATGGATCCTTAGTGCACCTCCAAAATCTTAAATTTCTCAAAGCTATTCACTCTTTCCTTCTCCTAGGTGACATTTAGTATTTCTCCTCTCTTCTCTAACACCTAGCACCTCCTCCCCTACTTCATGCTTACCCAATTACCCTGGTATACGTAATCAGAAGAGAATTGCCACCAAACCTCCATAAGCAACCTGCATCTTTATTCATGCACTGTTACCGCACGTGCCCCCCTTTCGGTAAACTCTTGCTCTGTTGCCATTTTTATGGCTTATTCTACAGTAAATATTTTTAGCATACTATTTTAATTACTTTTTGGATTTTTAATATTATTTTATATTATATTCTTAGTGTTTTTTAGGGATTACAATATGCATCTTAATTTACCGCAATCTATTTCAGAATACTAACCTAATTCCAATAAAAATTATAAACTTTTCTCTTTTGTAGCTTTTTTCCTCTCCTCCCAACCTTTGCACTATTATTATCATACATAATATACACTTATATGTTGTAACCCAAAAAATACAATGTTATAATTACTGCTTTATACAATTTTATTTTCTCTTAAAGAACTTTAAAGATGAAATGAGAAAAAATATAGATCCCTTTGTTTGCTGCACATTTACCATTTCCAGTACACTTGTTTCTTCCTGTGGACTAAAGTTACCAGCCTGAAAGAATTCCTTTAATATTTCTGCTATCAAGAATTTCTCAGTCTTTATTTATCTATAATACCTTTATTTCACTTTCATTTTGAAAAATAGTTTTGCTGGGCATAAAATTCTGATTGACAAGGTTTTTTTTTTGGTTTGGTTTTTTCAGCAATGTGAATACAAGTTGACTATTGCTAATCTAAAAATCCAAGGGCCAGGCGTGGTGGCTCATGCTTGTAATCCCAGCACTTTGGGAGGCCAAGGCAGGAAGATCACTTGAGGCCAGGAGTTCATGACCAGCCTGGCGAAACCCCATCTCTACTAAACAATATAAAAATTAGCCAAGTGTGGTGGTGGGTGCCTGTAATCCCAGCTGCTTGGAAGGGTGAGGCAGAAGGATCACTTGAACCAGGAAGGCAGAAGTTGCAGTGAACCGAGATTGTGCCACTGCACTCCAACCTGGGCAACACAGTGAGACTCTGTCTCAATTAAATAATAAATAAATAAATAAAAATCCAAAAGCCGAAATGTTTCAAAATCTGAAACTTATTTTGGACTCTGGTTTTTTGGATTAGGGATGCTGAACAGTAAGTCTAATGAAAATATTCCAAAGTTCAAAAAATCCAAAATCTGAAATAGTTCAGGTCCCAGGCATGTCGGATAAGGGATACTCAACCTGTGTCTTATTCCAGAGCTGACTGGCTTCCATTATCTCTAACGAGAAGTTATTAGTAATATTGTGTTCCCTGTATTTGAAGAGTTCGCTTTCTCTTGCTGCTTTCAAGGTTTTCTCTTTGGATTTAGTTTTCAACAGGTGACTATTGTGTGTCTAGTTGTAGATAATTTTGTGTTTACTCTACCTGGGGTTCATTAAACTTCTTGGATTTGAAAAGTAATATTCTTCATACAATTTGAAAAGTTTTTAGCCATTTTTTCTTCAGAAAGTTCTAGGTGCCTTTGTTTGCTCTCCTTGGCACATTACATATATATCTGTATGGTTCATATTATCCTATACATCTCTGACAGTATGTTTATTTCCCTTCAATCTTTTTTCATTCTATTCTTCAGTTTAGGTAATCTCTGTCTATCTTCACATTTGTCGACTATTTCTTCTAACATTTCAGTTTCTGTTGAAGTCCACTGGTGCATTTTTTATTTGTCTTTGTACATTTCCACTACAGAATTTTCATTTGATTCTCTATTTTTAAAATAATTTCCAACCCTTCATTGGGATTTTATATTCACTAAGTGGTTGCCATCACAATTTTCTTTAGTTATTTGAACATACTTATAATAGCTGCTTTTGACTCTTTGTATGCTATATCTACTATCTGAAGTCACTCAGAGATAATTTCTACTGACGACTTCTAGAGTCTAAATATGTATCCCAGGTTGTTTCTTTGCAGGTCTCATACCCTTTTTTCTTGAGTACTGGCCTTTTTATATAATATATCATAGCAACTCTGGATTCTATTTTCTGCCTCAGGGTTGTTATTTTCTCCCATTTGTTTAGTAAACTTGCCTAGACTAAATTTATGAAGTCTGTCTCCTCCAAAATGTGCAGCTACCAATATCTTTGTTCAGATGTTATTTTTATGCTTGCCTTCCTGTAGGTCATTCCTGTATTTGTATAGCTTATCATTCATCAAAGAAAAAAAAATAAATCAGAGCTTTCACTCCCATACCTCAAGCCAGTAAGCCTTCCATTTTCTGCTGATGGATCTGTGTATGAACTGTGAAGCACATTAAGACTTTACATAATTTTTCACTCTTTCCCAGCTTTTAACTCCCCACCAAGTTCTCTGATATCTCCTCTATACCTGTGTGCAGGTTCTGTCAGCTGGGGAGAGGTAGGTGACCTGGGACTTCTATAAGCCCTGCTGTGCATATGCACAGCCTCAATCCTTAAGATCTGTTTGAGTTCTAAATATATGGGAAAGTTGTGTGTGATTTTTAAAAAGCAGAATTTTCTTGTTCGCTATTAAGATAAATTAAGTGTAATTTGATTTCTCTTAGACTTCACGCCCCCTCCCCTTTGTACTTATTTTCTGGTAGATAATGAGGGTTATTATAAAGTGAGGGCATTTCCCAACAGGGCACCACTGAAACAGTATATATTTTAATATAGCTAACATGAACTTCTACTAATGCATTTGTTATTGCATTTTTATTGTTATTATTCTGTGCTAAGGATAAATAAGCAAATAATACCTGCAGGCTGTTCAATGTCATTAAAAAAGATTGTGTTTTTTAATAGCCATACTAGAAAGAAGTAGCAAGTAAAAAAAATCTAACCTGGTTTGACTTCATAGGAAGGTACAAAGCAAACTATTTAGCTATTTGTGATTATTTTCCAATTACTGCACTAAGGAAAAAAAAGGTCATCAATTGACAATAGGTAAATGAGTAGGTGTTCTTTCACTGAAAAATATTCTCATGATCTTATGCTGTAAATGTAGGTTTCAGCCAAAATTAACAAAAGGCTACTCCTTTTCCCTTTGTTACTGAATATCTTCTCTTTACTTCTTAAGGAATCTATTTATTCAACAAACATTCATCAGGCACCTGGCAGGGACAAGACACTCTGCTATAAATATTCTTGATATATAGAGCATATGAGTCAGCCTCTGTCCTAACAGACCTTACAGTTGAGCAAGGAAGAGGCATGAGTAAACCTAAAATGAGGGTGTACTATGCTCAGTGCTATGAGAAAGAAATGTCACCTGGAAAGATCAAGGAATGCTTTCCAGAAGAGGCAGCCTGAATGAATCCTGAGGCATAAACAGGAATTGGCCCAACCTTTGAAGAAGGGACAGGGTGTTCTGGGTATAGGCAAAATTGTGGCATTAGTGGGGGAACAGTAAGTAGTTTACTGGCTGCAGTATGGGATTTGGAAGGAGTTGTGAAAAAGACAGTTAAAAATGAAGGCAGATTCATATCATAAAGTACCTTATATCCCAAGCCAAATGTTTGGCATCATTTCTACTGATTGGAAATCTCTGCTAGATTTTAGAAAGGAGAGTGACATTTGGTGCCCTGCCTGCCCCAACCCTGTGCCTTGAGGATCTAGTTGGGGATATATTCTTCATTAACTCAACATGTTATGAAGATACTCAGAAAAAAAAAAAACAAAAAACTAGCCACAGATTTTGCTAATTCTCAGAAAACAAGGTTAAGGGAAGTACATTAATACGCAGTATGAGTCTGGTAGGGACCTTGCATTATCTTCATGTTTAGAGGTTAAAGGTACTTGTTTGAAATTTAATTATCAATTAATCATTCCAGAATTGTCTACTCTGTAAGAACCAGTGTCAGTCAATAAACGTAATAATCTGCACTCTCTTTGTTCCATTTTAGCTGTTTTCAGTTTAACCTTTAGGCAGGTCATAGTTGCTTTTACTTGACATTTATTAACCTTTTATAAAGTAATTATTACTAGGAATACAGAGCAGCCTCGTTGTGACTCCATGTTTATTCATTTCATTTGAACAAAATTTGCACTTACTCTTCATAATGATGCCCTAAAAACTCATTGCTTCTTAATCTGACTAGTGTATTTATTAGAAAAATGATTTCATCAATATATACTTAAAATGCTATTAATCTTACATTTTTTTTCCTCTGAGGTTTAATACTAAGATAGTTATGACTCTTCACAATAATTTGATTCATCATTCGAGTGATATATGAGTTCAGCTAAAATAAAATCATCATATTAGTAATCTTTCGTTGATGAAAGTTGTGTGTGATATAAATTTCTGTGTTCTTTTTTTATAGATTCATTAATAAACACTATCAAGAATTTGGAAAAAGATTGTTTAAAAATTACATCTTTAAAAGAATATTATCCCTGATTTTTAAAATTTCAAAATAATACTCAAGTTTGTTTGTTTGTCTGTTTATTTATTTTGAGACAGAGTCTCACTCTTTTGCTCAAGCTGGAGTGCAGTGGCGTGTTCTCGGCTCACTGCAACCTCCACCTCCCAGGTTCAAAAGGTTCTCCTGCCTCAGCCTCCTGAGTAGCTGGGATTACAGATGTGCGCCACCACGCCCTGCTACATTTTTTTTTTTCATAGAGATGGGGTTTCACCATGTTGGTCAGGCTGGTCGCGAACTCCTGAACTCGTGACCCACCCGCCTCAGCCTCCCAAAGTGCTGGGATTACAGGTGTTAGCCATCACCCCTGGCCAATACTCAAAATACTTTTATGCAGAACTGCTGTGATTTATTTAGGAAAACCCAAACTTCTCTGCAGAATTCGTTATTAGGGACAAGATGTTTGGCCCAGCATGGTAACATGACTTGGAAATGATGTAACTGCCAAATATTTTTAAGTCTACTTCAGAAAACTCTCTTAAGCTGCTTCTTGGTGCTGCTGCCACAGTCACAGTGTAAACTCTTGTCAGGTCTCATGAGTCATAATCTTATTAATGTCTCTGCTTCCAGTTGCCTCATCTCCCTCAGAAATAAAGTGATGATTCCACTTCCCTGCTTTACAATCTCTTCCAGCTCCTTATTCATCACTGGGAAACACAAAAACACCATACCCTGGTGTATAGACCTGCAAGCCATAACCAACCTGTCATATAAACTCTACTCCCAAGTTTTCAAAGTCAAGGCCAGTTTCCTATTTGTCTTTTTACCTGAACCAGATGGCCCAGTGCAGAAACACAGTAAGGCCTTGTATTAGTTTCCTGCCATTGCTATAACAAATTATCACAAACTTAGTGACTTAAAACTACAGATATGTCTTCACTCACAGTTCTGACACCAAAGTCCAAAATTAGTTTCACTGTGGTGAAACCAAAGATGGCTCATTGCACACTCATTTCAGAGGTTGTAGATGAAAATCCATCTCTCGCCTCTTCAGTTTCTGGTGGCTGCCAACATTCCTTACTTGTGGATGCATCACTCTAAACTCTATCTCGGTGGTCACATTGCTATCTCTTCTTCAGTCTGGGTAATCTCTCTGTCTCTCCCTTACAAGAATCCTTGTAATAGCATTCAGAGGACACCCAGATAATCCAAAATATAATCTCCCCATCTCAAAATTTTTAACTTAATCACTACTGCAAACACAGATAACATTGACAAGTTTCAAGGTTTAGGAGCTGATATCTTTGAAGACCATTGTTCAGCCTACCACACACCTCAGTGCGTGTTTTGGATAACTTCAGTAACATCTTTGGCTTTAAGCTGGTTCACATATTCAATAACCTTGTCATTGAAGGTAATTGGAAGGATATACACTAAACTCTTAACAGATCACTGTGGTGAGTGGAATACAGATGAGGAGGAAAGGAGAGATCACAACATCAGTACTTACTGCTTTATATATACTTCTGTATATTGTACTCATTTATAATGTGTTTTCACATTATGAAAAATAAGCAATAGCAGCTTTATTCATAATTTCCAAAACTTGGAATCAGTAAGATATACTTCAGTAGGTGAATAAACTGTGGTACATCCAGACAATAGAATGGAAAAGGAAATGACCTATTGAGACATGAAAAAACATAGAGGAACCATAAATACATGCTACTAAATGAAAGAAGCCCATTTGAAAAGGCTACATACTGTATAACTTCAACGATATGACTTTTGGAAGAAGGCAAACCTATGGAGATGATGAAAAGATCAGTGATTGCCAGAGGAGAGCAGACAGGAATGGATGAATAGGCAGAGCACAGAGAATTTTGAGGGCAGAGAAAATATTCTGCATGAATGGTGCGTATGTGTCATTCTATATTTCTCAAAACACATAGAATGTACAACACCAAGAGTAAGCGTGAATGTAAGCTATGCATTTGGGGGTTATAATGATGTGTCAGTGTAGCTTCATCAATTGTAACCCATGTACCGCTCTGGGGTGGGATGTTGATAGTGAGGAAGGCTGTACATGTGTGGGGACAGGAGGTATATGGGAACTCTGTACTTCCCACTCTATTTTGTTATGAACATAAAATTGCTCTGAAAAATAAAATCTACTAAAAATAACTAAGCAAACAAGTACATGCCTTGAATACATAAAAATTAGGTAAACAAACTAATCTGAGGGGCACATAAATAAGTCCAACCTAAAAACAAATGATTCAGTGCATTGTAATATATGCAATGAGGAAACTGCTTACACAATACAACGTAATTAAACCTTGATACTCAAGAGATAGATCCAGAAAGGACAAGAGATTTGGAACTCATAAGCAATAGGAGATATTGGAGTTATGAAAATCATACGAACAATTTAAAAAAATCATTGGAGACTAATGTTTCAGCCTAAATGTTTCTGGTCTTTGAAGTAATTTACAACATAGACAGACAGATACCATATTCCAGTAATGTGGTAAACTCTAATATTAGAATATTCACAAAGTATTTTTTCAGTAATAGAAACATTTAGCCCAAGTTCATGGACGTTCTGTCAAGCTTATAAAAAGCTTTCTGGAAAAAAAAAAACCAACAAATCACAATCTCAACGATTAAATAAGAATTGTCCAAGTAAATTAGAGAAAGATTTGGAGGAAGAGTGTATTAAGTGGAAGAAGAGTTCAGCGAAAAAGGACAGACATGTGGGTGGGAACTAGCATGACACATGGCTTAGTATTTCACTGAAGGAAGAATTAAGTGCTTGGTTTCAGGTAGCAAAATATGAGGTTAAATAGTGTGTAAGGGCAAGCAAGGGAGACCATATTTTACTGTGTATGTGATGAGGTGGTTGGTAGATCTATCTTACTGAAAGATGCCATGTAGACCAAAAGCAGAATAGGATTATGACCAGAATAGGTAAAACCCAACATTAATCTTAAAATAATCCCAAAGTACACGAATTCATAGAATGACTATCACAGGTTGACCACTTATGTTCTAAAGTTATTGATTTTTAACAGAGAATTTAGTTTCTGATTCCAACTCTGCTAACTAGCTGTGATAATTTCATAGTTCTCAGTTCTTTTATCTCTAAAATAAAACAGCTGTTAAATGATTTTTATGTCTCCTGAAATCCAAAATGCCAATTCAATGATTATGCCTCCATTTTCTCTTATATTGTACAATAATTAATACTATATTATAGTAGTTGGATACAATTTTAGTTGATTTAACAACTGAAAAAAATGAAATCATTGAGATTGTGGGAAAAGATGCTATCTAAATTTTAAATAGGCTGTATCATCAAATATTTATGTACAATGCCTCCATTCTTTTTTTTAATCGCTCGCAAGTGCATGTTTATTGAAAGGCAACACAGTGGGGGTAAGGCCATGGGGGGTGACCCAGAGCAGAATAAAGGCTCAGTGGGCCTCAGGGACCTTGACTTAAGTACAGCTAGAAAGCTGTCCACAGAGGACAGCCAGACAAGTCTCAATGGCCTTGTCTTAGTACAGCCAACATGGATATATCAGATGCTACTTTAGTTTTCTGGGGCTGCCATAACAAAGTACCACAAACTGAGTGGCTTAAAACAACAGGATTTGGCCAGGCACAGTGGCTCACACCTGTAATCCTAGCATTTTGGGAGGCCGAGGTGGGCGGATCACGAGGTCAGGAGATCAAGACCATCCTGGCTAACACAGTGAAACCCCTCTCTATAAAAATAATAATTAAAAAAAAATTAGTTGGGTGTGGTGGTGGGTGCTTGTAGTGCCAGCTACATGGGAGGCTGAGGCAGGGGAATCACTTGAACCCAGGAGGCAGAGGTTGCAGTGAGCCGAGATTGGGCCACTGCACTCCAGCCTGGGTGACAGAGCAAGACTCCATCTAAAAAAAAAAAAAAAAAAAAGAAAAAAAGATAAAAAACAGATTTTATGCCCTCCCAGTCCTTCCTCATCTCTTCCAGCTTCTCATGGCTGGTGGCATCCTCAGTGTTCCTTGACTCATAGCTGCATCACTCCAGTTTCTGACTCTGTCTTCACATGGATGTCTCTGTGTGTCTGCGTCTGTCTGAAGGTCCCTCTTCTTATAAGGATACCAGTCATATTGGATTTAACGCCCAACCTAATACAGTATGGTCTCATCCTGACTTGATTACATCTATAAAAACCCTGTTTTTCCAGAAGGTCACAGTTACAGGTTCTGAGAGGATATACATCTTGGGGGATAATATTCAATCTGGTCTAGATCCCAAATATACCCTGTGCCAGGGAAAAGTGGAGGTTTTTTAAAAAGAAAGTTTGCTTTCTTAAACTTAGACTATTACACCCCTTCCCCAATTTAGCAAGGGCTCTAGGCAGATGGGAAGGGTGATGGTCTTGCAGTCTCCCCTCAGGCACCTCACACAGGCAGGTCTCTCAGAAGTTCAAATGCTTAAGTCCCCTCTCAACCCAGGAAACTAGAGGTCTCATCACTTTTTAAATATCTCCAGGAAAGGGGATACACAACTTGTATTCTTAGTGGACAGAAGAAGTTCCAAATTTCAAATAGGATTGATCAAATCAAAGCCCTGTCTGAGCTGTGTCAGCTGAGTAGGGCATAAAAACATCTACTCTGAATTGTAGCTCTGAAGATAACTTTAAAGCTTGGACTGATGACTCCCCTGTTTCACATTTTTATTATTATTATTATTATTATTGTACTTTAAGTTCTGGGATACAGGTGCAGAACACGCAGGTTACACAGGTACACATGTGCCATGGTGGTTTGCTGCACCCATCAACCCATCATCTACATTAGGTATTTTTCTTAATGCTATCCCTCCCCTTGCCCCCCAACCACCAACAGACCCTGTTGCATGATGTTCGCCTCCCTGTGCCCATATGTTCTCATTGTTCAACTCTCACTTACAAGTGAGAACATGCAGTGTTTGGTTTTCTGTTCCTGTGTTAGTTTGCTGAGAATGATGGTTTCCAGACTCATCCTTGTCCCTGCACAGGACATGAACTCATCCTTCTTTATGGCTGCATAGTATTCCATTGTGTATATGTACCATATTTTCTTCTTTTTTATTATTATTATTATACTTTAAGTTCTAGGGTACATGTGCATAACGTGCAGGTTTGTTACATATGTATACTTGTGCCATGTTGGTGTGCTGCA
>NW_012104521.1:216276-250347 GCF_000951045.1 Mandrillus leucophaeus
CTTCAGTTCTGCCCTGATCTTAGTTATTTCTTGCCTTCTGCTAGCTTTTGAATGTGTTTGCTCTTGCTTCTCTAGTTCTTTTAATTGTGATGTTAGAGTGTCCATTTTAGATCTTTCCTGCTTTCTCTTGTGGGCATTTAGTGCTATAAATTTCCCTCCAAACACTTATTTAACTGTGTCCCAGCGATTCTGGTACAGTGTATCTTTGTTCTCATTGGTTTCAAATAACTTATTTATTTCTGCCTTAATTTTGTTATTTACTCAGTAGTCATTCAGGAGCAAGTTGTCCAGTCTCCATGTGGTTGTGTGATCTTGAGTGAGTTTCTTAATCCTGAGTTCTAATTCGATTGCACTGTGGTCTGACAGACTGTCATGATTTTTGTTCTTTTGCATTTACTGAGGAGTATTTTACTTCCAATTATGTGGTCAATTTTAGAATAAGTGCTACGTGGTGCTGAGAAGAAGGTATATTGTGTTGATTTGGGGTGGAGGGTTCTGTAGATGTCTATTAAGTCCACTTGTTCCAGAGCTGAGTTCAAGTCCTGAATATCCTCGTTAATTTTCTGTCTCATTGATCTGTCTAATATTGACAGAGGACTATTATTGTGTGGAAAACTAAGTCCCTTTGTAGATCTCTAGGAAATTGCTTTATGAATCTGGGTGCTCCTGTATTGGATGCATATATATTTAGGATAGTTAGCTCTTCTTGTTGCATTGTTTCCTTTACCATTGTGTAATGCCCTTTGTCTTTTTTGATCTTTGTTGGTTTAAAGTCTGTTTTATCAGAGACTAGGCTTGGAACCCCTGCTTTTTTTTTTTTTGCTTTCCATCGTCTTGGTAAATCTTCCTCCATCCTTTTATTTTGAGCCTATGTGTGACTTTGTATATGAGATGGGTCTCCTGAATACAGCAGACCAAGAGGTCTTGACTCTTTATCCAATTTGCAAGTCTATGCCTTTTATTGGGGGCATTTAGCTCATTTACATTTAAGGTTAATATTGTTATGTATTAATTTGATCCTGTCATTATGATGCTAGCTAGTTATTTTGCCCATTAGTTGATGCAGTTTCTTCATAGTGTTAATGATCTTTACATTTTGGTTTGTTTTTGCTGTGGCTAGTACCAGTTTTTCCTTTCTATATTTAATGTTTCTTTCAGGAGTTCTTGTAAGGCAGGCCTGGTGGTGACAAAATCCTTCAGCATTTGCTTCTCTGTAAAGGATTCTATTTCTCCTTCACTTATGTAGTTTGGCCGGATATGAAATTCTGGGTTGAAAATTCTTTTCTTTAAGAATGTTGAATATCGGTCCCCATTCTCTTCTGGTTTCTAGGGTTTCTGCCACAATCAGCTGTTAATCTAACAGGCTTTTCTTTGTGGCTTCCCCAACCTTTCTCTCTGGCTGCCCTTAACATATTTTCCTTTATTTCTACCTTGGTAAATCTGACGATTATGTGTCTTGGGGTTGCTGTTCTCGAGGAGTACCTTTGTGGTGTTCTCTGTATTTCCTGAATTTGAATGTTGGCCTGTCTTGCTAGGTTGGGGAAGTTCTCTTGGATAATATTCTGAAGTGTGTTTTCCAACTTGGTTCCCTTGTCCCCATCACTTTCCAGTACACCAATCAAATGTAGGTTTGGTCTTTTCACATAGTCCCATATTTCTTGGAGGCCTTGTTTATCCCTTTCTATTCTTTTTTCTCTAATCTTTTCTTTACACTGTATTTCATTAAGTTGATCTTCAATCTCTGATATCCTTCTTCTACTTGATCAATTCAACTATTCATACTTGTGTATGCTTCATGAAGTTTGCGTACTATGTTTTTCAGCTCCATCAGGTCACTTATGTTCTTCTCTAAACTGGTCACTCTAATTTGAAACTTCTCTAACCTTTTATCAAGGTTCTTAGCTTTTTTGCATTGGATTAGAACATGCTTCTTTAGCCCAGAGGAGTTTATTACCCACCTTCTGAAGCCTCCTTCTGTCAATTCATCAAACTCATTCTCCATCCAGTTCTGTTCCCTTGCTTACACGAAGTTGTGATCCTTTGGAGGAAAAGGGGCATTCTGGTTTTTGGAATTTTTAGCCTTTTACGCTGGTTTTCCACATCTTTATGGATTTATCTACCTTTGGTCTTTGCTGTTGGTGACCTTTGGATGGAGTTTTTGCATGGTCATCCTTTTTGTTGATGCTGATGCTATTGCTTTCTGTTTGTTAGTTTTCCTTCTACCAGTCTGGCCTCTCTTCAGCAGGTCTGCTGGAGTTTGCTGGGGGTCCACTCCAGACCTTGATTGCCTGGGTATCACTAGTGGAGACTGCAGAACAGCAAAGATTGCTGCCTGTTCCTTCCTCTGGAAGCTTTGCCCCAGAGGGGCACCTGCCAGATGCCAGCCGGAGCTCTCCCGTATGAGGTGTGTGTCAACCCCTGCTGGGAGGTGTCTCCCCTTCAGGAGGCACAGGAGTGAATGACCCATTTGAGGAGGCAGTCTTTCCCTTAACAGAGCTTGAGCACTGTGCTGGGAGATCCACTGCTCTCTTCAGAGCTGGCCGGCAGGAAAGTTTAAGTCTGCTGAAGCTGTGCCCACAGCTGCCCCTTCCCCCAGTGCTCTGTCCCAGGAAGATGGGAGTTTTATCTATAAGCCTCTGACTGGGGCTGCTGCCTTTCAGAGATGCACTGCCCAGAGAGGGGGTATCTAGAGAGGCAGTCTGACTACAGTTTCTTTGAGGTGTTGCGGTGGGCTCCACCCAGTTTGAACTTCCAGGCAGCTTTGTTTACACTGTGAGGGGAAAACCGCCTACTCAAGCCTCAGTAATGGCAAATGCCTCTCCCCACCACCAAGCTCTAACATCCTGAGGTCAACTTCAGACTGCTGTGATGGCAGCAAGAATTTCAAGCCAGTGCTGGGCTCTATGGGAGTGAGATCCGCTGAACCAGACCACTTGGCTTCCTGGCTTCAGCCCCCTTTCCAGGGGAGTGAATGGTTCTGTCTCACTGGGGTTCCAGGTACCACTGGGGTATGAAAAAAAAAAAAAAGAAACTCCTGCAGCTAGCTCAGTGGCTGCCCAAATGGCCGCCCAGTTTTGTGCTTGAAACCTAGGGCCCTGGTGATGTAGGCACCCGAGAGAATCTCCTGGTCTGCAGGTTGCAAAGACCATGGGCAAAGGGTAGTATTTGGGCCAGTGTGCACCGTCCCTTATGGCACAGTCCCTCAGGGCTTCCCTTGGCTAGGGGATGGAGTTCCCCGACCCCTTATGCTTCCTGGATGAGGGGACGCCTCACCCTGCTTCTGCTCACCCTCTGTGGGCTGTATCCAATGTCTAACCAGTTCCAATGAGATGAACTGGGCACCTCAGTTGGAAATGCAGAAATCACCGGCCTTCTGCTTTGGTCTCACTGGGAGCTGCAGACTGGAGCTTTTCCTGTTTGGCTATTTTACCCGGAAGTCCCTCCATTCTATTTTCAAAGACAAAAAAATAAAACCACCAAAAAAATACCTTTTAGTCCTCTTTCCCCTTTTAGTTAAGGTCTTCCCAGTTTTAGTCACTTACTGGTCTGGATATATTCTCATTGCATTCCATTCTCAACATAAAGAAGTGAAACTGTAGTATGTCCTTGGAGAAAGGTAGTGTACTTACATATTTGGGGCTTATATTAATATCTAACTGGTGATTATGCCTGCAGATGCTGTCCCACTGGTGGGCCCTTGTTCTGTCAATTTGTTTCTAGGTCAACTGTTTGCATGCTTTTCTAATAAATGAGCCAGACAGTGTCCTGACCTACCTGCCCTTTGAATGTCTGATTCGAAGGAGAATAAGAGCAATTAAGTGTTTAATTACATTCCATTAGCAGAAAGTAAGAAAACAACCTTTTGTGTCAAATATAAAAGTTGCCTCATTTTCTATACTCAGATTTAATTCTCCCAGGACCAGTTTCCTTCCATGGTAATATTCGGCACTCTGAAACTCTCAGTATTGCACTTTTTGCACTTTTGAAAAATGTCAGCACTCAATTTTATAGCATTTGATTTAACGCTTTCGGGGGCACTTTCAACCTTTCATGATTTATAGCAATCTCCCAAAAATGTGTGATAGGCACAGTTAAGGTAGCAGTCAGAATAAAAGGTCAGTATATAGATTGAAGTGTTATAAGACATCAATAAGGATAATGGACTTAAAAAAATTCAAAGCAGAAACTAACTTCTTTAGCACCTCATCATCTTGTTATCACCGTATTACCAAATTCCCTGAAGTGTTTTTCATTTTGAGAATGTGCTATGTTGAAACTTGCATAACATTACTTCTTCTTGAAATGTTTCAAACATTTAACAAAATGATCTAAAGTAATAACATCACTTTTTTTTGTTTGTTTTTGTTTTTTTGGAATGCAACCACACATATACAACCTTTTCTTTTTGTTTAGTCTTTACAAACTATGGGACTTCCAATTATAACTTGATTTTTATATTATCTGACCTAGAAAACTGACCATAGGCCTTGTTCTGTAGACAATATATCTTAAAATACAAACTTAAAATATATCAAGTTTTAACCCTGTAAAATGTACTCAAAAGAATATTCAATGTTCCTTGAAATAAAATAGATTTAAGATGATCCTTGTATGTATAATAAAATAGATTTAAGATGATCCTTGTATGGCCCAAGCCAATAGATAAAGGGCTGTTTCTTTTTTTTCAGCATAAAACTTACGAATTATTTAGACATTGTAAAATCAAAGCATGACTAAAAGCATTGAGCATCAAGTTACTATTCTTACCCTAACTACCAGGAAATCTCAGATGCCAACATTTAAGTTTCTGTATAGGTCGTGAAGCCATACCATAAGAAATGTTTTGCCTGAAGACAGCTGAGTTTGAATGGTTGAAAGACAGTCATTTATTGTTCAACAAACACTTATTTGATATTAACTACATGCCATTCACATTGGAAGAAGAGTATAGATCAAAAGAATACAACTATAGCCAATGATTACATCTACAACAGTTGAGAGACTCAGATCAATATAAAGATTTTCTTTTTAGTCCCGAATTGGGTCAAGTTCTTGAAAGGGAATATTATGGAGGGCTAAAAATCTGGCCATCACGAGGTAAGGAGATCGATATCATCCTGGCTAACACGGTGAAACCCCGTCTCTACTAAAAAATACAAAAAACAAGCCGGGCGTGGTGGCGGGCGCCTGTAGTCCCAGCTACTCGGGAGGCTGAGGCAGGAGAATGGCGTAAACCCGGGAGGCGGAGCTGGCAGTGAGCTGAGATCACGCCATTGCACTCCAGCCTGGGTGACAGAGCGAGACTCCGTCTCAAAAAAAAAAAAAAAACAACAACAACAAAAAAAATACTGGCCATCAAAGCTGTGTATCTCTCATCTAGGAACTTACTCAGTTCCCATGCCCCCAAATTCTGCTTCTAGTAAGTAGCTCCCTGGTGAGAACTATGGATCTGTATTTCTGACAAGCTCCCATAGTAATTCAGATGCAAAACTAACTTTAACTACTAATTTAGACTAAAATATTGATATAGTCATACTTTATGTGTCTTTCTAGCTTAACAAACCTGTGCCTAACACACGTCAGAACTTCATAAATATTTATTGAATGCCTGAATCAATAAGTGAATGGCATCACTGTGTCAAAGAAAAAAAGAGTATCATTGAGATACTCATTGGCCATGAGTATCATTGACATGTTGGCACTGAAAGAGTCCTTAAATCATGAGAAGAATGTTTAGTTATCTTCCTAAAAAGAAGCAAACACCAAAAATGGATTTTCATGGAGCAGCTATAGGACAATGAGCAGATATTTTCAGAATGGAGAACATCCAGCATCTCAACCCAGATAACAAAAGATATAGCCTACTTGGCCAGTAATTGGGATCTACTCTAATGCTATGAGATTACTCCTATATGTTTGGTGCTTCATGGCATATGAGCATTACTGGTGCACTCCCAAAAAAGCTTAATTGGTATTTATAAAACAGGTAAGTCATGATTAAAATATTGGAGGATATAATAGATTTCCATTTAGAAATTGCACTTCAGTTGGTGTTAATTTTGCCATGTAATTTAGCATGAGATGCAAATGGAAAGAACAGGCAAATACAAATTTAATAAAAGTGGAAATGCTCCACCTAGCCAATATAATATTTCTTCACAGGACCAATGCAAAGAAGATTAAGATAGCATATTATTTCTATGACAGCTGATAAAGTATTTCTAATTAATACACAACTTTCAGTAACAAAAGTTACATTTTCAAAAAAAAAGTGTATCGAAGAAGAAAGACTCCACCTCTCCAAGAATTTACATAGTATAGGTTGATTTTTCTCTATGTTAATATAAAATATTTGATAACTTCAATGTAAAAATATGATCAAGATATTCCTTATCAACCAACCTAAGATTTCAGAAATCAGGATTTGATGAACTATCTGAAAAATAAATTTGACATTAAAGAGGTCTTTATGTTTTTAAAACTTACAAAATTGATACATATTTTTGCTCCCCTAGCACCAAACTTGGTCAAGATTTTTTAAATGAAAGGTAACATACATCCAGTAAAGCACACAAATCTCAATGAATTCTTACATATGTACAAAACCATGTAACCACAACCCAAATCAAGATAGATAACATTTTTCAGCACCCCAGGAGGCTCTCTTATGTCCCCTGACAGTACATACCCTCTCTCACAAGGGTAATTACGATCCCGTTAGGACATTTTAGTAAAACTAAAAAGAAGTGAAAAGTTACCAGTAAAGGACAGCTGCATCTAAAAATTTGAATCTTTTTTTTTTTTTTTTTTTTTACTCTTTTTGTTTACTTGATGGAAGCTTCACATGTGCCTTCTTAGTAATGGAATCACCATAAGAGACTGTTCCAAATGCAAGCTCTTAAAAGAAAAGCATTATTCTATATTCTATTATCTCACCTTGAAAACACATTGAATTTCATTTGTTAATTCCTTCAACACATATTTACTGCATGACCATTATATGACAGCCATTGTTCTGGACTTTGCGAGCACAATCCTTCACAGCATAGTAAGGGTTGTGCTCTCCTGGAGCTTACAATTCTAGGTGAAATACAAGTAAATGTGTAATAAAATAAATGAATAAGAAAATAGGCACATCTCAAAAGTGATCAGTTACAATAAACATACTAACAGTTATGTAATGAAGTAGTGACAAGCAGTTGAGGACAACACTGGATTAGAGGAAAGGTTCCTCTCAGGAGAAAACATTTAGGATGAAACTGAATAAAGAGAAGGCCTCAGCCATGTGAATATCATACAAAAGAGAAAGAAGGTTCTAGGCCAAGCACAAAGGAACTAAATGGGGAGCAAACACAGAATGTATGCAAATAAAAAGACCAGAACCATAGCTTGGAATTTCCCCAAAAGCAGAGGTTATAGCACAGGCTTAGTTACAAGCAATTTATTGGAGGCAGTCCCAAGGAGCAAGAGAAAGACTTGGGACAGGAAGACAGAGCAGAGGGAAAAGCTAAAAGTTAAGCAGAGTTGTAGAGTCCCTGCTGTGAGGATTCTGTTGTATTGGGACATCCTGAGAAGCCTACAGAATATCTGCAAGAAATGTTCACCTAAAGGCAGAAGCAATTATCTGCTGACTTTCAGCCACATTAATTGAGAGTTCCACCATGGGGCATTAACTCTGCTCCTTCAGACTGTGTTTTCACAAAGGTAGAAGAAATGGTTTGCTCTCTGTTTATGGTGAGAAGTTGTCAGAGTGCAGTGAGTCTGAGTTCCCAGGGAACTGTCCAGCATAGTTACATCAGAAGTCAGTTGGAGTCGTGGTGATGTGGCATAGCACACCAAGGGCATGTGGAGCAAGAGCACAGTGAGAGAGTGGAAAGAGGCCAGTCATAGAGCGAAATAGGGGCCAGCTCATATCCAGCCCTGGAGGTCTTAGTAAGAAAGTTCCAACTTCAGCTTCCAAAATTTGGTTCCAAATGTAAAGGAAGCCATTGCTGTAAATGCTAGGAGGCATTGTAACTGATTACTCGCTGAATCAATTCTTTGAACAAAGGTGAATACTGTTATAATATATATTTGGAAGTTTTCATAGAGTATTCCTTCATCAGCTGCTGGGGAGTAAAATCACACTAATTATGGTTAAGTTAAATGTTGAGTACATTTTGTTATCAAAGACATCCTGTGTGATCTAGCCTCTGTATGGTTTTTCAAATGTCCTCCTTTTTGCTGAACTCTGGGCAAAACTGGCTACTTTCCAGTTCTGAACTATGTCAGACTTTCTCTCATATCTTAGCATTCATATGTATTGTTCACTATTTAAACATTTTCTATTCCTCACCTAACCCAATTTTGCATTTTTTATGTTTCGGATTAATTATTAATTCCACTGAAAACTCTCCCCCATCCATTTATCTAAAATAGGCCGCCTGCTGTGCTCTCCCATAGCACCATGTGATATTCTCATTTAGGACTTAATATAAGTTGTCATTTTCTATTTAGTTACTTAATTCTTGTCTCACCATCTAGATTGTAAATTCAATGCAAAACAGGATAATATCTATTCCATTCAACACAGTGGCACAGTGCTTAGCAGTGCCTGGCATAGGGAAAAAGTTCAGTAAACTCTGAGTGGGTGAATGAATGGATAATATCTATTCCATTCAACACAGTGGCACAGTGCTTAGCAGTGCCTGGCATAGGGAAAAAGTTCAGTAAACTCTGAGTGGGTGAATGAATGAATGAATGAATGAAGCAAACTAACTCTGGTTGAGGCATGGCAGAGTGGATGGAAGGCCTGCTCCTCTGCCCCTCATGGAGGCTTATGGAACAACATCAAGGAACTCCAGTGTAAAACCAAATGCAATGTGACAGTTTTGCCTGTGGCAAATGGTGTAGCCCTGAAAAAATATTTGTATGAAGCTATTTATTGGAGACTTGAGTGATAACTTTTGTAACAAGACTAAGTATCCCTTAAATAGTCTGTTTTATATATTATAATCTTCATACCTTGAAGTTTCCTGAAGGAATTGGGACAGTCAGTAAAAATACTTTTGGTAATAAATGACTCCTGAACAACTTCAAGATTAGCTACTTCCTTTTTGTTCTTTTCAGAAAGAGATAACTTGATTTTAGATACCAGAGGTTGAAAGTAAATGCAGGTCTTTTCGATTAAAAGTTCTAGTGTGTCTGTTCTTTTTAATGCAAAAGGCTAAATCGGTTTCAGGAAAATGCTGACACAATATTAAGATAAATCGTGTCCTGTCTTTAAAAACCCTATAGAATAGTCAACCTTCTCTAAGTCTCAAGGATAACAATAGCTTCCTATATGTGATTAAACTAGCAAACAATTCCTTGTCGCTTGACCTGCATTTTTTTCTTGTTTCTGTTTTACTTTAATTAGATTGAAAACGACTAATATAAACTAAGATTTTCTAACACATGTTACACTTTAATATATATAAAATCTATGCCAAATATTTGACCCTAATTCTATAAGTAATGGAAATAACATTTTCAGGCTAAAGGTTAATATTTTGTGTATATGTGCCAAGGAGGTGGGGAAAAGGATTAACCTTAAGTGAAATAAATGCAGAAATAAATTCAACTTAAGATTTAGTAAGTTCTGGAAAAAAAGGTACTTAAGTATGTATATTCAGACATAATTTTAAGTTGCTTAAAAAATTGTAATTCTGAACTGGAGAGTTTTCAATAACTCATAATTATATATATTAGTTACTTAAGAGTGTGTGTGTGTGTGGTGTGTGTGTGTGTGTGTGTGTGTATTTACCAGGAAATAGTTCAGACCAATGAAACAAAACTTTAAATGATTCTTACTAAATACAATAAAATAAAATTTCCCTCTGGCATTCAGAGATCTGCTCCATGGCATAACCTGTCTCAGAAGAGGTTTTTCTGAACCCAATAGGTAATCCCTTTCCCAACCAGTTCTATTTCTGTGCTATAGTGAGCCTAGCAGTTTTGGATTTGTTGAGTGAAGCAATTTAGGAATTGCTTCCTGCAGATGGAGATGCATTTTATAGTGAATCATTGGAGCTTTAAAAATAACAAACTGCTGGAAAAGAAGCTTAAAACGATCCCCCCAAATAGTGAAATCTTATCTAGCCCATCTGATGGAGCAATTGAAGGGGAAAGAAACTAATTGGAACTATTGAAACAGCAGGGAAAGTTGGCTGTTCCTTTTTTTCTTTTATCCATTTAATGTAAAAGAAAATTGTCACATCTAATAGTGTGTCCAAAAAAAAGTGTTAACTAGGTATAAATGCCTTTTGAAACTGTCCTTTACCATCCATAAGGTTATGGAACTAAGAAGCTTGCCTGCAGCCAAAACACCTTTTGATGAGAACAGGCTATTGTACATGGCTTTTAAAGAAATAGCACAGTCCATTTTAACATCATGTCAACTGATTCCATGAGATTTAGTCTCTTCCAGTGCAAAGAAGTTGCAAACTAAATCTTTTAATTGAAAAAGCCTGAAGCCACTTTCAGCCTCTTGTATAAAACTGAAATTACCCCTTTCGGGATTAAAAAAGAAAAAGAAAGAAAAAGAGGGCAGGAAGAAGCACATTATTTCAAAGGCAGCAAAGCAGTGATTTATTATTAGTAGTTCCTTCTTCAGGAAAACTGTTTTCAGTTCTCTGATCTTTGAGTCTCAGTTTCATCAACTTAACACAAAATATTGCTCCAAGTCTGAATTAGTCAGATTTCCATAGAGGGACAGGATGGATGAATGGAGAGAGAGAGAGAGAGAGAGAGAGAGAGATAAAGGGGAGTTTATTAAGTTTTAACTTATATGATCACAAGGTCCCACAATAGGCTGTCTGCAATCTTGAGGTGCAAGGAGAGGCAGTTCGAGCCTCAAAACTGAAGAACCTGGAGTCTGATGTTTGAGGGCAGGAAGCATCCAGCACAAGAGAAAGATGTAGGCTGGAAGGCTAGGCCAATGTTGCCTCTTCACATTTTTGCTGCCTGCTTTATTTTGGCTGGCAGCTGATTAGATTGTGTCTACCAGATTAAGGGTGGGCCTGTCTTCCCCAGCCCACTGACTCCAATATTAATCTCCTTTGGCAGCACCCTCACAGACACACGCAGGATCAATGCCTTGCATCCCTCAATCCAACCAAGTTAACACTCAGTATTAACCGTCACAATGCTCATGCTCTAAATATATGTAAATTTGAACCCCAATAGAATGAGTTTCCAGATAATACAACAGTTAAAATAAAATCACAGCATTTCTACTTCAGAATTAGTTTAAGATGGAAACTTTATATTTAATACATTCGGTACAACAATAACCTAAGGAAAAAATGTTATGACCCCAAACAGAAGGTGACCATACCCCTGGTTTGGCTGGGATAGTCCCTGTTTACTCCTGTTATCCTGGCATCCTATCCAGTTAGGCACTCACCCCAGATGCTTCATTTTATAATGAATCATTATTGTCATCAGCAACAGTTGCATGCAAACAAGCTAAAATGCTTTCTACTCAGTCAGCTCTCCTTCATGGACATAGTTTTCATCTTCACAACTATCCCCAAGAAGCTAACCAACTGTCCCCAGGATGAACAGATATTTCATGCTATTTCATGCATGGTAATTGCATTTATAAGAGAAAGAGCATATATGCATTAAAGCCTAAAAAGAATTCTGCCACATCAGGCCACACACATGGGGTTCTCTCTATTTAGTGATAAGAAAAGCACAATGGATAAAAGCTGTTACTGCGAACTTTCCTATTTTGTTAATATGTAAGTAGCTGCTCTAGTACTTTGAATTGGTAAGGTGTTTGAGTCAAAGTTTATTTTCCTTCAGTTGCCTCTCCCTCTCCACCAACCAGCATTGTAATCCAGAGGTGTTCTTAATTTTAATCAAAGCCTATTATGTTTATGTTATTTTTTAAATAAGTTATATTGATAACGTATTCCTACACTACTGAAAATAGTCACTAGCATGCCCATGGATACATCAAATAATATATGCATATTCTCCCTCTACTTTCTAAATTTATATATTCTTCAGTATCAAGAATGGCACCAAAATCTACTCAGCTGGACAAACCAGAAACCAATCATCAAGTTAGATGTTTTTCTCCCTAAGCATCTCTCAAATTATTTCTCCCCATGCCCACTTCCACTGAGCTTATCTGCTTGGATTTCTGTGTATAACTCAGGGTTTGATCAAGAGACAGAGCCACACAGTTATTTAGGAAAGTTTAATATGAAGATTTATTATCAGTGACATGAAATTAATTTCTAAGATGCAAAGAGTACATTAAATATTTTAGGTGGGCCAGGCATGCTGGCCCACACCTGTAATCCCAGCACTTTGGGAGGCCAAGGCAGGCAGATCACCTGAAGTCAGGAATTAGAGACCAGCCTGGCCAACATGGTGATACCCCATCCCTACTAAAAATACAAAAATTAGCCAGGCATGGTGGCCTGTGCCTGTAATCCCAGCTACTTGAGAGGCTGAATAGGAGAACTGCTTGAACCCAGAAGGTGGTGGCTGCAGTAAACCAAATTCATGCCACTGCACTCCAGCCTGGGTGACAAGAGCAAGACTCGGTCTTAAAAAAAAAAAAAAAAAAAAAAAAAAAACCCACCATATTTAGGTATAGCGGATGAAGGGAGCCATTCCTACCTCTAGGGCTGAGGAAGAGTACTCCAAGCAACAAATCAGAAGACACATATATACACTCACACATACACACACACACAAATGCATATGTGCACACATACACACGTGCACACACACATGCACACACACACGCACACACACACATACACACATGTGCACGCTCACATACACACACCACCTGGTATGCAGAGCGCGATGGAGAGTGTGGCGGTTGAATGATAGAAAAGTTCACTGTGATACCCCAGACCAAGACCGGGAAAGAGGAAACCACGTACTGGGGCGCTGCTGGAACGCAAGGGGAAGCTACCCTCTGGGGCTCTAGGGAGCTCACTGAGAAGCCACCACAAAGCTGCTGCTGAACTTGCAAGAATTCCTGTTCACTGGGGCACCTGTGAAACTCTTTCAAACCACTCACTGTGAGGTCCAGGAGAACTTACCAGAAAGCCACACTTGAAGGTGCTGCTGAACATGCTAAGAATTTGCCCACTGGAACACCTAGAAGCCAGAAAGTTGGGTGGGTCATGGGCTCTCTCCTAGGGGTAACTCTCCAGTGGAGGTGCTGTGGAAACTTGCTGGGGGTGAGTAGCACTGAGTTTCCCGTGTGTGCCTCCAGCAGAACTAATAAGACAGGAAAGAACGGCAGAGCTGGGAAGAGAACCTCTTCTTCCTTCAGTGTCCCAAGTGCCCTCTACTGACAAAGCTTAACATCCCCCAATTGGCAAAGGGAACATGTTTATAGGGTCCAGCTCCAGCATCACAAGGAAGGACTATAAAGGGTGGATTTGGAACTAACAAACAATAAATTCTTTTTTTTTTTTTCTTTTTGAGATGGAGTCTCATTCTGTTGCCCAGGCTGGAGTGCAGTGGTGCGATCTCGGCTCACTACAACCTCCAACTCCCAGGTTCTAATGATTATCTCACCTCGGCCTCCTGAGTAGATGGAATTATAGGCACGCACCACCACGCCCAGCTAATTGTTTGCATTTTTAGTAAAGACGGGGTTTCACCATGTTGGCCAGGAGAGGTTTGAACTCCTGACCTCAAGTGATCCGTCAGCCTTGGCCTCCGAAAATGCTGAGATTATAGGCATAAGTCACCACGCCCAGCAGACAATAAATTAATAACCGGTACAATCTGTCCCTAGGTTTACTGTTCTCCATACATTTCCCACACTGTAGCCCCAGAATAATTCTAAAACATAATATAATTCATTCCCTCCTCAAAAAACCTTTCGATGTCTGTCTATTGCCAATAAGTTAAAGTGAAAATTCTTAAAAGGACCAAGGCCACTTCTTGTATCTCAGCTCAGGTCTACTTATACTCTACGCTTCAAATATATTGATAGGATTAAATTAAGTGAAATTCTAGCATTGGAAAGGAATACTTGTTATTGGGAATTGGGGTAAGAGGAAAAAAGGATGGAGAATGAGTACTGGAAGAGATAATGTGGAAGTCAAGAGAGGTGCTGATGACTAAAATGTTATCTATGGAGTAGGAAGTGAAGTCACCTCCTCTGAGCAGAGATCACAGGACTGGGAAAGATCCGAACAACAACTGGGTAGGAGAATTTGATATTTAATTAAATTTGATGAATTTTGATGAAGTGGTGATTTTGATATTGTCCCTTATAATTGTGCACCTAACTTCATGTCTAGGCTTCAGATTATAATCTAAGTATACCGCAGGGTTCAAGAGGTAGGCATTAAACATCTCGCCAGTTAGCAACCTCTGGTTTACTTTGTTCAGTGCACTGACTCTATATAAAGAGATCTGGGACAATTCCAAAAGTTACCTGCTTGCTCTAAGTGACAGACACAAACTGTACTTTTAGAGCAAGTCTGCCAAATCAACATATTTAGAGGCAAGAACTCCTCTAAATTTCTTGCTTTTTTTCCAACCCAAAATTGGAATCCAGACATTTGACAACAGGCTGGGGAATAAGTGAGAAACTGCAACAAAAAAAAAAAAAAAAAAAATTAAATTCTCATTGCAAATTCATAGGAATACCCATAAAGGATGTTTTGGGTTCATAAATGTATACCTTTCTAGAGAGTTGTTATCTATTATTCCTTACATTTTTAAGGAATAAATTTTCCACCCACAGCAATTTTGTAAATAATTCTTAATATCAGAAAAAAAACAACCATTGACATTGTGTGCCGTGTTTCTACCTTCCTGATAACCGGTGAATTCACCATGGTAACAGCTGAGTAGAAACTGTGTGTATGTGAACATTACTGAGGTCAAGGGAATGGGTGAAATGGCACTTTGTTGGCTTAAATATTTTAAGAGAATTTTTATGTCTTTTTAGTAGAAGTTAAAATAACATTTTAAAAGCTTATACCAACTCTTCTAGCCTTAAATAGCTTCCAAATAGGCACATTATCTTTACAGGAAATTACCTAAGAGCTCCAGAGCTTCATAAGCACTGCATTTACAGATTCTGTTATATTGAATCCTGCCCAAATTGCCCTTACCATGCAGGGGGCTGGAGATCGGCTAAGTTTGCAGTGAGCACAGAGTGAGAAAATCTATTATGAAATTGTAGTTTGGGCACAGAGTATAATTGTAAGATCCTGAGATTTTTGTATGGGGGGGGGTGGTAATTCTAAACACTGAAATGATACATTCATTCAACAAACAATTATTAATGTATATATTTTCACCCGTAATACCGTCCACCTTATCCTTCTTTCCCAACCCACTTCTCTTTGTACCAGATTTCATCATATTGCTCTTATTTCACCATTAACTGATTCGGACACAAATAATTATATGTTTCATTTATTCTTACCTCCTTTTCCTAATATATAATGAGCAGCTGATCAATGTCAAGTATTGTGCTGGGCACGTTCTCATACATATCTCATTTAATGTATTCAGATAATGGCCATGTTTACTATGTTAGCTCCCCTTTTGGGTTTCATGTTCTTCTCTGTCTGCTCCCTTGGAGGCAAAACTTTAATTCCATTTCATAAGAACTAGAGGGTCATAGGGCCAGAGATATGGAAAAGATATCTCTTTCTGGAAAGGAGATCCTGATGCACTTGCTGGGGAAGACAGTTTGGTCATTTTTCTTTACTAATGAAGTTTATTTTTCTGTAAAGTGAACCATGCCTATCAGAGACAGAAAGAAAGAAGAGGAAAGAGAGACGGAGAAAGACTATACCATGTATTCAATTTTTCTTTGCAAAATGCCTACAAGATTAAATTGGATGGATACAAGAACAAGAAAAAAATGTTTTTGTTTATGGATTTTCCATTTTATGTATTTATTCCTATGTTATTCTATGACGTTTATTATTGCTCTTATCCTTTCTCATCTTCTTTCTGCCTTTAGAAAAAGCCTTTCATATAAAGAAAAAAGTTTCTATAGCAGAGGACATTTTCCCTGAGCTCTCTGTTCTTGGGTATATTATATAGACTATGTTTCTCCAAGTTCACTTTCTAGGCCACCACAAAGTAATTTTGGTTTTGCATTTTTTTCCCATTATTTTCATGCATGGCTACTTTTAAAAAGAAAAAGTTAAAAATGAAAAATGTCATACGTAGTGGTGTGCCTTACAGCACAAAATAACATCCATTTAGGCAGTTCTGTCCTAGAAACAGACAAAGAAAATCTATCTACAGTACTAGAGCCAGAGTCTCCACACACAGCTAACAACTCATTTGACAGAAATTCCAATGTTTTAAGGAAGATTCTTGCAGGGGAGGGGAAGTATTCTTTGTAATTAGCAGGCTCTTATCATGGTGTTGTGAAATTCATGAAAACAGAATGAAAGTTCTACTTGAACCACAGCTACTTGGGATCTCATCTGCATACCTCCTAAAGCCTGCGTTGTGGTGCTATCAGAGCTGATACATAGAGATGGGTTATTTCCGCCAGTAGCAATTTTATTTTTTAGAAATATCTGGAGACATTATTCATAAGCATTCATTTCTGCACTCTTTCCTGCTGAGAACCTCCCTCTCTTGACACTGTGGGTGGCCAACTTTGAAATCGCCTAATGATCCGTTAGATACAAAGAGTGCAAGAAGAGTTATTTATTTTTTTAAGTTAATACATGCAGGAGTCCTTTCAGTTCTAGAAGACTTCTGGCATCTGGCTGTGTTATATAAATAGTGGGCACCCTTTTCAAGCCAGTTTCTTTTATTTTTTTTAATCAGCTAAATTTTTCTAAAGGTAACGTTTAATACTTATAGAAATGACAGTCAGTTAATATTCTTACCATATTGTAGACTTGTAATCAAATATCCTGTAGCAGTTACAATGCCAAAATGTATAGATGTTTGCATATGCTTAGCTAGGTGGTATTTTTTTAACTAAGCTTTAAAATGACCGAGTGAATTTTTTCCTCTTTTATGTTGAAGTTAAACATAATGCACATACAGCAGACTGCATATGGCACTCCTAAAATGAAAACTTTCTCATCTTTGTACTTTGATGGATATATATGTTTTCCGATATATGTTGGTCAAAAGTCAAAACATAGCCCAACAACAGAAATAAAATTATAACATCCTGTAAGGACACAGTAATAACTGATGCTCATCAAGCTTTTACTCTGGAGAGAATATTTGTCTCAGAGGGATGGGTTTAAGTCAAAGTAGGCTATGCAAAAGAATCTCCTAATGAAATTTTTTAAATGCAGACTCTTCAGCCTTACTTTAGATCTTCTAAATCAGAATCTCAGAGGGCAAGAGGAGCATGGGAATCTGCATTTATCAAACGCATCCAGGAGAGTCCCTGGTAAATCCTTTGGTGCCAGTTCACAGACCAGCTTTTAGAAACTACTGTCATCTGAATCCACATATTACAGAGCTAAGACCTTAAAATACTTGATACTTTTTCTATTCCTTTGTCACATACACTGTATCTTACAGAGATTTGTTCATGCATTTATGATGTCTCCTACAAAGAATGCGAAAGCGAGTCTTATTAACCGCTTGGCACGTGGCTCCATCCATAATGTAGGTGCACGACAAACTGGATGGCAGCAATTGCAAAAAAAATATGGTCCTCTGGTGTATAGGTAAAAACTTCACCATAATCTGGATTATTTTACAGACCTACTTTTAATTCGGAAAAATCTCCTGACTTGCTTAAAGGAAAATTTCCAAAAAAGGTTTCTATGTGGTTTAGAGGTCTTGTGAAGGATAAAATTTTTAAAACTTTAGGGATGAAAAGATATATTCCATGAAAAAAATGTATTTCATGTAAATATATTCTCTCAAAGCTAATTATAATAAGCAGTGACAAATTCACAGCAATGATGCAATATTTAAAGTAAACTGAGCAAAAGAGGGTGACACTGTTTTGAAAACTATTTCCAAAAGTCAGCTGTCTTACATAAGATCCATCAGTCTTAGAGCATTCTCTTTCTGGGTCAACACTGCCTTTTGCTACAAAATGTAGAGAGACATCAAAGTAGGTCAAGTGGCAGAGAAAACAGCAGACTTGGTAGCTTTTGAAGAAGTTGCGATTTAATAACAGGATCTGACAAGATCTGGATAGGAGAAACCTTTATGTCCAGGTGTAACACAGAAGATAGCAAAGATAGATTTAGAAAACCAAATCTATTGGTGAAATGTCTGACACTCCAGGAAGTATTTTGGAACTTTGAGGTACAATTTGAAGTGCCATCATCTGGCAACATCTCAGTTGAGTAAAGCTGACTTTTGCTAATGAGGTGCTAATGGGATATCAAGAGAGGCCAGAAGACTCTGGACACTTGCCCTTGGTGAGATATGGTGAGTTTCCCTTTTCTTGAAGAGTTTTCTATAGAATTTCCATTTCTCTCTCTACTCTAGTTGCCTGCTGATATACATATGCACACAGTTAGTCATCTCCGCATGAATTTACACAACCAACTTCTCACAACACCTGATGAAAGCAGAAAGAGGAAATGAGGCTTGATTTATCAATAGGACCTGATTAAAAATAGTGCTTTCCTTGGTTTTCACCATAAAATCATCTTTCCTACATGCCAAATCTGTTTAGGTTTATATGATTAAAGCATTTAAATCAATCAATGCTTAGATTAGTTTGACTTCCACATATGAGGCATTCTCCTTGATCTGAAAAAGACTAATTTGGTCCTTCCAGAATGTAGCTCTCAAAAATGCTACTTTCCTAGACTTTATCACAGAATACAAATGCTTAATACTGACCTTTCAACTCCAAGTAAGATCAGTGGAAGCAAAGTTTTATCCATTACCCCCAAACAACATTAAGTTTCCAACTTACACTTTAGGTCATACCAGAAATACTTCTGTACCTGTTAGGTGGTCCAGCTGTGCTTTTACCACTATTCTCAGGAAACAAGGAACAGCATTGGCTAAGCAGTCCTCAAAATTTTATTTCACAGAAACAGAAGAGCTTGCTCAGGACACTTTATAACCATCTTAGGGGCATCGATCTATAATTTTTTCCCAATCCTGAAGACTTATGAGATTCCATATCTGTCTGCAATGTGTACAATGCTATGCAGGTTGCCATGAAGGTTATAAAATGCATAAATTACTGATTACTCACAGGATAAGCATTATGTGTTGGCAAAATCTGAAGGTTTCAAAGCCTTACAACCCCACCAAAGCCAGGGTTACCTGTTATCTGATACATAAACTTTCTCCATAGTGTTTCATAAATTATCATGGAGAATTAATATTAAAATATGAATATTTTTAGAAAGGAAACACCTTCATTTTCTAAGTCGGGTACTCATTATTATGAAAGAAATGGTTCTTTCCTACACACAAATTTTGGAGTAAGGGGATTCAAAGACATGAGGAAGGTATTGAGAAACCATACAGATAGTTGGGAAAAAATTCATGATATAGGTAAGATCTACAACTAGACTGGGAGGCTGTGTCATAAAAACATAAAAATATGTTAGTTTCCCAATTATCAGGGCTGATCCCAGCACCTATGCTTAAGAGCTAACAGTTGCATTGAGAAGATAAGATGTAAACTCCTAAGATCTGTAAGAAGAGTGAGAGAGAAAAAAAAAGAAAAGATTAAATGGAATTATTTAACTTCAAGTGACAAAATCCCAAATCAAACTGGCTTTAAAAATGTAAAAGCAGTGGAATATATTGGCTCACCATAACTACTGGTGAGATCTGGTACCCAAATAATCAATAATCTATATTTCTCTGTCACTTATATCTACATTGCTAAGTATTAGCTATTTATTCTCAGCTAGGCTCTTCCCTCTGGACAGGCACATGCCACCATCAATTACCAGTGTAGCAACACCAGCAGATAAAAAGAGTAGTCTCCGAAGAGTTTTAGCAGAGGTCGGCCAGTTGGCCTAGTGTGTTGTGTATCCATCCTGCACTACACACTATGATTGGCACCAAGAGTGGAGACAGTCTCTCCCAAACATGGACTGAGAATGGTGGAGGGGTGGCTCTTGGAAAGGAAAACAAAAGCATCTGTGACTTTAAATGGGGCAATGGATGCAGAGAAGGCAGAAATAACAAACTCCAAGTCACTTCTCCCTCTTGAGAATGCTTCCCTGACAGGTAAGAGGAGTATTTTTCTTGAGCTCTGCTTTCATGGGCACTCGCAGCCTGGGGCCACCAAACCATATTTTAAGCTGAAGAGTTATATAGTCATTACAGCTCCCCACTGTGGCTTATTTTCAGAATTACTACAAGCGCAGCTCTTGGAGGATTTTGTCCTCAGTGTGGGGAAGCTTATCACCAGCTTAAAATTCTCCTCTGAGCTTTGAGTCTAAGATGTTTTTTGCTAACAGACATTTGATGCACTTTATTGAGGCAGCACCACACATATTCGATGAAGCCCTGAAAAGGCATCCAGTGTGAAATAAAAAGTGGAGACAAATCGAAAATAAAAATAGGTGGCTTAAAATAGAATTCATGGCTCCAGATAATCTATAAAGCTGTTAATCTGCTTTCAACGGAAAGCACACAGCTACAAATATTCAAAAGTTGAAACAGAAAAAAAGGGAGAAAAGTCACTTATTAGAAAAGATGCAATTATAATTTTATTCGCATATGTGTTCATGAATGTGTATTGTATGTAGAAAATATCAGTCGTTTTCTAATGAATTTTTAAATTTTTTTCCCTTCTCAGTGGTAGTGAAAATCTGTTTTGTGAGTGTCCAAGGCTGTATTCAGGCAAGCTGTGCCAGTTTGCAAGTTGTGAAAACAACCCATGTGGAAATGGTGCCACCTGTGTTCCAAAATCCGGAACAGATATTATCTGCCTCTGCCCATATGGGAGGTCTGGACCCCTCTGCACTGATGGTAAGAGCATTTCATTATTAAACATGAAGCACAGACAGAAAGAGGTGAAGAGGACAGAAATCACTCAGATGAATCAAGGATAGCACTTGACTGATCAAATACATCAAATCTTCTTCTGGGTTCTTTTCAAGTCAGTTGAGACAAGACCCATTAGTGAGACTGATCTCCAAGCAGGTATTTCTCATACCCATCAAGTAATTACAAAAGTGGTGACTGGGCACAGTGGCTCATGCCTGTAATCCCATCACTTTGGGACGCCGAGGCGGGTGGATCACGAGATCAGAAATTTAAGACACGCTTGATCAGCATGGTGAAACCCTATCTCTACTAAAAATACAAAAATTAGCCAGGCATGGTGGCACGCACCTATAATCCCAGCTACTCAGGAGGCTAGGGCAGGAGAATCGTTTGAACCCGGTAGGCAGAGGTGGCAGTGAGCCGAGATGGTGCCACTGCACTCCAGCCTGGGCAGCAGAGACAGACTCCATCTCAAAAAAAAAAAAAAAAGAGTGGTAAGAAGTTTTCCCTGAGGTTAGAGTACAGAAAATCTCTGTACTGTAAAATCTCAAAGTCTAGCTAAGTATAAGAGAGTAACAAGGGGCATCAAGAGCAATATATAAAATCAAATAATTTCATGTCATTTTGGCAAACTGAGAGTACAACATTAACAAATTTATGTATCACAGCCCAGCTGCTTAACATTTAAATGTAACAAAACCCATGATGCAGTTATTACATATCAAGAAACTAAATCACAAACAATAGACATGTGTCTCTCTTTAGGAAAATTCAGTATGAGAAATTCTAAATTACAAAAAGCTGCAAGACGCTGTAATATAAGATTTTAAGAAAAAAAGAAAGCCTAAGAATTTAATGTTAGCTTTGATATGCATAAATGTGTGTAAATATTTTCAGAAATAATAAAAATTCATATTAATAGTTAATCAACACAGCACTGGACTTGCTTTATCATTATTTTCACCATAAATATTTTAAAAAAACCTTTATTCCTTTGGCACTTGTGATATTTGGCACTAAATTTTAGAATAAGGCTTCCAAAGTGAACTCAGGGCCCTCTGGCCCAGAATCACAAAATGAAGCAAACAGATCCAGCCTGTGATGACATGAAAAAGCTGGGTACCACATCCTGAGGTGGCAGGTATGAAAACGGAAACGAGAGTAAAAGAAGCATCTGTGACTAAAAGGTATTGAAGTTTTGGATATATAGGTCTTTGAAAGGAACTGAGATAATGAATTTGTGTGTATCTGAAAGGCAGAATGACTTAAGAAGGGAAGAGTTAAGAAGTACTAAGAATTTCAGTCTGTGTGTGTCAGGGTTATATTAGAAGAAGTTAGCCAAGTCATTTTTATAAAAAGAGAAAACATTATAAACTGAATAGAATTTAAGTCGTGTCCTTTCTCATAAAATCTCATGCTTCTCAGATGTAATATAAAAGCTATTGAAAAAATATAATTGGTTATAATAAATTTGATTACTAAGAGATGAATCATCAGTTTTGCTTCCTACTTGAAAATAATACTGACCATAAAAAATAAGAAGTGAAGATTTAGCAGATGTCTTTATGTACTCACACACACAAAATGATTGTTTACTCCCATCTCCTGGTCTCATTAGAGTTTCAAAGATGCAAGGATATATAGATAATTGAGACAGGAAAAATTAGACATTATTAGGTTCTTTGCCTCAGTGTAAGTTTTAAAAAAGAAGATTCCTACATGCACCTATCCAGAAGAATTTCTCAAAATAATTATCCTATCCATTTATATTCCACAAAGTTGCCAGATCTAGTTTAGAAATGTAAAACTTGTCAAGAAAGATAGACTTCTGACCTTGTGGAGCTTACCTTCTAATTGAAAAGATGAATGGAAAATAAAAATGGCTCAAAACACAATACGAAATTTCTGAGAAGAATTATGAAGGAAATAAACAAGTAGTGATAGACAGTAACTGGGCTGGAGGGCATTTTCACAGGTTACCAAGGCAAGAATCACTCTCAGAGGAGGAGATATTTGTACTGAGGCCTAAAGAATAAGAAGTATGGCCCATGAAAAGCTGGAAAAGGAGCTATCCAGGCAGAAGGTTCAGAAATGAAAGACCCTGAGGAAAGATAGAAGCAGGGCTTTTCAGAGAATGAAAAGATACTACTGTGACTGGTGCGTAAGTGTCTTCATTCACTCCAGCTGCTATAACGGAACACCATAGACTAGGTGACTTATAAACAACAGAAATATATTTCTCACTGTTCCGGAGGCTGGAAAGTTCAAGATCAAAGCACCAGTGGACTTGGTTCTGATGAGGACTACTTCCTGGCTCATAGACAGCAGTTTCACTGTGTCCTCACATGGAAGGGACTAACTAGCTCTCTGGAGTTTCTTTTATAAGGGCACTAATCCCATCCATGAAACCTTTGCCCCGTGATCTGATCACCTCCCAAAGACCTCACTTCCAAATACCATCACATTGGCAGTTAGGCTTTAACATGTGAATCTGGGTGGGGGGGCACATAAACACAGTCTACAGCAATAGTGAGCAAGAAAAAAAAAATATCTAATGTTAGCAGGGCCTAGATCATATAGGACCTTGGGCACATGGAAAGGTTTTTAACTTTTATTTCCAGATGCCTTAGGAAATCACTGGAAGGCTTGAAAAGGGCTAGTGACCTATGTGTATTTGTTTAAACTATTCTGATGGTATTATCTCTAATAGATTTTATAAGGCTATTGGAGTGGTCCTGACAAAAGATAATTATGCCTAGGACAAGGGCAATTACTGTGGGGATGTAGATAAGTGGATAAATTTGAAATCTATTCTGGAGATAAAATATTCAGAACTTGGCTGGGAAGAGTATGAAAAGGGTAAAACCAAGAACATCAAGTTTTCTTTGTCTGAGCTATAGTGTAGATGGTAGTGCCATGAAAAAGAATAGGGGCATAACAGCTTATTTTGTAGGAAACAGCTTATTTTATTGGGAGGTAAACAAGAGTTTCATTTTGTGCAAATGAAGAAAAAGATGCCAGTTAGACAACCGAATGGAGATGAAATGTAGACAATTGGATATATGATGCTGGTGCTCTGAAGCAAGATCAAGACTAAAGATATAATTTGGGGGAGTCATTAAAATAAAGGTGGTATTTAAAACCATAGAACTGTAGATTGTCTAAGGAGAAAATATAGAAGAGAAATATAGATAAAGAAGAGAAAGTGTAGATAAAGAAAAGAAGATCTAAAAAGAGCAGATGAATCCCAGAGAAACCTTCCACAATGTCAATATTTAGATATCTGGTAGAGGAGAGAAAGCTGTATTAAATGCCAATACCATACCCTGACAAACACCCCCCCTCATCTCTCAGCCCATAGATATTGCTCCTTTTATAATGTGGCATTGTCTTAGTCTGGGACCTCCATAAAAACAGAACCTGCATAAGAATTGCATTCAGGTCGTTTATTTGGAAATGATTCCAGGACATAGGAGAGAAGATCTAGTGAGAATAAAATGGGGTAGGAGAGAAAGTCAGTGCAAAGGTGCATAGGGCGTTGAACATAACCGTGGCCAACTGTGCGTGATTTCACTCAAATCTTATGAGGAGCTATACAAAAAGTCTAAAATTGGCTGCCCAAGGGGCAAAAGAGAGAAATATTTGACCATTGTCTCATGGGTCTTTTCAATTGAAGGTTTCTCTACAAGACGTTAATATTCCCACACTTCCAGATTGCCATGCAAGAATGATGAGAGTACAAGTTTTAGCAGGCATCTTAGGTGACAGCCTCAGAAAAGCTGGAGGTTATAGAAAGAGAGCTTAACAGATCAACATTCTATAACATATCAACATTCCATATTTTTGAGTCACAAAAATTACCCCTCGAATGTTCACTCCCTCCAGAAACCTTTTTTACATCAATAGGCATCAATACTTTCTCTACTCCACCAACTAGTATGAGGTGATATCCCAAGTCATCTATTGGATCATTCACTGTTACTATTATGACCTCTAGAAGATTATCTAGAATGTACTGAATATATATTTATTTTATAGAGAAAGGCAGAAAGCAATCCAATAAGCCTAGCTGTTGTTCAATTACAACTACACTTTAGAAGAGGTGCAGAATAACATCTGGGACTTTGCCTTTTTGCTAATACCAGAGGACGAAAAATCAGCTAGTTTGGTTTCATCAGCAATTATGTCTACTACCTAGCACTTTTCTTCCAAATTATGTCCATATCTACCATCTTAATATATTCTTTTGGGGATAATAGAAAATATAATTATCACATTTCCTACCTTGTTGATATTTCCACTGGGGAATTCATCCAGGGGTAATCGTGGCAGTGATGACTGGAGCCGAGACAAACAAACACTGCAGATGGGAAGTTTGCAGCTGCTTTCCTTTTTAAAGAGCTTTACTTTCCACATTTGTGCTTCTCATTCACACTTCCTGTTGCCTCTCCTTATGCAAGAATAATCTTTTTTTTTTTTTTTCTGGTGGCAGTAGGATTTATTAGAATGTTTCTTAATGTATAAAGCCTAGCACAGGTTTTTGTTTTCTTAACCATACCATTCTAAAGACAAAGGTGGAATGCATTATCTTATCTCTTGTTCTCTTTTGTCCTTTCTATAAATATTTCTTAACAATTTACCTTATCTTCCCAACTTAGGCCTCTCAGTGGAACATGGTCCTTGAGGAAAGCAGTGTGACTACCTGAGAATAGGCTCCGGAATCAATCCGCCTGAGTTAAAATCCCCATTTTACTACTGACTAGCCGGCTGAGTGACCTTGGGCAAGTCACTTGGTCTCTCTGTACTTTAATTTCAATAAGTCTAATAATAGAACTTACCTTATAGGTTTTATGAGAATTAAATGAGATAGTGCATGTAAAGTGCTTGACACATAATGGGCATATAGAAAATGCTTTTGTTTTTTAAGGGTGGTCAAAGTAGGATCCTTACCCCTACCGGAAACTGCTACCTCCTGTCATTGTGGGACAGAAGGCTGCATCCCCATCCCAGCTATTAAAAAAAAACTCTCTAGAACATCAATGGAAATCAAAATTAATTTTCTTTTAAGAATTTTTCTAAGATAGTGACACTCTTTGCAATGATTAAAGGCAAGCCAGGGCATTACAAAATCAGGGAGGAAAGCAGAGCTCCAGGGACACGAATAATCACCAGGCTATTTAAGGACATGATACCTCTATAAAGCAGCTTAATGTCAGGCTGGCATTTTGTAATGGCATATTTCAAGTACATGCAATTTTCTGTCATGTTAAGCTCATAACTCCTTTGATAGCATCCACTCTGATATGATCCAGCTTTCTCTCTCCAACTCAACAGCTGTTTGATTGCCCTGCTGTTCAACACATCTTAGTATCCCTCATTTCCCACCATGTTTAAATATGTATTTTCCAGCTCCTGGTTACAAAAAAAGTACTAAAAGGTCAAGCCTAATCCCAGACAGGAGCAAGGAGACAGGGATGAGAAAAAAAAGTGCTCGAGAAAGTGATTCCTGTTTCTCTGGGTGAAGGCAGACTGTGAATGGCCTGCACTTTTTCTTAAGAACTGAGGGAAGTTACCTTTCCTCTTGCTCAGGGAAAAGGTGAGCACCTCCTGTCTTTCACTTTTTCCCTCCACTTCAGCATCTGTAATGAGAAAAAGTTAGGTTGGTACATATTTAAAAAGCAGCACTTATAAATATGTATTTCAGTGTACACTGAAGTGTTCTTTAAAAAAAAAAAATAGCCTTGTTGGGGCAGGCGTGGTGGCTCCCACCTGTAATTCTAGCACTTTGGGAAGCTGAGGTGGGTGGATCACCTGAGGTCAGGAGTTCAAGACCAGCCTGGCCAAATAATTTAGAGTAAAATCAAATTTCTATTTCAATACAATGTATCCGATCAATTATATCTTTATGGTTGTTTGTTGCTATAAGTTTATTCATACCAGGAAAATTGTCACATTTAAAATTCTTAATAGTTTTGGCACAGGTGAAATCTTCTCATTTTGCTAAGTCCCTGAGCTCTTTGAACAGGCTGCCCTTATGCACTGGCCTCTTCCCCAGGCACCCTGGTCCCCTCTTTCCAGAATGCCTTGCTACCTGCTCTGGCCTCAAGGCTACTTTTACTCCCCCTCACGTTAAATTTAGGTGAACATTTAATGCTATCACATGTCTAGTCAATGGTGCTCTGCAGAAAACATGCAGCTTCTCTGACAAGAAGACTGAGTCCCCACCCCAAAGAGGACCTCATACCATTTTCCCAATGCTTGTTGACAAGGAAGAGGAATCAGATAAGGGTATTTTTTGTGTATCCTTCTTACTATTCATAAAATTGCCTGTAATGGTCAGTATTTTAATGTCTTCAAAGTTTTGTGTCTCAGATGCTTATCCAAACACTGGATGGCGAAAAGGTCAACATACACATCAAACTTATTGACAAACAGGAAGTGCTTGAGCAGCATCCAGTTCAAGTCTCCAGCTCTGGAAAACGCACATTAAGCACATGTGGACTCCATCGCAGGATGGTCATGGAGCACCCTAGGAAACATCACACTCAAAGTACTACCACTTGACAGAGCTAGCAATTGAGTGCATGTCGGAGAAATAGTACTTATGGCTTGTGGAGAGTGAGCCGGGGACTTCCAGAAATCCTCTGGATAGTGGCCCAGATATACTCATCTCATACAGATACAGATACAGCATTAGTACACTCTTGATTTTATGTGGGTCACTAATGTACCCAGCTAAGTTTCCTATCCTCCCTTAGAGCCTTAAAGTGTGGCCATGGGACTAAACTCTGGACAATCAGATATAAGCGGAAGTGTTAGAGTATTATATTGACCTCTGGAAAATCTCTTGAAGAGTAGCATGACCTCCAAATCTTCCTTCTTTCTGAAGTCTAGAATGTGCCTGAGATGTCTTGAATTCCAGAAGTAATCTCTGACTACAAAGCCACCTTGAGAATGAAAGATACATGCTAAGATGGTGAAGCAAAATGATGAAAGAAGTTTAAATCCTTAACTATAAAACTGCCATACTAGCCTGGAAATATTCACTAAGAAACTTTCTGTTAATGAGAGAAATAATTTATTTTGCTTAAACTTCTGCTTTTTAATAAGTTATCTGTTATATGCAGCAAAATCTAAACCTGATATAAGTGTCAAGATTTTCCTAAACTACATATTCCAATAAGTTTTCTTAAATACATCTGATTTTGTTCATAAACTCTTAGACTCCTTCTCAAAAAACAGGATTTCTTGTATTATATTTATCTTATTTCAATCTAATAGATTTGATAAATTATAAGTTTATAAAATATGTTTTTGCAATCCAATGAAACTGTGGTAAAAATTTTTAATCCAAAGAAATGTCATGGGAAGCAGAAAAATATGCAACTATATTTTTCTAAATTAGAAAAATAACAAGAAACGATATTTTATATATTTCTTTTGAAACATTACCTCTCATCTTAAAACTATTTCCATGAGGCAATTTCTCTTCACACTAAATGAAAACCAAATTAGCTTGAAGATTTTTACATCTCAATTGCTAGGGAGATACACATCTGTTATTGTCCACTTTTACACAGAGAACAGACTATTCACTATCAAACTCTGACTGTGTGCCTCTGTCAGAACACTGTCAGTAGAACACTAAACTCTCAAGGCCAAATGTTCTCCTTTCTGTTTATTCCAGCACTTTGTCATTATTTAGCAACCTCACAGAATTCTCCCTTCTGACAGAAGCGTTTCCTGCTTGTTAAAAATGTCTAAAATGGATAGACTATGTATTCACAAAAGGCAGAGTGGTCTCTCCTGAATATACTTATGGCAAGTTGGTCTTGCAGACCATGTGTGGAAATGCAAACCTCTATAGTTTATTCTCAAGTTCACCAGAGACTTTAACCTTGCAGGTCTGTCAGTCCAGGCCCTTTAGCAAAGAGTCATTGTTTCATATCAAATGAATACTGTCAGATCCCACCACACCTATCAGGCTCTGCTTGGTTGGTTTAAGAGCTATGTTAATGTGATGCACCTGCCAGTTAGCAAGCAATGGAAGGCACAAACACATTTGCGATACATTAAAAAAAAAAAAAAAAAACTTCACCGAAACAAAAAATTGATCAGAGTCTGAGTAAATTTATGCCACATGAAAAACTGTGAAGTCGACGTTTTATAAAGAGGCATGAAATTTATTGATAGGAATGAAATAAACAGTAGACGGAGATAGCTGTGTGTGATGTATATTGCCTACCATTCTATATAATGATAGCAGCTATTCTGTTCAAGCTTTTCTTTGTTTATATTCAGTGACATGCCAATATTGTGTGTTTTCTAATATTTTGTCCCTTCATCCTGTTGACCTTGAAAATGGTCTTCTATTTTCTTTAGGATAAAGTAAAAACTCTTTAAAATGATGTGCAAGTCTAGCATGGGCGGATCTCAGCTAACCCAATAGCCCCCATCTTATTCACCCTTTATCAGAACACTCTTCATACTATTTTGCATTTACCTTGTAAACACTGGCCATACATCATGCCAGTCCTTTCCTCACACTCTAAGTTTCATGAAGGTAGACACCATATGTGCCTTGGCCATCACCGTATCTGCAAAGCAGTACATTGTGTCTGACATATGGTAGGCTCTGAATTTTTTTTCTGAGTTAAAAATAATTTAAAAGTCCTTCAGAATATTCAGCTATGTATGCTGTTGCCCTAAGCCTACTACCACCTCTATACTTAGGAGATAATCAATAATTATTTGTCAAATTTTAAAAAGCAACAATAATATAATCAGTGATAGAATAGTCTAATCTGGTACATTTCCAAAAATATTTTTCACAGTACACTAGTGCAATAAGGTACCCATAAAAAAAGAGTCTGTGATGAAATGAACTCACATCTACTTTACGCTAGGCATTGGACTAAATACTTTACATTCATCTTCTTACATAATCTGTGTAATAACCCAAGGAGATATGTCATTATTGCCATTGTACAGATGGAAAAACTGAAGTTCAGTGAGTTTAAATAACCAGTCTAAAGTGATATTGTTCATGAGTGGCAGACAGATCTGGGATCTCTGACTTGTCTTTCTTTAGATCACTGCACAGTACTCTATTGCCCCTTCAGGAATTTACCATGTGCAGTAACACAGTAAAAACTCTAACAAGTCTTGCAATAACAGCATTAAACCAAGGAATTCTTCTTTCTCACATGACAAGGCTTTCATACCAGTCTAATGGTTCCCAGAGTGGAATATATAGACTCCATTGTGACATTGGAAGAAAATATTAATTCTCTTTTTTTATCTCGATCTTTTAATTTCTATTTTTTTGTGTTTCATGATATCTACAGTATATGGGTAGATATATGGAATTTTAAGTAAATAATGTCTGTGAAGCAAGACTAAACAAGCTTACAGAGCACTAATCTAGACAACTCCCTTCCAAACATAATTTGAGATTTTTATTCCTTTCTATTGATTTCATGGGACTGATTTCAAATTATGCTTAAATTATGCTTAAACTGCTTGGGATATACCATATATTATATATATAATTTATTATATAATTTCAACTGGTCTGGTTGCAATTGATGGAGGAAACAATGAAGTGGCTTTTTTATTGTAATTATTATTGTACTTTAAGTTCTGGGATACATGTGCAGAACATGCAGGTTTGTTACATAGGTATACATGTGCCATGGTGGTTTGCTGCACCCATTAACCTGTCATCTAGGTTTTAAGCCCCGCATGCATTAAATACGTGTGCTAATCCTATGCCTCCCCTTGCCCCCTACCCCCCAATAGGCCTCGGTGTGTAATGTTCCCCTCCCTGTGTCCATGTGTTCTCTTTGTTAACTCCCACTTATAAGTGAGAACATGTGGTGCTCCTGTGTGAGAACATGTGGTGTTCCTGTTCCTGTGTTAGTTTGCTGAGGATGATGGTTTCCAGCTTCATCCGTGTCCCTGCAAAGGACATGAACTAATTCGTTTTTATGGTTACATAGTATTCCATGGTATATGTGTGCCACATTTTCTTTATCCAGTCTAACATTGATGGGCATTTGGGTTGGTTCCAAGTCTTTGCTATTGTGAATAGTGCTGCAATGAACATAGGTGTGCATTTGTCTTTATAGTAGAATGATTTATAATCCTTTGGGCATATACCCAGTAATAAGATTGTTGGGTCAAATGGCATTTCTAGTTATAGATCCTTGAGGAATTGCCACACTGTCTTTCATAAGGTTAAACTAATTTACCCTCCCATCAACAGTGTAAAAGCATTCCTATTTCTCTAAATCCTCTCCACCATCTGTTGTTTCTTGACTTTTCATGATTGCCATTCTAACCGACGTGAGATGGTATCTCATTGTGGTTTTGATTTGCATTTCTCTAATGACCAGTGATGATGAGCTTTTTTCATATGTTTGTTGGCTGCATAAATGTCTTCTTTTGAAAAGTGTCTATTCATATCCTTCAGCCACTTTTTGATGTTTTTTGTGTGTTTGTTTTTGTTTTTTGTAAATGTGTTTAACTTCCTTGCAGATTCTGGATATTAGCCCTTGATCAGATGGATATATTTTAAAATTTTTCTCCCATTCTATAGGTTGCCTGTTCACTCTGATGATAGTTTCTTTTGCTGTGCAGAAGCTCTTTAGTTTAATTGGACCCCATTTGTCCATTTTTGCTTTTGTTGCCATTGCCTTTGGTGTTTTGGTCATGAAGTCTTTGCCCACGCCTATGTCCTAAATGGTATTTCCTAGGTTTTCTTCTAGAGTTTTTACGGTTTTAGGTCTTATGTTTAAATCTTTAATCCATCTTGAGTTAATTTTTGTATAAGGTTTAAGGAAGGGGTTCAGTTTCAGTTTTCTGCATATGACTAACCAGTTTTCCCAACACCATTGATTAAGTAGGGAAACCTGTCCCCATTGCTTATTTTTGTCAGGTTTGCCAGAGATCAGATGGTTATACATTTGTGGTGTTGTATCTGAGGTCTCTGTTCTGTTCCATTGGTCTATATATCTATTTTGGTACAAGTACCATGCTGTTTTGGTTACTGTAGACTTGTAGTATAGTTTGAAGTCAGATAGTGTGATGCCTCCAGCTTTGTTCTTTTTGCTTAGGATTGTCTTGGGTATATGAGCTCTTTTTCGGTTCCATATGAAATTTAAAGTAGGTTTTTATAATTCTGTGAAGAAAGTCAATGGTAGCTTAATGGGAATAGTGTCAAATTTATAAATTACTTTGGGCAGTATGGCCATTTTAACGATATTGATTCTTCCTATCTATGAACATGGAATGTTTCTCCATTTGTCTGTGTCCTCTTTTATTTCCTTGATTTGTACAAACTTGGTTTGTAGTTCTCCTTGAAGTGGTCTTTCACATCCTTTGTAAGTTATATTCTTAGGCATTTCATTCTCTTTGTAGCAATTGTGAGTGGGAGTTCACTCACGATTTGGCTGTGTGTGTGTCTTATGGGTGTATAGCAATGCTTGTGATTTTTCACATTGATTTTGTGTTCTGAGACTTTGCTGAATTTAATTATCAGCCTAAGGAGATTTTGGACTGACACCGTGGGGTTTTCTAAATATAGAATCAAGTCATCTGCAAACAGAGACAATTTGACTCCTCTCTTCTTATTTGAACACCCTTTGTTTCTTTCTCTTGCCTTATTGCCCTGGCCAGAACTTCCAATAGTATGTAGAATTGGTGGGGTGAGAGAGGGCATCCTTGTCTTATGCCAGTTTTCAAAGGGAATTCTTCCAGCTTTTGCCCATTCAATATGATATTGGATATGGGTTTGTCCTAAATAGCTCTTATTATTTTGAGATATGTTCCATCAATACCTAGTTTATTGAGGGTTTTTAGCATGAAAGGGTGTTGAATTTTATCAAAGGCCTTTTCTGCATCTGTAGGGATAATCATATGGTTTTGTCATTGGTTCTGTTTATGTGGTGGATTACATTTATTGATTTGCATATGTAGAACCAGCCTTGCATCCCAGGGATGAAGCCAACTTGATCATGGTGAATAAGCTTTTTGATGTGCTGCTGGATTCAGTTTGCTAGTATTTTATTGAGGATTTTTGCATCGAGGTTCATCAGGGATATTGGCCTGAAATTTTGTGTGTGTGTGTCTCTGCCAGGTTTTGGTATCAGGATGATGCTAGCCTCATAAAATGAGTTAGGGAGGAGACCCTCTTCTTCTATTGTTTAGAATAGTTTCAGAAGGAATGGTACCAGCTCATCTTTGTGTCTCTGGTAGAATTTGGCTGTGAATTCTTCTGGTCCTGGGCTTTTTTTGGTTGATAGGCTATTAATTACAGTCTCAATTTCTGAACTTGTTATTGGTATATTCAGAGATTTGATTTATTCCTGGTTTAGTCTTGGCAGTGTATGTGTGTGTGTGTGTATATGTGTGTGTGTGTGTGTGTGTGTGTCCAGGAATTTATCGATTTCTTCTAGAAAATCTAGTTTATTTGCATAGAGGTGTTCATGGTATCCTCTGATGGTAGTTTGTATTTCTGTGGGATCAGTGGTGATCTCCCCTTTATCACTTTTTGTTGTGTCTATTTGATTCTTCTCTCTTTTATTCTGTATTAGTCTGGCTAGTGGTCTATTTTGTTAATCTTTTCAAAAAACCAGATCCTGGATTCAGTGATTTTTTGAAGGATTTTTGGGGTCTCTATCTCCTTCAGTTCTGCTCTGATCTTAGTTATTTCTTGTCTTCTGCTAGCTTTTGAATTTGCTCTTGCTTCTCTAGTTCTTTTAATTGCAATGTTGGGTGTCAGTTTTAGAGCTTTCCCAGTTTCTGATGTGGGCACTTAGTGCTATAAATTTCCCTCTACACACTGCTTTGGCTGTGTCCGAAAGATTTGGATATGTTGTATCTTTGTTCTCATTGATTTCAAATAACTTATTTATTTCTGCCTTAATTTCATTATTTACCCAGTAGTCATTCAGAAGCAGGTTGTTCATTTTATACAGTTGTGGAGTTTTGAGTGAGTTTCTTAATCCTGAGTTCTAATTTGAATGTACTGTGGTCTGAGAGACTGTTTGTTATGATTTTCATTCTTTTGTATTTGCTGAGGAGTGTTTTACTTCCAATTATGTGGTCAATTTTAGAATAAGT
>NW_012104521.1:250397-252956 GCF_000951045.1 Mandrillus leucophaeus
ATTATGTGGTCAATTTTAGAATAAGTTTGATGTGGTGCTGAGAAGAATGTATATTCTGTTGATTTGGGGTGGAGAGTTCTGTAGATGTCTATTAGGTCCACTTGGTCCAGAGCTGAGTTCAAGTCTTTAATATCCTTGTTAATTTTCTCTCTCATTGACTTGTCTAATATTGACAGTGGGGTGTTAAAGTCTCCCACTATTGTTGTGTGGGAATCTAAGTCTCTTCGTAGGTCTCTAAGAACTTGCTTTCTGAATCTGGGTGCTCCTGTATTGGGTGCATATATATTTAGAATAATTATCTCTTCTTGTTGCATTGATCCCTTTACCATTAGGTAATGGCCTTCTTTGTCTCTTTGATCTTTGTTGGTTTAAAATCTGTGTTATCAGAGACTAGGATTGCAACCCCTGCTTCTTTTTGCTTTCCATGTGCTTGGTAAATATTCCTCCATCCCTTTATTTTGAGTCTATATGTGTCTTTGCATGTGAGATGAGTCTCCTGAATACAGCACACTGAGGGGTCTTGACTCTTTATCCAATTTGCCAGTCTGTGTCTTTTAATTGGGGCATTTAGCCCATTTACATTTAAGGTTAATATTGTTATCTGTGAATATGATCCTGTCATCATCATGATAGCTGGTTATTTTGCACATTGTTTGATCAGTTTCTTCATAGTGTCCTTGGTCTTTATATTTTCGTATGCTCTTGAAGTGGCTGGTACCAGTTTTTCTTTTCCATATTTAGTTCTTCTTTTAGGAGTTCTTCTAAGGCTAACCTGGTAGTGACAACCTCATCATTTGCTTATCTGTCAAGGAATTTATTTCTCCTTCACTTATGAAACTTAGTTTGACTGGATATGAAATTCTAGGTTGAAAATTCATTTTAAAATGTTGAATATTGGCCCCCACTCTCTTCTGGCTTGTATGGTTTCTACAGAGACATCCACTGTTAGTCTGATGAGCTTCCCTTTGTGGGTAACCGAACCTTTCCCTCTGACTGCCCTTAACATTTTTTTTCCTTCATTTCAATCTTGGTGAATCTGATGATTATATACCTTGGTGTTGCTCTTCTCAGTGACTATCTTATTGGTGTTCTCCGTATTTCCTGAATTTGAATGCTGGCCTGTCTTCCTAGGTTGGGTAAGTTCTCCTGGATAATATCCTCAAGTGTGTTTTCCAATTTGGTTCCATTCTTCCTGTCACTTTCAAATATACCAATCAATTATAGGTTTGGTCTTTTCCCATTGTCCTGTATTTCTTGGAGGCTCTGTTTGTTCCTTTTCATTCTTTTCTCTCTAATCTCGTTTTCACACTTTATTTCATTAAGTTAATCTTCAATCTCTGATATCCTTTTTTCCACTTGATCAATTCAGCTATTGACACTTGTGTATGCTTCATGAAGTTCTTGTGCTGTGTTTTTAGCTCCATCAGGTCATTTATGTTCTTCTCTAAATTGGTTATTCTACTTAGCAATTCCTCTAACCTTTAATCAAGGTTCTTAGCTTCCTTGTATTGGGTTAGAACATGCTCCTTTAGCTCAGAGGAGTTTGTTATTACTCACCTTCTGAAGCCTACTTCTGTCCATTCATCAAACTCATTCTCCATCCAGTTTTGTTCCCTTGCTGACAAGTAGTTATGATCCTTTGGAGAATAAGAGGCATTCTGGTGTTTGGAATTTTCAGCATTTTTGCACTGGTTTTTCCTCATCTTCGTGGGCTTATCTACTTTTGATCTTTGATGCTTATGACCTTTGGATGGGGTTTTTGTGTGGGTGTCCCTTTTGTTGATGTTGATGTTTGTGCTTTCTGTTTGTTAGTTTTCCTTCTAACAGGCCCCTCTTCTGCTGCAGGTCTGCTGCAGTTTGCTGAAGATTCATTCCAGACACTGTTTGCATGGGTATCACCAGTGGAGGCCGCAAAATAGCAAAGCTTCTTCTGGAAGCTTCATCCCAGAGGGGAACCAGACAAATGCCAGCCGGTGCTCTCCTGTATGAGGTGTCTTTCAACCACTGCTGGGAATTCTCCCAGTCAGGACCCACGAGCTTCAGGGACCCATTTGAGGAGGCAGGGTCCTCAAAGCTTGAGTGCTGTTCTGTGAGATCTGCTGCTCTCTTCAGAGCCAGCAGGAAGGAACCTTTAAGTGTGCTGAAGCTGGTCCAACAGCCACCCCTCTCCCCAGGTGCTCTGTCCCAGGGAGATGGAGTTTTATCTATAGGCCTCTAACTGGGGTTGCTGCCTTTCTTTCAGAGATGCCCTGCCCAGAGAGGAGGAATCTAGAGATACAGTCTGACTACAGTAGCTTTGCAGTGCTGTCGTGGGCTCCACCCAGTCCGAACTTCTCAGTGGCTTTGTTTACACTGTGAGCGGAAAACTGCCTACTCAAGCTTTAGTAACGGTGAACGACCCTCCCCCGACCACGCTCAAGCATCTCAGGTTGACTTCAGACTGCTGTGCTGGCAGCGAGAATTTCAAGCCAGTGGATCTTAGCTTGCTGGGCTCCATGGGGGTGGGATCCGCTGAGCAAGACCACTTGGCTGCCTGGCTTCAGCCCCCTTTCCAGAGGA
>NW_012104521.1:253516-259404 GCF_000951045.1 Mandrillus leucophaeus
GTCATTTAGGCCTAAACCAAGCAGAAGCCACTTTTACTCCCTTCTCTGTACTGTAATTTAATAAAAATCAAAAAAACTTGAAATTGTATTATGCATGTATCACTCATTTTGTTTTGATTTTCCCAATGAGTCAAATGACTTGATCCTTGCTTTATTATTTCTCCTTTTACCAAATGATGGCTCTTCAACATTTTAAGTATATTGAAAAGTACTCAACATTTGATAAAGAGCAACAAAATCATTTAATATGAATCTTCACTCATGAAATTGGGTTGATACAAATATAGATATTAAGTTATTTCGCATATATTTTGATAAGATCAACTAAACTTGAATAGATTGACACTTTTAGAGGCATCATCATTTAATTGGAACATTCCAAAATGGAAGGCTTCATTGATTTTGTCAACTCAGGCAAAAAACAATTTCTTAAAGAAAAACGTTAGTCTGGCAACAGAGTATTTTTAGAAAGACTCCCAGTTATTGTAGAACTGCCCAGTCAAAATAATTTAACTGGGTAACTCCAATAATCTCTTGGCTTATGTATATTATTAATGACCTGACCACTGGCTTCTCATATTTCTATCATTATGCACTTCTAAGACAAAAATTAAATTGGAAAATGAGAGAGAAAGAGGGAGAGCAAAGAGAGGGGATGGGGAGGAGGAGAGAAAAGAGAAAAAGAGAGATGAATGAAGAGGAGTGGGAGAGAGGAAAAGTATTTCTGAAAATTAATTGTAGCTTTCTGACTTCATGTGTCAGATATATACAAATTCTGACTTCATGTGTACCTACATTGCATTAAGATTATTCAGTGTATTCAAAATCTACATGTTTTCCCACAATGTTGAAAAATCTACATGTTTTCCCTACATGTTTTCCCACAATGTCCTACATGTTTTCCCACATGTTTTCCCACATACACCTTCCTTTGTTTAACTGAAAATAAAATATAAGTCCAAAGGTAAGGATAAGCGGTCTTATATAATCAAGTCACAATCCCAATTTTGCTGTAATGGTGATATTGAAAACTCTGAATCTGAACATGAACTTCGAAAGGGAGTTATAAATACCTAATATCAGAAATATAACTCATGTCTCAAAACATACAAATTATGTAATGTTATCCATGATTCCGGAAGGGCTATGTAAGTCTTTATTTTCCTAGGGAAAATTGTTACAGGTATTCCTAAAAACTGGGCTTCATATTCATTTCTAAAATTTTAGAAAATAAATTTTATAATTTAAATTTTTTAAAAGTTTGAAAAGCAAACAAGAATAGCTTGCAAAAGCTCACATATTAATATATTTTAGATGTTTTTTATTGACCCCAAAGACAGACAAATGTAGGTATATTTTTGGTTCTCTTGCTCTAATAAGATAGTGTGTAGGTCCTGAGTAAGGTTTTTGCCAGAAGTGAATTAACTCTTTTCTGTCTCTGCCATCAGTCAGTCACTTCAGAGCATAATTGGTATGTGAGTAGCTTATAAAGTTAACACAGCTTTTTGAAAGTAAGCACTTTACTGCCCATTTTGATTTGTATTCATGATTAAACACCTGGCAGGGAACATCCAATCTTTTCCAGAGGGTAAATCTGAATATTGCACCTAATGATTCAGTTTCAACAATGACGTTTTGTAATTCTTTTTGCCATTCTAAAGTGGCCAAGGGTATTTTTGAATCTCATCTCTTTTGGTTCTTGTGTATTAAACCAACTTGAAATTGTTAAAGTGAGACTCTGTCTGTCCCAAGTCTTTAAGCTCTGGAGAAAGAAGAGCTGTCATCAGGGTGAGTAGCTGATAATTCTGCTTGTTGGAGTGTATCCCTGTCACTCTCCAGGTGGATGGCTTAACATGCACCTTGTTGACAACAAACACCAAAGGAGGCTTCCCGGAGGGATATCACAGTGGCTGCCCTGCTGAGTGAGTCCCCTAAATACACGTCAGGGTTGCTTTCTTTCTTAACCATGGAGAGTTGATTTTTCCTGAGATAGCTATATCTATTGCATTTTAATTTTGATGTCTATGTAAGCTTTAAAAATACAACGTTTAGGAAATACATATTTCAGAGGTTTGTTGTATGTTTGTGCATTGTAAAATCCCTTTACAATGTTGCCAGTTTCTTACCGCCATTAAACCTCTCTCCTTTATGACTTGTTATAATAAACACTTCTGAGAAAAGTGCATCTTTAGGATCCTGATTTCTGAGTTTCTGAATTTTAGTTTACACCAGTAGAGCAGAAGCAAAATCAAAAGCCTCAACAGCTATTTCTCCCACATGTTATGATAGCTAGGGAATTATACAGTTTCCCATTCTGCAAATTAAAGGACTTAAGGTGCCTTTCTGCCAACATCTAAAAGCTGTTTTGGTTATTCAGACTTGCCCTGTTGGAACAGGAGAATATCAGAACACCTGTGCAATACACAAAAGGATGCAAATTTATGGGTGTATTAAGTGAAGTCTAATTATAACTTGATAAAAAAAATCCCCTAGACAAAAACCCATTTCCAAAGAAGCAGCTTTTGTAAGAACAAACTTAGAAATGATTACATCCCAAATGTGCTGCTAGGTAAAATTGAAAAGAAGTGTTACTTAAAGCCTTAGATCTAGAAAGCAAAAGAACACCTCTTTTTTTTCACCCTCCATTCTCTAGAGTGAAGGATAGTGTCGTGCTGCAGTTTATTCCTTTAACATCTGCATGCTGACAATTAATGAACATCACTCTTTAAACAAACTCAAACAGATAAAGTTTTATTAACTAAAAATATCCTTGCACTACTTTATAGTGATTAAATTGAAGTTGGCAGTTTAAACTGTTAGTGTTGTGTAATGGGAAGACTACTTTGAGAACAAAGATGTGAAATAACCAGCTGTGTGGCCTTGAACAAGTCACTTTGATTCCTTGCATCTCACTTTCTTCATAACTAATGAAAGGGTTAGAATAAATGCTCCCCCATCTTGAATTTTTTTTTAATTTTAGTCAGTACCTTTAGGTTTATAATAGGGCAAATAAATTATGAGTTAAACCTACTCATTTTAAATGCAGCTGTATTTTGTGTCTCCTTCCTTAGAAGTCATTACAGTTCGTGGCCACCCAAATGCAGAAGACTGAAACTGGACCCCTTCCTTACACCTTACACAAAAATTAACACAAGATACATTGAAGACTTAAATGTAAAACCCAAAACTATAAAAGCCCTAGAAGAAAATCTAGGCAATACCATTCAGAACATAGGCATTACCAAATATTTCATGACAAAAACATCAAAAGCAATTGCAACGAAAGCACAAATTGACAAATGGAACCTAATTACATTAATTAACAGCTTCTGCACAGCAAAAGAAACTACCAACAGAGTGAACAGGCAACCTACAGAATGGGAGAAAATTTTTGCAATCTATCCATCTGATAAAGGGCTATTATCCAGAATCTACAAGGAACTTAAACAAATTTACAAGAAAAAAAATAAACAGCCCCATTAAAAAGTGGGCAAAGAACATGAACAGACACTTCTCAAAAGATGACATTTATGCAGCGAACAAAAATATGAAAAAAAGCTCAACATTACTAATCATTAGAGAAATGCAAATCAAATAATTAGAGAAATGCAAATCAAAACCACAACAAGATATCCTCTCACATCAGTCCAAATGGTGATTATTAAACTATCAAGAAACAACAGGTATTGGAGAGGTTGTGGAGAAACAGGAATGCTTTTACACTGTGGGTGTGAATGTAAACTAGTTCAACCATTGTGGAAGACAGTGGGGCCATTCCTCAAAGACCTAGAGGCAGAAATACCATTTGACCCAGCAATCCAATTACTATTACCAAAAGGAATATAAATGATTCTATTACAAAGATGCATGCATGTGTATATTCATTGCAGCACTATTCACAATAGCAAAAACATTGAATCAACCCAAATGCCCATCAATGATAGACTGCATAGAGAAAATGTGGTACATACACACTATGGGCTACTATTCAGCCATAAAAAGGAATGAACTCATGTCCTTTTCAGGGACGTGGATGGAGTTGGAAGCCATTATCCTCAGCAAACTAACACAGGAACAGAAAACCAAATACCCCATGTTCTCACTTACAAGTGGGAGCTGAATGATGAGAACACATGGACACAGGGAGGGGAACAACATACACTGGGGCCTGTCACGGGGTGTGGGCTGAGGCAAACCATCAGGAAAAATTGCAATGGATGCTGGGTTTAGTACCCAGGTGATGGGTTGAACTGTGCAGCAAATCACCATGGCATGTGCTTACCTATGTAACAAACCTGCATACCCTGAACATGTACCCCAGAACTTAAAAATAAAAGGTGAAGAGGTTTTCTAAATATAGAATCATGTCATCTGCAAACAGAGATAATTTGACTTTTTCTCTTCCTATTTGAATATGCTTTATTTCTTTATCTTACCTGATTGCCCTGGCCAGAACTTCCAATACTATATTCAATAAGAATAGACAGGGTATCCTTGTCTTGTGCTAGTTTTCAAAGAGAATGCTTCCAGCTTTTGCCCATTCAGTATGATATTCACTGTGAGTTTGTCATAAATAGCTCTTATTATTTTGAGATACATTCCATCAATACCTAATTTATTGAGTGTTTTTAGCATGAAGGAGTGTTGGAATTTTATTGAAGGTGTTTTCTGCATCTATTGAGATAATAAGCCCCAAACCTCTATAAGCTGATAAGCAACTTCAGCAAAGTCTCAGGATGCAAAATCAATGTGCACAAATTACAAACATTCCTATACACCAATAATAGAGAGCCAAATCATGAGTGAAGTCCCATTTACAATTGGTACAAAGAGAATAAAACACCTACAAATGCAATTTACAAGGGATGTGAAAGACCTCTTCAAAAGGAACTACAAACTACTGCTTAAGAAAATAAGAGAGGACACAAACAAAAGAAAAAACATTTCATGCTCATAGATAGGAAGAATCAATATCATGAAAATGGCCATACTGCCCAAAGCAATTTATAAATTAAACCCTATTACCATCAAACTACCATTGACTTTTTTCACAGAATTAGAAAAACCTACTTTAAATTTCATATGAAACCAAAAATGAGCTCGTATAGCCGAGACCATCCTAAGCAAAAAGAACAAAACTGGAGGCATCACACTACCGGACTTCAAACAATACTACAAGGCTACAATAACCAAAACAGCATGGTACAGGTACCAAAACAGATATATAGACCAATGGACAGAACAAAAGACTCAGAAATAACACCACACATCTACAACCATCTGATCTTTGACAAATCTGACACAAAAAAGCAATGGGAAAAGGATTCCCTATTTAACAAATGGTGTTGGGAAAACCGGCTAGCCATATGCAGAAAACTGAAACTGGACCCCTTCCTTACACCTTATACAAACATTAACCCAAGATGAATTAAGTATTTAAATGTAAGACCTAAAACCATAAAAACTCTAGAAGAAAACCTAGGCATACCATTCAGGACATAGGCATGGGCAAAGACTTCATGACCAAAACACCAAAAGCAATGGCAACAAAAGCAAAAATAGACAAATGGGATCTAATTAAACTAAAGAGTTTCTCCACAGCAAAAGAAACTATCAACAGAGCAAACAGGCAACATACAGAATGGGAGAAAATTTTTAAAATCTATCCATCTGATCAAGGGCTAATATTCAGAATCTACAAGGAACTTAAACAAATTTACAAGAAAAAAACAACCCCATCAAAAAGTGGGCAAAGGATAGGAACAGACCCTTTTCAAAAGAAGACATTTATGTAGCCAAGGAACATATGAAAAAAAGCTCATCATCACTGGTCATTAGAGAAATGCAAATCAAAACCACAATGAGATACCATCTCACGCCAGTTAGAA
>NW_012104521.1:260429-265461 GCF_000951045.1 Mandrillus leucophaeus
TGGTTTTAACTTTTATATTACTCTGAATCCCATGAATATGTTTCAAATACAATGATTCCGTCATATTGTATTTAAAGGAAAACCTAATACAGAAATGATTACTGATTATTTTAGCAAAAACTGAAATAATAACTATCTTTTTAAAGATAATAACTCAAGTATAGAATTATGAATTATTAATCTAGTCTTACCATGTGACTACAATTATATTTAAACAAACCTAAGCACTTGGGGAGCTACATTAATCATCAATTATAATTTGGGCCATTAGCACAGATACGTATTAAATTGGACATTAACATACTTTATATTTCCTAGTACTAGAAATTATCTGTTTAAGTTAAACTACAAACACCTTGAATAGTCAAGGCAATCTTGGGAAATAGAACAAAGCTGACTTCAAAATATAATCAAAGCTAGAGTAACAAAAACAGCAAGGTACTGGCATACAAATAGACACATTGACTAATGGAACAGAATAGAGAACTCCAGAAGTAAATTCATATGTCTAAAGCCAACTGATTTTTGACAAAGATGGAAGGACATTCACTGGGGAAGAGACAGTGTCTTCAATAAATGGTGCTGGGAAAACTGGATATCCACATGTAGAAAAATGAAAATAGACCCCTCTCTCTTACCATATACAAAAGCCAACTAAAAATGGATTAAAGACTTAAATTTAAGACCTGAAACTAAAACTACTAGAAGAAAACATAGGATAAATTCTTGAGGACATTAGTCTAGGCAAAGATTTCATAGAGAAGACCTCAAAATCACAGACAACAAAAGCAAAAATAGACAAATAGGATTCGATCAAGCTAAAAGATTTCTGCACTGCAAAGGAAAAAAATCAACAAAGTGAAATGACAACCTAGAGAATGAAAGAAAATATTTGCACACAAGGGATTAATATACAGAATATACAAGGAACTCAAGCAACTCAATAGCAGAACAAACAAACAATCCAATTAAGAAATGGACAAATGAACTGAATAGACATCTCTCAAAAGAAGATATAAAAATGGCCAACTGATGTTTGAAAAAAATGCTCAAAATCATTTGTCAGCAAGGAAACATAAACCAAAACCACAATGAGATATCATCTTACCCCAGGTTAAAATGGTTATTATAAAAATAGGAAAAACAACAAATGCTGGCAAGGATATAGAGAAAGGGGTACACTTACATTACTGTTGGTGGGAATGTAAACTAGTCCAGCTATTGTGGAAAACAGTATGGAGTTTCCTCAAAAACTAAAAATAGAACTGCCATATGATCCAACAGTTCCACTGCTGGGTATGCATCCAGAGAAAAGGAAAGCAGTATGTCGAAGAGATTTCTGCACTTCTCAAGTTTACTGGAGCACTACTTACAATAGCCAAGGTTGGGCACTGTGACTCATACCTGTAATGTCAGCACTTTGGGAGGCAGAGACAAGAGAATCACTTGAGCCCAGGAGTTCAAAACCAGCCTGGGAAACACAGTGAGACCATGTTTCTATTCTATATTTTAATTTTTAAATAAATAAAGCCAAAATATAAAATCAACCTAATTGCCCATTGACAGATGAATGGATAAAGAAAATGTCTCATATATACACAATGGAATACTATTCATCTTTGAAAGAGAAATTAATTCTGCCATATGCAACAACATAGATAAACTTGGAGAACATTATGTTAAGTGAAATAAGCCAGGAACAGAAAGATAAATATTGCATGTTCTTACTCATATGTGGAAGCTAAAATAGCTGATCTCATAAAAGTATAAAGTAGAATAGTGATTACTAAAAGCTGAAAAGGTTTTAGAGAGAGGGGGATAGCCAAAGGTTAGTTAATGGATACAAAAGTAAAGATAGATAGCAGAAAAATGTTCTAGCATTCTATAACACTACAGAGTGACTATAATTAACAATAATTTTTGCACATTTTCAAAAAGCTGGAGGAGATTTTGACTCTTTCCAACATAAAGAAATGATAAATGTTAAAACATGATGAATATGCTAATTCCCAATTTGATCATCACATATTGCATATATGTATTAAAATATCACACCGTGCCCCATAAGTGTGCAATTATCATGTATCAATGTAAAATAATAAAAGAAAACATTGGGAATTGTCAGCATATAAATAGTATTTAAACTTATGGAAATATATGAGATCACTTATGAAGAGACTGCAGAGAGAGCTATAATGTCTAGCATTTAGATAGAGGAGAAAGGGAGACTGAGAAGATGTGGTCATGGAGGGAGCAGAAAAACCTGGAGGGCAAGTTGTCACAGAAAACAAGAGAGCCCTGCTCTTTAGGAGAAAAGGCCTTATCCTGTGTGGGAGATGGACATATTTCCCACTTCAGCCCCCGCTGGCCTTCCTGTCTCACCTACAGGGGAAAAACGCTAAGAAACTTTTGTGAAGGAACACAGCCTACTAAAAGACAGTTTTTAAATCATAAGATTATAGAACATTTGCACTCCTCCACACCTTATCACCACATCTACAGGGCCCCCGTATAATAACAGTGGATCACAACAGAAAGAGCTTCAAGATGCCGACTCTCTCTGAAGAAGCCCTTAGGGAAGCCCAGGTCAAAGGGGAAGGCAAAGTCAAGGACCCTAGAGGAATTTGAAGCCTTTAGCATCTTTGGCTTCAGCAAACATTTAACAAAACCCAACTCCTAATCAGATTTACATAAATCTTTATACTAAAGGTCATTTATGTTAGTTCCTATTACACATCACTTCCAGGTTTTAACACATTTGAGAAATTACAAGGCATGCTAAAAGACAAAAAAAAAAGAAAAAAGAAAAGAAACACAGTCGGAAGCAAGTATCAGCACCAGATTCATTTATGACAGACATTTTGTTATCTGGGAATTTTTTCTAAAATACATAAGATGTAAACATTACTTGAAATCATGCAGACATTAAGAGGATATGATGAACCACTTCCTATCAATCTATTTAAAAAATTAGATGAAGTGCATAAATCAGAGTAAAACAAAATTAATTAAAACTGTTACAAGAAGAAATATCAAAATGAGCAGTCCTGTAATTAAATTCATCATCCAAAATCTTCAAACAAGAAAACTCAAATTCATCTGCCTTCACTGATAAACTCTTCTGACTATTTAGGAAGAAATAGTTCCAATCTTACATAAACTCTTCAAGGGAATAAAACAAAAGACAAAATTTCTCAACCTCTTTTGTGAGGGGAATATAATCTTGATATTGATATTGACAAGGAAACACATCACAAGTCAGTCATAAATATTGACACAAAATCCTAAACAAAATAATAACAGAGTTCAAAAATTCTTAATTTGGAAGATAGTTACAATGAAACCACAATAAATTCACTTGGTTGATACTTTAAAATGTACACTTATGATTTATAAACTTACCTTGATATGTGTTATACTTCAACAGAAAGCTAAATACAAAAAAATTATCTAAATTATCAACCTTCATTTTATCCCTTTGCCTAATTAGAAAGTTAGAGTACCATTTGGTTAAATTGCAATCACTTATGAATTAATATATTTTTATCCCTTTCTGGTGTCTTGTTCAGGACACTCTCTGGACATATATTTGCCACCTCAACCTGAGAATGCTAACTGAAAATGACATAAACAGAGATAAGCTGCCTTATTTTAGATGATTAAGATTTTATCCGTGTAGCAAGAAAAAAAAAATCAGTAACAAAATTCTCTACTCAGATGTGAAAAATCCCCAACAACTTGCAGACTGTTTTTAATTTTAACCAGGGTGCTCAAGAAGGATAGCCTATGAGTAGCATGTAGAAAACAAAGTCATCATTGGTCACTATGAAAGTTACAGCTCTAGGAATCACTCAAAATGTAATGTTCTTTTTATAAAATGTTTTTATATTTTTTGAAATAAAATCTGTGTTAATATGAGACAGTACTGTCAAAAAATATTGACTGAATGTCACATGTGAATTGAGGGAACATCATAGTATCAGACACTGTGGGAAATACAAAACAAAAATAGTACCAACCCTCAAATTAACTGTTTTGAAAGGAGAAAAAATATTTTCATTTTAAAAAAAGGCAGAGAATGATACAAGGCCAAGTTACAGCCAAGGACTATGTCTTAGTTATCTTTATGTTCTTCAGTGTTATTAGGTGCTATGATTTTTACATCTGTGTTAGCAGACTACTAAATATTTACTGAATAAATTGCATTAATGAAATTGCATTAATGAGTGTGCTGTGGTCAAATGAGGACTATGTCATCATTCCCCAAGCAACAGAGATCTTAATGAACCCAGTCCTATTGGGGGAACCCACCCCCAATAATTCAACATGAGTCCTTTTCTTTTTCTATTTTCCCTAAGTGTTGGCCAGTCTGAGAAATAAAGGGAAAGAGTATAGAAGAGAAATTTTAAAGTTGAGTGTCCAGGGGAGACATCACATGTCGGCAGGTTCTGTGACGCCCTCCAAGCCACAAAACCAGCAAGTTTTTATTAGCGATTTTCAAAAGGGGAGGGAGTGTATGAATAGGGTGTGGGTTACAGAGATCACATGCTTCACAAGGTAATAAAATATTACAAGGCAAATGGAGGGAGCGTGAGATCAAAGAACGGGGGTGAAATTAAAATTGGTAATGAAGTTTTGGGCATGTATTGTCATTGATAACATCTTACCTTGAGAGCAGACAACCGGTCTGACCAAAATTTATTAGGTGGGAATTTCCTCATCCTAATAGGCCTGGGAGTGCTATGGGAGACCGGGGCATATTTCATCCCTTATCTGCAACTGTAAAAGACAGACGTTCCCAGACAGGCCATTTTAGAGACTTCCCCCTAGGAACGCATTCTCTTTCTCAGGGCTGTTCCTTGCTGAGAAAAAGAATTCAGCAATATTTCTCCTATTTGCTTTTGAAAGAAGAGAAATATGGCTCTGTTCCACTGGGCACTCAGGCAGCCAGACCTAATGGTTACCTCCCTTATTCCCTGAACATCGCTGTTATCCTGTTCTTTTTTCAAGGTGCCCAGATTTCATATTGTTT
>NW_012104521.1:265511-267536 GCF_000951045.1 Mandrillus leucophaeus
ATATTTACTGAATAAATTGCATTAATGAAATTGCATTAATGAGTGTGCTGTGGTCAAATGAGGACTATGTCATCATTCCCCAAGCAACAGAGATCTTAATGAACCCAGTCCTATTGGGGGAACCCACCCCCAATAATTCAACATGAGTCCTTTTCTTTTTCTATTTTCCCTAAGTGTTGGCCAGTCTGAGAAATAAAGGGAAAGAGTATAGAAGAGAAATTTTAAAGTTCAGTGTCCAGGGGAGACATCACATGTCGGCAGGTTCTGTGATGCCCTCCAAGCCACAAAACCAGCAAGTTTTTATTAGCGATTTTCAAAAGGGGAGGGAGTGTATGAATAGGGTGTGGGTTACAGAGATCACATGCTTCACAAGGTAATAAAATATTACAAGGCAAATGGAGGGAGGGTGAGATCAAAGAACGGGGGTGAAATTAAAATTGGTAATGAAGTTTTGGGCATGTATTGTCATTGATAACATCTTACCTTGAGAGCAGACAACCGGTCTGACCAAAATTTATTAGGTGGGAATTTCCTCATCCTAATAGGCCTGGGAGTGCTATGGGAGACCGGGGCATATTTCATCCCTTATCTGCAACTGTAAAAGACAGACGTTCCCAGACAGGCCATTTTAGAGACTTCCCCCTAGGAACGCATTCTCTTTCTCAGGGCTGTTCCTTGCTGAGAAAAAGAATTCAGCAATATTTCTCCTATTTGCTTTTGAAAGAAGAGAAATATGGCTCTGTTCCACTGGGCACTCAGGCAGCCAGACCTAATGGTTACCTCCCTTATTCCCTGAACATCGCTGTTATCCTGTTCTTTTTTCAAGGTGCCCAGATTTCATATTGTTTAAACAATTTGTGCAGTTAACACAATCATCACAGGGTCCTGAGGCAACATACATCCTCAACTTATGAAGATGGTGGTATTAAGAGATTAAAGCCAGGCATAGGAAATCACAGAATATTGATTGAGGAAGTGATAAATGTCCACCAAATCTTCACAATTTATGTTCTTCTGCCATGACTTCAGCCGGTCCCTCCATTCGGAGTCCCTGACTTCCCGCAACAGTCCCTCAATAACTATTTGGTTGATGCAAAAGTAATTGCCATTTTAATGGTAAAAGCTGCAATTACTTTTGCACCAACCAAAATATTTTAAAAATCTGTACTCTTTTATAACTGTTCCTTAATTTCTTCCCACATGATTTTTACATAGATATATTTGATATTTTGTTTCTACTTTTTAGAACAATGATTTTTCCACTGTTCGCCATTAATTTCTATTAGACAAAGTTTATTATGCTCACTTTTTTCCTTCTGGTTTTAACATTACACTAATATTGAATTTTTTTTTTTTTTAACAATTCTATGCTCCTAGAACAGTCTGTGTTGACGCAAATAACTTTACGTTAATCTTTTTTTTTTCTCATTTTGCTAGAAACGTCACTTTTTGGTAAAAGACAAATATTTTACCAGATTTTTTTGGTAAAAGGCAAATTTTATATTCACCCAAGAGCAAACAGAATTTCTGTTTTACCAGAAACCATTAGCATTTTGTAATTGGCTTCTTTCACTTAGCATAATGCTTGCAAAGTTCATCCATGTTATAGAATCTATCAGTAATTCATACATTGCAGGCAGGAGTCTAAAATGGTACAACAAATTTAGAAAACAGTTTAGCAATTTCTCAGTGTTAGAGTTATCATATAACCCAGCAATTCCACTCCAAAGTACATAATCAAGAAAAATAAAATATGTCCATACAAAAACCTGTATAATAATATTCATAGGAGCATTATTAATAATAGCCCAATAATGGGAGCAACCCAAATGCCTGCCAACAGATGAACATTGACATGATATAACCAAAATTTGTTATATTTATATAATGGAATCCATTTGTCTTTTGACTTTGTTTTCCCACATTTTTGTCTTTCAGTAGTTTTAAGATTTAAGAAGTTTTAAATAAAGGCCGGGCACGGTGGCTCAAGCCTGTAGTCCCAGCACTTTGGGAGGCTGAGATGGG
>NW_012104521.1:268261-271094 GCF_000951045.1 Mandrillus leucophaeus
ATGTTTGATTTTTCATTCCTGAGTTACATCACTTAAAGAACTAAAGAATAATAGTCTCTAATCGCATCCAGGTCACTGAAAATGCTGTTAATTCATTCCTTTTTTTGGCTGTGTAGTATTCCATTGTGTGTGTGTGTGTGTGTGTATATATATACACATATATACACACACGCACACACTAATAAAAAAATGAGTGGATAAAGAAACTGTGCTGTGTGTGTATATATATACACAATATACACACACACCCATTTTATATATACACACACACACACACACACACTTTATTCACTCATTTTTTTTATTATTATACTTTAAGTTCTAGGGCACATGTACACAACATGCAGGTCTGTTACATATGTACACATGTGCCGTGTTAGTGTGCTGCACCCATTCCTGAGTCCAAGAGATCTCATTGTTCAGTTCCCACCTATGAGTGAGAACATGCGGTGTTTGGTTTTCTGTCCTTGCGATAGTTTGTTCAGAATGATGGTTTCCAACTTCATCCATGTCCCTGCAAAGGACATGAATTCATTCTTTTATATGGCTGCATAGTATTCCATGGTGTATATGTGCCACATTTTCTTAATCCAATCTATCATTGATGGACATTTGGGTTGGTTCCAAGTCTTTGCTATTGTGAATAGTGCCACAATAAACATATGTGTGCATGTGTCTTTATAGCAGCAAGATTTATAATCCTTTGGGTATGTGCCCAGTAATGGGATGACTGGTCCAAATAGTATTTCTAGTTCTAGATCCTTGAGGAATCCCCACACTGTTTCCCACAATGGTTGAACTAGTTTACACTCCCACCAACAGTGTAAAAGCATTCCTATTTCTCCAAATCCTCTCCAGCATCTGTTGTTTCCTGACTTTTTAATGATCACCATTCTAATTGGTGTGAGATGGTATCTCTTTGTAGTTTTGATTTGCATTTCCCTGATGGCCAGTGATGAGCATTTTTTCATGTGTCTGTTGGCTGCATAAATGTCTTCTTTTGAGAAGTGTCTGTTCATAGCCTTTGCCCACTTTTCGATGGGGTTGTTTGACTTTTTCTTGTAAATTTGTTTAAGTTCTTTGTAGATTCTGAATATTAGTCCTTTGTCAGATGGGTAGAATGTAAAAGTTTTCTCCCATTCTGTAAGTTACCTGTTCACTCTGATGGTAGTTTCTTTTGCTGTGTAGAAGCTCTTTAGTTTAATTAGATCCCATTTGTCTATTTTGGCTTTTGTTGCTGTTGCTTTTGGTGTTTTACTCATGAAGTCCTTGCCCATGCCTATGTCCTGAATGGTATTGCCTAGGTTTTCTTCTGGGGTTTTTATGGTTTTAGGTCTAACATTTAAGTCTTTAATCCATCTTGAATTAATTTTTGTATAACATGTAAGGAAGGGATCCAGTTTCAGCTTTCTACATATGGCTAGCCAGTTTTCCCAGCACCATTTATTAAATAGGGAATCCTTTCCCCATTTCTTGTTTTTGTCAGATTTGTCAAAGATCAGATGGTTATAGATGTGTGCTGTCATTTCCAAGGGCTCTATTCTGTTCCATTGGTCTATATCTCTGTTTTGGTACCAGTACCATGCTGTTTTGGTTACTTGTAGCCTGTAGTATAGTTTGAAGTCAGGTAGTGTGATGCCTCCGGCTTTGTTCTTTTGGCTTAGGATTGTTTTGGCAATGCGGGCTCTTTTTTGGTTCCATATGAACTTTAAAGTAGTTTTTTCAAATTCTGTGAAGAAAGTCATTGGTAGTTTGATGGGGATGGCATTGAATCTATAAATAACCTTGGGCAGTATGGCCATTTTCACAATATTGATTCTTCCTCTCCATGAGCATTGCATGTTCTTCCATTTGTTTGTGTCCTCTTTTATTTCACTGAGCAGTGGTTTGTAGTTCTCCTTGAAGAGGTCCTTCACATCTCTTGTAAGCTGGATTCCTAGGTATTTTATTATCTTTGAAGCAATTGTGAATGGGAGCTCATTCATGATTTGGCTGTGTTTGTTATTGGTGTATAAGAATGCTTGTGATTTTTGCACATTAATTTTGTATCCTGAGACATTGCTGAAGTTGCTTATCAGCATAAGGAGATTTTGGGTTGAGACGATGGGGTTTTCTAAATATATCATCATGTCATCTGCAAACACGGACAATTTGACTTCCTCTTTTCCTGATTGAATACCCTTTATTTCTTTCTCTTGCCTGATTGCCCTGGCCAGAACTTTGAACACTAAGTTGAATAGCAGTGGTGAGAAAGGGCATCTTGTCTTCTGCCAGTTTTCAAAGGGAATGCACACTCAGTTTTTGCACACTCAGTGTGATATTGACTGTGGGTTGGTCATAAATAGCTCTTATTATTTTGAGATACATTCCATCAATACCTAGTTTATTGAGAGTTTTTAGCATGAAGGGGTGTTGAACTTTAACGAAGGCCTTTTCTGCATCTTTTGAGATAATCATGTGGTTTTTGTCTTTGGTTCTGTTTATATGATGTATTACATTTATTGATTTGGGTATGTTGCACCAGCCTTGCATCCCAGGAATAAAGCCAACTTGATCATGGTGGATAAGCTTTTTGATGTACTGCTAGATTCGGTTTGCCAGTATTTTACTGAGGATTTTTGCATTGATGTTCATCAGGGATGTTGGTCTAAAATTCCGGTTTTTTGTGTGTCTCTGCCAGGCTTTGGTATCAGGATGATGCTAGCCTCATACAATGAGTTAGGGAGGATTCCCTCTTTTTCTATTGATTGGAATAGTTTCAGAAGGAACAGTAGCAGCTCCTCTTTGCACCTCTGGAATTCAGCTGTGAATCCATCTGGTCCTGTACTTTTTT
>NW_012104521.1:277029-277288 GCF_000951045.1 Mandrillus leucophaeus
ATGGGTCTTGACTCCTTATCCAATTTGCCAGTCTGTGTCTTTTAATTGGAGCATTTAGCCCATTTACATTTAAGGTTAATATTGTTATGTGTGAACTTGTTCCTGTCATTACGATATTAGCTGGTTATTTTGCTCGTTAGTTGATGCAGTTTCTTCCTAGCATCAATGGTCTTTACAATTTGGCATGTTTTTGCAATGACTGGTACTGGTTGTTCCTTTCTATATTTAGTGCTTCCTTCAGGAGCTCTTGTAAGGCAGC
>NW_012104521.1:278090-285739 GCF_000951045.1 Mandrillus leucophaeus
GTGACGTACAGATGGGGTTTTGGTGTGGATATTTTCTTTCTAACAGTCAGTATCTTCAGCTGCAGGTCTGTTTGAGTTTGGTGGAGGTCCACTCCAGACCCTGTTTGCCTGAATATCACCAGTGGAGGCTGCAGAAGGGTGAATATTACAGAACGGCAGATGTTTCTGCCTGCTCCTTCTCTGGAAGCTTCGTCTCAGAGGGGCACCCAGCTGTATGAGGTGTCAGTTGGCCCCTACTGGTAGGTGTATCCCAGTTAAGCTACTCAGGGATCAGGGACTCACTTGAGGAGGCAGTCTGTCCATTCTCAGATCTCAAACTCCATGCTGGGAGAACTACTACTCTCTCCAAAGCTGTTGAACAGGGACATTTAAGTCTGAAGAAGTTTCTGCTGCCTTTTGTTCAGCTGTGCCCTGCCCCCAGAGGTGGAGTCTACAGAGGCAGGCAGACCTCCTTGAGCTGTGGTGTGCTCCACCCAGTTCGAGCTTCCCAGCCACTTTGTTTACCTACTCAAGCCTCAGCAATGGGGGATGCCTCTCCCCCAGCCCCACTGTTTCCTTGCAGTTTGATCTCAGACTGCTGTGCTAGCAGCAAGTGAGGCTCCAAGGGCATGGGACCCTCCAAGACAGGTGCAGGATATAATCTCCTGGTGTGCCATTTGCTACGGCCATTGGAAAAGCACAGTATTAGGGTGGGAGTGTCCCAATTTTCCAGGTACCATCTGTCACAACTTCCTTTGGCTAGGAAAGGGAATTCCCCTACCCCTTGTGCTTCCTGGGTGAGGTGATCCCCAACCCTGCTCTTTGGGCTGCACCCACAGTCTGACAAGCTCCAGTGAGATGAACCTGGTATCTCAGTTGGAAATGCAGAAATCACCCATCTTATGCATTGCTCACACTGGGAGCTGCTGACTGGAGCTGTTCCTATTTCGCCATCTTGGAACCTCTGCCACTCCTTGTTGATTGATGGGCATTTGGGTTGGTCCACGATTTTGTGATTGTGAATTGTGCTGCTATAAACATGCATGCATAAGTATCTTTTCTGAATAATGACTTATTTTCCTCTTGATAGATACCCTATAGTGGAACTGCTGGATCAAATGGTAGTTCTACTTTTAGTTCTTTAAGGAATCTCCACACGGTTTTCCATAGTGGCTGTACTAGTTTACATTCCCACCAGCAGTGTAGAAGTGTTCCCTGTTCACCACATCCACACAAACATCTACTGTTTTTTTTATTTTTTTTATTATGGTCATTCTTGCAGGAGTAAAGTGGGATCACATTGTGGTTTTGGTTTGCATTTGCCTGATCATTAGTAATGTTGAGCATTTTTTCAGATGTTTGTTGGCCATTTGTATATCTTCTTTTGAGAATCACCTATTCATGTCCTTAACCCATTTTTTGATGGGATTGTTTTTTTTCTTACTGATTTGAGTTCATTATAGCTTCTGGATATTAGTCCTTTGTCAGATGTATAGATTGTGAAGATTTTCTCCATTCTCACTGCTTGTTATTATTCTGTTCAGGGTATGTAATTCTTCTTGATTTAATCTGGAAGGGTTTTATTTTTCCAGGAATTTAGCCATCTCTTCTAGGTTTTCTAGTTTATGTGCATAAAGGTGTTCATAGTCGCCTTGAATAATCTTTTGTATTTCAGTGGTGTCAGTTGTAACATCTCCTGTTTCATTTCTTAGTAAGGTTATTTGGATTTTCTCTCTTCTTTTCTTGGCTAATCTTGCTAATGGTCTATTAATTTTATTTATCTTTTCAAAGAACCAGCTTTTCGTTTTCTTTTGTTTTTCTTTTTTTGTTTGTTTGCTTGTTTGTTTCAATTTCATTTAGTTCTGATCTGATATTGATTATTTCCTTTCTTCTGCTGGGTTTGGGTTTGGTTTGTTCTTGTTTTCTCTAGTTCCTTGAGGTGTAATCTTAGACTGTCTGTGTGCTTTCAGACTTTTTGATGTAGGTGTTTAGGGCTATGAACTTTCCTCGTAGCACTGTCTTTGCTGTATCCCAGAGGTTTTGATAGGTTGTATCATTACTGTCATTCAGTTCAAATAATTTTTTAAAATTTCCATATTGACTTTTTTTTATCAAATACTCATTCTGGAGCAGGTTATTTAATTTCCAAGTATTTTGCATGGTTTTGAAGGTTCCTTTTGGAATTGATTTCAAGTTTTACTCAACTGTGGTCTAAGAGAGTGCTTGATATAATTTCAATATTCTGAAATTTATTGAGGCTCATTTTACGGTCTATCATATGGTCTTTCCTGGAGAAAGTTCCATGTGCTGTTGAATAGAATGTGTATTCTCTGGTTGTTGGATGAAAAGTTCTGTATATATCTGCTAACTCCATTTGTTTCAAGGTGTAGTTTAAATCCATTGTTTGTTGACTTTCTGCCTTGATGAACTATTTAATGCTGTCAATGAGTATTGAAGTCCCCCACTATTACTGTGTTGCTGACTGTCTCATTTCCTAGGTTTATTAGTAATTGTTTTATAAATTTGGGAGCTCCAGTGTTAGGTGCATATATGTTTAGGTTTGTGATATTTTCCTGTTGGACAAGGCCTTTTTACCATTATATACTGTCCTTGTCTCTTTTAACCGCCATTGCTTGAAAGTTCATTTGTATAATATAAGAATAGCTACCCCTGCTCACTTTTGGTGTCCATTTGCATGAAATGCCTTTTTCCACCCCTTTACTTTTTGTGAGTCCTTATGTGTTAGGTGAGTCTCCTGAAGGCAGCAGATGGTTGGTGAGTTCTTATCCATTCTGTGGTTCTATATCTTTTAAGTGGAGAATTTACGTCACTTACATTCAATGCTAGTATTGAAATGTGAGGTAGCCTTGCTTTTATTGTGCTCTTTGTTGCCCATGTACTTTGTTTTTTTGGTTTGTGTCTTGTTTTGTTTTTGCTTTTTAATTTGTATGTATGTTTTATAGATCCTGTGTAATTTACACTTTAAAGAGGTTCTGTTTTTATATGTTTCCAGGATTGTTTTCCAAGATTTAGAGCTCCTTTTAGCAGTTCTTGTAGTGGTGGCTTGGTAATGGCGAATTCTCTCAGCATTTGTTTGTCTGAAAATGACTGTATCTTTCCTTCATATATGATGCTTAGTTTCACTGAATATAAAATTCTTTGCTGATAATTGTTTTGTTTGAGGGGGGTGAAGATGGGTCCCAAATCACTTCTAGCTTGTAGAGTTTCTGCAGAGAAACCTGCTGTTAATCTGATAGGTTTTTCTTTATATGTTACCTGGCACTTCTGTCTCACAGCTCTCAAGACTCTTTCCTTTGTCTTAACTTTGGCTAACATGATGACAATGTGCCTAGGCAATGATGATCTTTTTGCAATGAATTTCCAGGTGCTCTTTGTGCTTCTTGTATTTGGATGTCTAGGTCTGTAATAATGCTGGGGAAGTTTTCCTTGATTATCCCCCCAAATATTTTCAAGGCTTTTAGAATTCTTTTATTCCTCAGGAACAAAGATTATTCCTAGGTTTAGTTGTTTAACATAATATCAGACTTCTGGGAGCCTTTGTTCCTATTTTCTTACTCTTTTTTGTCTTTGTTGGTTTGGGTTAATCCAAAGACCTTGTCTTTGAGCTCTGAATTTCTTTCTTCTACCTGTTCAATTCTACTGTTAAGACTTTCCAGAACATTTTACATTTCTAAATGTGTGTCCAAAGTTTACTGAATTTTTCCTATTGTTTTTGATTTCAGCTACCTATTTCCTTGAATATTTCTCCCTTCACTACTTGTATCATTTTTTGAATTTCCTTGCATTGGGCTTCGTCTTTCTCTGTTCCCTCCCTGATTTGCTTAATAACTAACCTCCTGATTTCTTTTTCAAGTATCTCAGGAATTTATTCTTGGTTTGGATTCCAGTGCTGATGAACTAGTGTGATTTTGGGGGGGTGTTGATGAGCCTTGTTTTGTCATATTACCAGGGTTGGTTTTCTGGTTCCTTCTCATTTAGATGGACTCTGTCAGAAGGAAGGTTTAAGGCTGAAGGCTGTTGTTCAGATCATTTTGTCCTATGGGGTGTTCCCTTGATATAGTACTCTCCCTCTTTTTGTGTGAATGTGGCTTCCTGTGAACCGAACTGCAGTGATTTTTCTCTCTCTTCTGGGTCTAACCATCCAGCTAATCTACATGGCTCCAGGCTGATACTGTCCATTGTTGGCATGGATTCCTGTGATGTGAACCATCTTTAGGTCTCTCAGCCATGGATACCAGCACCTGTTCTGGTTAGGGTGGTGAAGGGCACAATGGACTTCATGAGAGTCCTTAGCTTTGGTGGTTTAATAATCTATTTTTGGGCTGCTTGGCCTCTGGCCCAGAGGTGGTACTTTCCAGAACAGCTGTAGTGTGGAGAGGGATGGGCAGTGGGCGGGACCCTAAAACTCCCAAGATTATATGCCCCTTGTCTTCCACTACCAGGGTGGGTAGGGAAGGACCATCAGGTAGGGGCAGGGCTAGGCATGTCTGAGCTCAGAGTCTCCTTGGGTAGGTTTTGCTGTGGCTGCTGTGAGGGGTGGGGGCGAGATTCCCAGGTCACTGGAGTTGTGTACCTAGGAGGATTATGGCTGCCTCTACTGGATCATGCAGGTTGTCAGGGAAGTAGGGGAAAGCCAGCAGTCACAGGCCTCACCCAGCTCCCATGCAAACTGAAGGGCCAGTCTCACTCCCACTATGCCCCCAACAACAGTCCCAAGTCTATTTCCAGGCAGCAGGTGAGAGGGCCTTGAAAACTCACCAGAGGCTTTCTGCCTCCCAGCTGCAAAAGAAAAGGGCTTTAGTTCTTCCCCTGCTTGTGAAGTCTGCAAGCGGGACTGGCGCTCTCACCCAAGTTCTGGCCAGGAGGCTTCTCGCCTGGTTCAAGTTGTTACAAAGTTCAGCTACAGAATTCCTTCTCCCTGTTGAGTTTTGCCCCCTGTTCCTCTGGTCGCCCTCCTGATGGATCCCTGTGGTGCCAGGGAGGAATGGGCTGCTTGGGGACCCAGCGAGCTCCCAGGGCCTTTCTGCTGCTTCCTCTACACCTGTATTTCACTTGACTCGGCTCTCTAACTTGACTTGGCTCCAGATTAAGTCGGAAACTTCTCCTGCAAACAGACCTGGACCTTCAGCTTCTCCAGTGCACGTGTGTGCTCAGGAGAGGAGGCTCTGCTTTTCCCACTTCCGCAGTTGGGGCGCTCACAGTATTTGGGGTGTCTCCGGGTCCTGCAGCAGCAGTCTGCTTCCTTCAGAGGGTCTGTGGGTCCTCTGGGGATTGCTGGTTTGTTCTTGCAGTAACGTTTACTTTTTTATGAAGCTAAGGTTATTTTGTAATATGTGGTAATGATCAATTTATCAGTAATATGTATTGAATGATCGTCCTTATTCTCATTAATTTGAAAAGCCACTCATAATAAAAGTCTTCCAGGTATATTTGTGTCTTACGCTGGACTCACTCCATACCTTCATGTTTCCATTAAGATCACATTGAATTGATAAAATCATTTAGTGAGAATTGGCATGTCTATTATACTAAAATTCCCTATTTGAAAGTATTTCTACTAATAATTTACTTTATGTCCCTCAATGATTTAAGGTTCTCTTTGTTTAGAAGTTGCCTGTGACGTATTATAGTTATCTTATAAATGAAAGAGAGAAGGGACCGTGGGATGCTATCTTCCTTTACTTCCAACTCCAATCTAGTTGTCACTTGTGAGATGTGTATTCTAAGCCAGTGGGCAGCTTGGTGGAAGTAGGTTCCTGAATTATAGAAATTGGAGTATCTATTCTGCTTTCCTTTGCATTGGGCAAGAGACTGGAGATTAGCCTAGACAAAATTGGAGCGAAGTGAATCCAGAAGAAAAATTTAAGGACTTGGGACTAATATTAACAAATTAGAAAAAAAGAACAATAATGCAAATGAAAGTAACTTAGGAAAGGGGAATCATTGAAAATGAAGCTGAAACAAATGAAATAGAAATAAAGACAAAAGATAAAAATATAAGAATTAAGTACTCATTTTAAGATATAAAGTATAGAAATAAACCAAAATAAATTACAAAAAGGCAATTAGTGATGAAACCAAAATAAATAAAATAGAAATAAAGTATAAAAGACCTTGGTTATTAGTAAAGCTAAAGAAAATAAGTTCTTCAAGGTATGATTAGAGTAAATAGGTGAAAAATATGATTAGGAATGAGAATGTGACATAATCATAGATAAAGGAGAAATTTTTTTCTTAGAGAATAAAATATGTATATCCATTGCGAACAAACTTTAAAACTTGGGGAAAATGAATCTTCTTCTAGAAAACCATAATTATTCAAGTTGACTCATAAATGAAAAAAACATTTTTAATTGCTACATTAGCATCTTCAAAGGTAATTAAATAAGTACTATTTTAAAAGTCACCACAATAATACACATTTGTAAGTATTTCATCTTCTCTATTAAGGATAGATTATTTCAGTGTTACTTATTCCAGACAATAGCAAAAGGTGAGTGTTTCTCAATTCATTTTATTAACCCAGCATAGCATTAGCACAAGAAAATAAAACTATAGACCAATTTCACTAAATGCCTGTAGGGAGGGAGGAAAAGGTACATATTAGCAAATATAATCAAACAGTGTACAAAAATATATATTACTACTAAGCTAGGAATGTTCTAAGAATACCAAGGTTATTCAATACCAGGAAATTTATCAACATAATGCAAAATCAAAAAATAATCTAAAGGAAAATATTTTTTGATTAATCAATACTAAAATGTCACCAGATAGATACAAATAAGACATCCAATCAAATTCAACAGACATACTTGTTTTATTAAGAAAATTAGAAAATAGAAACTAAAAAAGGTAATAAAATACTATAATAAACCCTAGTTTGAGACCAAAAGCATATATTATTCCTATTGGTGAAACACTAAAACCTCTTCAATTAAAATCAGAACTTGGCAAGGATGGCTAGCATAACTATTATTATTTGCCATAGTCTTGAGAAGGTCCAAGCAAATACAATGAGATAAACATAATCAATACTCATACTAGAAGATACAAATCTAATTTTGTTGGCAGTATAATTTTAATGAGAAAAATTTGTACAAGACAAAAAATAAAAATCAGTAGCTTTTCTTCTTAATAGCACAGCTGTATGTAAATATAAAAGAACTTCACTTTGTCTTCTATTCTCCCTTTAAATTTGCTCAATGGTGTTAATTATCCTTTTTCCCCTCAAATGAAAGTTCAGACATGGTCATTCCTGGATCACAAAATATCAGTTCCACTTAGTAATTCGGTTGTCCATTTTTATACAACAGGCAAATCTATCCACATTAAATTTCATGCTTTCATGTGGCCAGGTGTGGTGGCTCATGCCTGTAATTCCAGCACTTTGGTTGGCCAAGGTGGGCAGACACCTGAAGTCAGGAGTTCAATACCAGCCTGACCAACATGGTGAAACCTGTCTCTACTAAAAATACAAAAATTACCTGGGCATGGTGGTGTACAGCTGTAATTCCAGCTACTCTGGAGGCGGAGGCAGGAGAATCATTTGAACCCGAGAAGAGGAGGTTGCAGTGAGCCAAGATTGCACCACTGAATTCCAGCCTGGGCGACAGAGCAAGCTCAGTCTCAAAAAAAAAAAAAAAAAA
>NW_012104521.1:285819-297955 GCF_000951045.1 Mandrillus leucophaeus
TCTTTCTCCCTTGTTTTGCTACCTACAGCACATGGCCCTTCAGCATGGAGTTTAGGGACAGGAAAGGAGGACAGGAGATTTCTTTCTTCACTGAGATGATTGAGTTGATTTAGCTTCACTGCTCTCTGGGTTTGGCATTCAGTCATCCATCCTTGTCTTGTGGAACAGTTTCACGGATGCTTTGGGGACCCCATGGCTGGAATTCTTCCACTTGCAATTTCCTTTACTTTGGGAAAAGGCATATCTATTCCAGCTGGTGGTTTGCTCCTTCCCCAACCTCTGGCATCTCATAACATCTTCAGCTTTCCCTTTTGAGTGATCTTTGTCTCTTAAGGTGGTTCATTTGGTCAGAACTTAAGAAAACACAGTATCTTTTTCCTATAGCTGAGCCACGTCAGATTCCAGACAACATGCTCACATCCTTTCCCTGACAGCCTCTGGAGTGCTGAACAATTCCAGCCAAGAAGCAGCCTGTCATTGGCTTTCTCCTTCATTGCAGCCAATTAATCTTCCACCTGTTCGACTTTCCAGGCAGAAGTCAGTACACTATGTCCCCTTACCTCAAACTTCAGGGATACATATTAAGCTCTCCACGTTGTGTTTCTAAAACCCTTCCCTCTTGATTTGAGGTGCAAGGTGAGGGCTATAAGCCTTTTATCCTCTCAATAAGAGTGAGGAATTCAAGAGTCACCAGCTGGGTTTCAGCCTCCTGCTTTATAAATCCCTCCACTTTGATGTGTTTTTTCTACTTTCTTTGTGTTTCAACTAGAACTTCTATTTTAACCTCTTGTTACACTTTCAAACCCAAACTAGAATTAGAAATAAGAAATTTTCCAGTCACAACTGTAACAAAAAAAAAAACCTACAAAATACTTTGAATACCTTTAATGAGAAAGATGCAAGACTTCTATGTAGAAAATTATAAAACCTTAAAAACATTATATATGAATGGCTTGCAAAACCTTGCCATGCTGTCAGATAACAAGATATAATTCATAATATAATTTTTGAAATTATATGTATAAATTACATATGAGAAAATTGCTATTTTAATGCATAATTACATAACATTTTAAAGCTTTTGAGTCTGATCTAGAATAATATGTATAATAACAACCCATCAATACCTAGTGAAATATAAAAAATAAATAAATGTGAGAGGGAACTGTCCTTGCCTGGCCTTGCCTTGCTAGGTATCAGAACATACGTTAAACTACTATCAGCATTATCAGTGTGGTACTGGCATAGTAAGATACAAATAGATCAACAGGAAGAAGAGAAAATTAAGCAAAAGACCCCAGCATATATGATAATACAATTGATGACAAAATTGCTGTTTTATTCAGTTGTGAGATAAGGTTTTAGTTAATAGATGAAACTGGCACAACTTATTCTCCACAGGAAGAAAACAAAATTAAGCTTCTTTTATACTAGGTATTAAAATAAAACCTGGATTTATTAGAGACTTAAAGTATGAATCAGTGAATATCTCAGGACAAAATCTAAGATTTTGGAATAGCCTAGAGATGAAGGAATAATTCTTGACCAAGACAGAAAATTCTGGAGCTGTAAAAGAAAATATTTGGAAAATTTTTAAAAAACTTTTGAATTGCCCCGGATTTCACATCTAAAGTCAGAAGAAAAACAATAGATTTGAAGAAACTATTTCTGAGGTGACAACAGATTAACATAATATTCAAAGAGTTCTTTAGTATTGCCAAAATAAAGATAAATTCAAAGAAAAATAATAAAGCATATGAGCAGATATCTCACTGAAGAGTATACAGATGGCCAACAAGTACAAGGTGCTCAAACTCACTAGTAATCAGGGAAATACCATTAAAGTAATAACTAGACAAACCACCCTCATCAGACTGTCAAAAATTAGAAAGAGCAATGATATATATTCCTGGAGGGAATTCAAGAAGTTTATACACACTTCTTTATGGAAACATGAATTGTAATTTTAGAATGCAATCTGACAGCATGTGGAAATGGCTGGAATGCAAGAATTAGAGGCCATGCAAGGCCTCACCGTGGATTTTCTCTTAAGAAGTATTACTTCAGAAGTGTCACTGTTGAATCCTCATTTCCCCATGGCTACAAACAACCTGAAACCCTGATATAATCCCAAGGATGAAAGGGGCACTAGTCAGCCTAGTGGTAGGTTGATTACATTATGGGAGAGGCAGGAATTTGTCCTTAATTCTCCTGATTATTTATTCTGGATTTGGATTTTCTTTCCCTACTAGTCATGGTTCTTCCACCATTTCTTTTAAGGGACTTCATCAACATATGTCATTATGGTATCCTGCACAATATTACTTCTAAGCAACAGGCTTCACAGTGAAAGAAATAAGGCAAGGAGGGATATTGAACTTATGAAATTTATCACCCAAAAGTTGCTGGCCTTATAAAATGGCAATATAGTATATTAAAGACTCTGTGGCAGCATCACCTGGGCCACCTTTCAGGGTCGTGGCGCCATTCTGAAAGATGTCCTGTATGCTGTGAAACTGACACGTGGTGCTATGTCTTCCACAATCATATGACACAGATTCGGAAGCCAAGGGGGAGCAGCAGAGCAGTCTGTCTCGTGATCATCCCTAAAGACCCCGCTCACAATTTTTCCTCTCTCTGTGACTCTGAGCTCCACCCATTCAGAGGCTTTTGGCACCCAAAAGGGAAAAGCTCTCAAGAGATGTAGCCATAGTCCTGTTGAATCAATTTACATCATCCATCTCCTTTTCAGGCTTCCATGAAACCACACAAACAGGTACGAAGGGACTTGAAGGTGTTGCCCCAAGTGACCGATCACAATAGGCACAAAAAGGAGGGTTACGCATTCATTTATTCATTCAATAAAGAGAGCCTGCTATGAGCAGGCACTGTTCCAAGTGCTTAGGACACAGCAGAAACAAAAATGACAAAATCCTTCCTTCATGGACCTTACATTTCAGTGAGGGGCGAGGCATTCTAGTGATTTGTAAGAAGGCAGATTATAAGCACTGTGGAAAAACAAAAACAAACAAAAATGCTGAGAAGAAAAAGAGAAGAAATCCCTGGGGGGGGATCAGGATGTTTTCATAAGATTTCAAGATATTTTTGGATGGAAGGAGACAACTCACTTGGATAGATGAATGGCGGAACTTTTTGTTACTTACAACCACATGGAGCTTTTGCTTGGAGAGGGCTTTTGTGTGGCAAGTCGGGCGGGCTTAGTTAGGTTTTGAGGGCTCTCTGTAGATTGGCTAATTTGAATAATTCTGAGGGCTCCAAGGTGTGACCCTAGTTGTCTGATGCCTGGCCCAGGGCAGTTAGGGCAGGTGTGTGGTAGCCTGGAATGTGAGAGTCCAGAGAAAGGATTAGCCTCCAACCAGGGCCCCAGACTGGATTAAGACAGCATTTCTTAAAAAACCTTATCACACAGAGGAAGGCTGGAAGTAAATAGAGTGTACAGGGTATGACAAGGTAGGCCTCAGGGAGAAGGAGAAGGGTGGGATTGAAAAAAACACTGAAGGTGAGAGAATTAGCCAGCCCGTGAAAAAGCGTTCTGGTAAAACCCAGGTAAAAACCAGTCAAAGAAGAATATGGATGAGGAAAAAAAATTACATCTTTCTATGAACTCCAACAGAAACTTAATGTATTCTTAACTGTGAAAATCAGCATAAAAATCACAGTTGTATTATCAGCACCTGCGACTTTGTCACCAAGAGAAATCAGATCCCTTTTTATCACATGACAGTTGTTATATACTGTATTAAAATATGCTGGTGCCCCTCTCAATGTGAAACTGCTATAGTTACTATGTCTACCTGCTGCTAGATCTTGCTATTTAAATACATTACAAAAGAACTATACTGTTTCCTTCATGACAAAACATTTGTTATATTAATTGTATTTCAAAAAGGTAGATTTGTTTTATAATCTTATGTATTTTACGGTATGAATTTAAAAACATTATTCTGAGGAGGGTTCCCACTAGCTTCCCCAGACTGCTATAGAGGCCCATGACACGCATACATGCACAGGCGCGTGCACACACACACACACACACAGACACACACACAGTGAGAAGCCTGCCTCGGGGTAGTGCCTCGCACATCCAGTGGAAAGAGTTAATAAAGGCCTATTGAAGCTCTTGACCACAGGCCCACCATGGCCTGGCCTCTGAGGAATGAAGACCACACCAGATAAAGAATCCAGCCAGCTGCAGGGAAGGCAGGAAGCAAGGAGGACATAGGAGAAAGAATTTAAATTTGCTTCCCCTACGTGAAAGGAGAGAGCATCCAAGGAAGAAAGTTATGTTATGAGAAGTGGCCTTCTGACCAGTTCCAGGAATCTGGAGTTTAGCCCCAGGGCTTCCTGGTGAGTGTGTCATTTGCAGGTTTGCTCTGAGATCCATTTCTCACCCTGTACAAGCTACATTTTCTCCTGCCAATGGAAGGTCCTGTCAGGAGATAGGCGAGTGGGGGGAAGAGAGAAGCTAGAGAATTTTTCCCCTCTCCCCTCAACTAGTAGCTGTATCTGCTATTGCTTCCAGCTCCCACTTAACAGGTCTCCAAGCTACCCATGGTCCCGTGTCCTGATGAGCAGCCCCCATTACCGAACCCAGCTCCTGCCAGTAGATTGCAGCTCGGGCTTTTTTATGATTATCATACTTTATGTTCTAGGGCACATGTGCACAACACTGTGTCTTCCCTTTGTTCTTTCAGCCACAGAGGTGGCAGCTGCTTTCAGCTGTTCAGTTGTTGCTATCCTCTAGGTGGCCTCACCATCCCCTGTTTGCTCTCCCTTCATAATTAGCTCCCTGTATCAAGTCTTTCCTTTTGACTATCTCTTGTGGATGCTGATAAGCAAAAAAGCACAATAGTAGCAGTACCTTTGAGTCTGCCACCAAGAAAACTCACAGATACCTCCATATCACATGACAGCTGTCATATGCTCTCTGGTTTCTGTAAAGTATTTGGGTTTAGTAACTGAAACTTAGTCTGTATCAGGACAGAATCACAACAAAAACATGAGAACAAATGGCCATTATTCAGAGATCCCTTCTGTACTTGGAACAAAATGCAATAAAAGAAAAAACTTTAAGGTGACTCCAATTGGGAAAGAAGGGTGACACTTTTAGGATTATATGTTGGATTATTGCATTATGTTAAAAGGAAGTTATTATTTGAAAATGCAAGTATAAGAAGGATGCACATTGGCATTCAACAACCAAATGTCTGTGGGAAGCATTTATTGGGTATTACGTTTTGTTTCAGTTTTGGATTTTGGCCACGTAGCACCTGAACTTCCTTCTTATTTGTGTACATATACATGCCTTAGGACAGGCCAGTGGGATACTCTCCCCAGGATTTGCACCCGGAAGAAGTGCTCCAAAGAGAGAGTAATATTTAGAAATTATTTGTAGCTAAGGTAGTTGCACAGCTGTCCCCAGTCATAGAAATACCAGCAGCTGCATCCTGAAATAGCTGTTCATACAACGTGAACTTGGCTGGTGAACATGGCTGTATTTGAGCTACCTACGTTCCTTTGTTTTTGCCTACTTTCCCTGCTAGTTCTCCAGCCCTCCCGTCGACTATGAGGTAATCTGTCTCCTTTCCTGCTTAAGATGATCAGGGTTAGTTTGTATTGCCAGTAACCAAGAAACCTAATTGGTACAGTTTTATTCCAAGTATTGTGTGCTATACCAAATAAAAGACTTTATTTCATTTTGTTTTCTGATTGTTGTTTGCATACTTTAACTCTTAATTATTCCAGTCATTTTTTTGTAGTGCTATAATATTCCATTATAGTTTGAGATAGGCACCTGCTCACTATTAGTACACAAAGTCTTGGGGCTACTAGATATAACAAGATCCTTTCCAATTAAAAACAATACTCAATATAAATGTTATACCTTGTGAATCATGTATGATATTTTTATTTTGTTATTACTAGAATAATTTCTTATATCATATTAATATGAAATCTTTTTATATGCTTTTGAAACATTATGTGTTGTGGTCCCCAGAAATGAGTTAGTATTTTAGTATTTTGCAAGATGCCACTGCCTTTTTCTAGCACTTCAACAGCTAAACTACAGTTGTCTTAAAATTATAGTTTTCCCTATAGTATCCCTGGTTAAGATTTTTTTTTTTTCTCTCATGATTAGAGTACATACTGCTTTTTGATAAACCATCCTTTTTATATTTTCCTTTTTCTAATCTGCTTTTATACAATATCAAAAACAAAAATGAAAATTACAGTCATTTTGTATGTTTGTGTCAATTACAGTCAATCTGTATATTTGTGTATGCATGTGTGTGCATGTGTCTCCAAATGTTCAAGCACTTAGAAACCTTTAAGGACATATTGATCTTTTTAACCACTGTTTATTTATTTATTACCCATGCATATTAGAAAACAATTGAGCTTCTATTAAAACCTATTTGCTGATAAGTTCATTGGTATATACTGAGTATCAATTAAATGCTTGAGACTGCAAAGCAGTTAATATGTGTTTACATTTCTATTAGATATAGAAGGAGGAATATAAGAGTTCTACAGAATTTTATGCGTCCATGGCCAGGACTTGGGAGGAAAGGAAAGCAGTAGAAAGTCAATCTGTGAGGAGTGCCAACTTTAATAATGTAATATTTTAATAATTACATAAAATACCTGCCAGTGGCCTTTAATCGGCCAATGTCATGAATATCCCAGCCATCATAGTAAGCTAGGTAACATAACATGTTAGAAAGAGCACAGGCTTTGGAGTCAGCTGAACAGGGGTTCAAATCTGGACTCTGTCATTTCTTAGGTCTGTGACTCAACATCTCTGGGCCTCAATTTCTTCATCTATAAGATAGGAATAGAGGTAGAAGAACATCTCACTGCTGTTCTGTGAGAAATAAAGTAATTTAGATAGGGCATCTAGCAGCTGGGACATAATGGATACTATAATTGCTATTTTTAGTATTTTAGAATATACAATAGTGCATCCAAACAACCATATCCTGAAAAATGATATAGTAACAAACTAAAATAATGTATCCACTGAACTTGAGTGATAACCAACCCCAACCTCAATGTTTCTTAATTTCTTAACTAAATATTCATGGGCATGAAGAAATTCATGAGTTAGAAATGAGAAAATTATTCAAAACACATCAGTTTCAGAGTATCTTGTGTGCGTAATAGCTAGGAGTCTTATTTTATCACAATAAACTACTAACGAAGGGAATGTAATCCAATATAAACCTGCACAGCTTATGTAATATGAATTATAGAGGATGTGAAAATTTTACCATTCTCAAAGCTTATGCCATAAACTGTAATGTAATGCAGATACTATGATTATGATTTGAACCTATATGTTTCAGGGATTTTTCCCCCTTTTTGACATTTTGTGATACTGTAAAACATCCTACCAGTACCTAATTTAGTTACTTTGGAAAGCCAGAAGATGGCACTAATTTCTAAGAATTATGCATCTAAGAAGAATGCTTCAGATTCTAGCATGTATTATTTATTTTGCTGGTGGAAATTATAATGCTCTACATTTTCAACAGTTTTTCTATCTTAATGTAAAATTCTGTTTGTTCTTAGCTTTTTCCTGATGATTAAAGAAGTTAGAATGGTAGGAATTAAACATCTATATAGAATGACTGAATAATTTATTATGAGCAGGAATTGGCAACCAACCAATCATATTTATTTCATGTTTTTACCTGTGGGTGAATTGAATATTATATATCCATTTGAATAGAGAGCTTGATTTTATTCATGTATTGGGTATCTCTGTCTTGGTTCAGAAGGAAAACCTAAATGTATGTTTTCTGTACAGGCTACCATCCCCTATAACTGTTGGTGATATCTCAGGACCTACTTATTTCTATTCCCTTTAAAAGATAATCACATTTGTAGGTTGCCATTTTTACTTCTAAATGATAATGCTGAACAGTATGAAAGTGTATTCCGCAAGGAGTTTATTCAACAACCAAAAAACAACAACAAAGACAATGACCACATATACAGTTTGATAACCTAATTGCATTTCGGCAGGATATTAAGCTAAATCTAGTGCTATATTACGAAGAAGTTAAGAACAAAGAGAGAGGAAAGATGTGTATACTCAAAGCTAGGAAGGAAAACTAGAGAGGCAAGTAATGGTCTTGTATTTTTGCAAATTTATCCATCTGCCTAAGGGTAGATTAATTTTCCTGGCAAAGTTAAATGTATATTTCAAGATACGCTACACTGCTGAACACAATGCTTGGAAAACTGGCATTCTGGAGTCTTTCAAAATCAGCAGTTTCCAAGGGAAGATCTATCTACCATCTGCTTGCTTCATTAAAATACATAATAGAGAAGAAAGAACTGAATTAGATTTTCACTAGCTCAGCGCTCCCTGGTGTCCACTCTGCTGAGGTTATACACAGCAGCCTATATAGAAAATAGAATCCAAGTAAAAATCAACCACAGGTTTGTCTTTTGTATCTGTTTAAAAACAGAGCAATAAACTCCAAAAAAATTATATATTTAGACCAAACAATCTATCTTGAAAACACTTCAAGGTTTCAAGTAATTTTTGATGCACTTATGAAAATTTTTTCAACACCACATGTAAAATTTTAAACATGATCATAAAGGTATCATATGGATATTTTGTCAGGTAAAAGGCAAAAGAATCTGTCAAAAACTATCAATTGCCCCAAGAAACCCAGTCAGTATTTTTAGCTCACAAATTAAAGAATACATTATTTTCAAATATTAAACGGAAACTAATGTGTATAAGATAAATTATAAAATTACATAGTTATACAACTTAATTATTAAAAACAATGATTTGGGCCAGGCCCGGTGGCTCATGCCTGTAATCTCAACACTTTGGGAGGCTGAGGCAGGCAGATCGCTTGAGCTCAAGAGTTCAAGACCAGCCGGGGCAACATGGTGAAACCCCATCTCTACAGAAAATACAAAAGTTAGCTGGACATGGTGGTGGATGCCTGTAGTACCAGCTACTTGGGAGGCTGAGGTGAGAGGATTGTTTGAGCCCGGGAGACGGAGGTTGCGGTGAGCCAGGATTGCACCACTGCACTCCAGTCTGAGTGACAGAATGAGACCCTGCCTCAAAATAAAAAAAAATAAAAAATAAACGGATGTGTCAGGTTAGGAGTCCCTATGCCTTGATTTTCAGTATGTGTTCCATTACCTGAATTTTTACCCACACTAGAAGAATTAAGATTCCATATTATTGCAAAAATTTACTAACATTTTTTAGAGGAAAGGACTTAATACAAAAAAATTCAAACACGCAACAATTAGCATTGGTAATGGCGTAGAAATCTACTTCACAAGTTCATCCAACAGCTCCGTAAGTACAGAATAGTTAGTCACTTAAGAACAGAGTTGTAAAGATACTAGATAAACAGTAACAGCAGAGATATACTATCATAATATATATTACTATGTCCTTAACACTACTTTTACCTTTACATGTATTCATTCAACCATTTGATAAATATGTATCTTATACCCAATTAGACCATGAAGGACAGGCAAGCTCTCTGCCCTAATGGAATCTGCAATCTGAATGGGGAGAAAAAATAATAAAAAGTAAACAAATAAATAACATATAATGGAATTGGGCCATGTAAATAAAGCAGGTTAAGAGACTGGAGAGTAAGGATTGTTGGGGGGAGCGGCACAAGGAGATTAATACTTTAATAGGGTGGTCAGGAAAGGCCCTGTGAAGAGAAAACACCTGAGCAAGTCTTGAAGGAAGTGAAGGAGCAGGCCATGCAGCTTTTGGGGAAAATATGGTTCAGGCACTGGGAACAGGAGCAGAAGCCTTGAACTGGGAATGTGTTAGGTTTGCTTGAGAAACACGAAGAAGTTCTCATGGTTACAGCAGACTGAGCAAGAAGAAATGAGTATAAAATAAATCTGGAGATTAGGAGATTTGTCTATGTTCAGGAGTTTTTATTTTATTTCAAACTTCCAAGGGAAATACTGGAGGACCTTTGATATGCAATTTATATTTAATAGACCACTTTGGCTACCATATGGAAAAGAGATTGTAAAGTGACAAAGGTAACAACAGGGAGATCAGTTAAAAAGCAAATATTATAGTTTGAGCTAGAAAGAACAGTGCATTGAACTCTGATGGTATTAACAGAGGCAGTGAAAAGCAGCAGTGTAATTTGGGATATATTTTGAAGATGAAGTTCACAGTATTTGTCAGTTTGTCAGTTGAGGTAGCAGAGAAACATACAATTTAAGGATGATGCCTAGTTTTGCTCTGAGCAGAGAGGGAAGACTGGGGAACAGATTTGATTGCAAAGGAAGGGAAGGGATTTGGGTTGGGGGAAAGATTACAAATATTGGAATAAAGAGTTTTGCTTTATGTATGATCAGTTTGCAATTCTTATCAGACATACAAATATATGGTCATTATCTAGTAGTTGGTTGGATATGTGAATCTGGAGCTCTGGAAAAAGGCCAGGGATAAAGACTCTGTTTATTCAGGAGTCATCCACCTGTAAGTGGTACTCATGATCAAATACAGAATGATGGTAGATGGAGATAACTGGAAAAATAGGAGAATGAGGAGCAGCAATCATTAAGGCAGGAAAAATACCAGGAGAGTGTAGTGGTCATGGAGACCAAGTAAAGAAAGCATTTCAAGAGAAAAGAAATAATCAACCGTGTCAGTTGCTTCTGAGACACTGAATAAGATAAAAACAGAATTGACATTTAGTTTAGAAAGATTGTGGTCACTAGTGATCTTAACATAGAAAAGTTCAAAGAAAAGATAGAGAAGATAGCCTGACTGGAATAAAATCAAGCATGAATGGGTAATAAAATTTTGAAAGAGTCAATACAGACAATTCTTTAGAAGCCCCTTGCTAGTATGGTGAGCAGAGAAATATGCAGTAGCTAGAGGGGAATGTGGAGTAGAGGGAAGCTTTTTATTTTTAATGAGGACATTCTAGCATATTTCATGTTAAAGGGAATGCTGCAGTAGAGAAGAAGAATTTGGTAACTACTGGGAGGCAGGACAGAATTTCTGAAGTGATGCACTTGAGCAGATGAGAAGGGGTGGATGAAATACCCGGGCAGAGTCCGCCTTGTCAGCAGAGGGAAGGCAAAGCATAGGGATGAAAATGAAAGATTTGAGGGTGGGAGAATTTGACAGTGAAATCATCCGGTAGTTCTCTGTTGATGGGTTTATTTTTCTCAGCAAAATAAACAACAAGATTATTAACTGATGAGAGACAAGAAATATTAGATGTTTGAGGAGAGAGGAAGTATTAAATAGCCATTTTAGAGGCTGGGAAAGTGACTTGACTGGAAATATGTAGTAGGATTGCAGGTCTGGTGGGAGAGGTTTGCCCACTTGAATTGTATGGTTAGCTCGAGTGTTTCCTTCAGCTATAGGCTTTTCTCATTCTTCACAAATGTTAGGTACTCTCACGTTCTCATTTTATGAACAAGGAAACTAAAACAGAAAAGTGAAATCACTTGCCCAAGTTTACACAGAAAGTGAGGACATCCAGAATGGAGCCTGAACTGGCCAGCCCCAGCTGCCTCCCTCCAACACTATGCCACAGAGTAGCTTATGTTTTCCTACCAGCCGGCGGGCTTCAGGATGCATCCCTGCAGAGTTGAGGAAAGATGTTCTGAAATCTGAGCTATTTATATGTCTTTTTCCTACATCCCAATAGCTCATCTTAGCCACTTCTGTGCATTATGCATAACATTTTAATAATTCAGATTAAAAGAAAGACTAACTACAGATTTTTTTTTTCTTTTCTTTTCTTTTTTTTTTTTTTGAGATGGAATCTCACTCCGACTCCCAGCCTGGAGTGCAGTGGCCCAATCTCAGCTCACTGCAACCTCTGCCTCCCAGATTCAAGTGATTCTCCTGCCTCAGCCTCCCGAGTAGCTGGGACTACAGGCGTGTGCCACCAAACCCAGCTAATTTATTTATTTATTTATTTTTAAGTAGAGACGGGGTTTCACCATGTTAGCTAGTATGGTCTGGATCTCCTGACCTCATGATCTGCCTGGCTTGGCCTCTCAAAGTTCTGGGACCATAGGTTTGAGCCACTGCGCCTGGCCACAGTAAAATATTTTATTTTATTTT
>NW_012104521.1:299185-302517 GCF_000951045.1 Mandrillus leucophaeus
TAGCCAGGATGGTCTGGATCTCCTGACCTTGTGATCCGCCCGTCTCGGCCTCCCAAAGTGCTGGGATTACAGGCTTGAGCCACCGCGCCCGGCCAGTAAAATATTTTTAAAAGGAAAAAATAGTTACATTAAAAAACAATAATGCCTTATTTCTCTGCCATATTGGGAATGAGAAAAAATTGCTTTAGTAAATGATTAGAAAATAGAATTTTATACCCTGTCCGTGATAACTTTTGCTAAAAAGTGTTTTATAAGCATAATATAACATTCTAAAAAGATTGTACATTGAGCCTATAATATAGCAGTATAATATAATAGAAAATATCACAATATTCTCTCTCTACTCTAGGCTCTTAGAATTTTTAATGCTCCTTGATGATGTCTGGATACCTTTTGACTGTACCTGAAATGATCCCAGAGCATTATTAGTGGTCCTGCTTTCTTCTACACACTAAACAATTTATTTTAGTTTAAATTCCAGCATCTCCCTTTTTCCCTCATGTTCCCAATTCATTCATGTAACTTTAGAAGAACTGACAAAAAATGCATGACTTTACACATGGTATCTGTGAGGCAACTAGGGATTACAAACATTTTTTAAAATGCATTTAATAGCCCAAAAATATTCCCATTACAATCTGTTCAATTTTCTGACTAGATGATGACTGATCCTCCCAGAAGGCTAATCTTGGAATTTGTGCAGTAACCAAATTAACCAAATGTTACCTGGTGGAAGATGGAAAAGGGCTTAAAATATTGAAAAGAATCATTTGTAAGGTTGAAGGTCTTCTCCTAATCGGAGTCCCTCGCGTTCTCCTGCCTAATCCAGAGTGATAGAGACAGTGTGAGTGAAGACATAGAAGCCTCTTAGTGATGGATTGTATTATCTTTGATCCCTTCTCCTGATTCCTATTGCTCCCCATAGAGGCCCTATCTTTTTATAGGTTCAAAGTTATCAAAAGAAAAAGCCCCTTGAAGTAAGTCACAACGAATGGTTTAGAGGAAGAACTTACCTATCAAAACATGCTTGGATCTCTCTGCGTTACCATTCAATAGAAATAGAATGTGAGCTGCCTATGTAATTTTTTTTCTAGTAGCGACATTTTCAAAGTAAAAAGAAACAGGTGAATTTATTTTAGTAACACATTTATTTAACCCAATGTTTAATGGATATGGGAATGTTATTAATAATATATTTTAATTGTTTCATACTAAACCCTTCCCACACAGGCCTAGCCACAATTCAAATGCTCAACAACTGCAGGTACCACTAGACCAAGAAATGCTGAGCATGTGACAGATCCATTCCTATGGGTCATGGTTATTATCAGTCTTCGTTATTATTCTCAAACTTCAAAAGTACTTATTTTTGATAGTATAAAATTATATCATGAAACTAACTGATTGCACTGATAACATATTTCTATTAACTGTTTAAATATCACACCATTGCTTTCTTTAATGAATTACCCATAAATTGCCTTACATTTACACTTCTGCGTAAGCTTAATTGTTAGATTTCTTGATATCAAAGTTCTCATTTTCATCTTTGACCAAAGTATGGTCCTCTGACTCTCTGTCTAATCTTTGATTCACACTTCATCAACAGAGTAATATTTCTAAAAAACAACTTCTATCATTGCCCAACTACTTTAGGATAATAAAGAAAATATAAAGTTCCTCATGATTTGACCACTATCTTGTTTCATTCCTTCCACTCTTTTTATTCTTCATTCTAAAATTTGCAGACTTCATAAGTTCCCTGAGTATGACATGTTGTTTTGGTCTTCAGACCCTAGAACATGCTATTTCTTCTGCCTGAAAGTTCTTATACCAGGCCTCAATTTTCAATCCAGTTCAGCTGAATAAATTTATTGGCCTCACACTAATTCCTTGAGGGACTAGTGCTTTTTTATCTTTGTGTCACCAGCATCTAGCACAGGGTCTGATAGTAAAATACTGTATATATGAGATATGTATTTGTCAATCTAGCCTAAATGTAATGAAACCTTTAGGTAGACTCAGTTGTAAATTATTGACAGGAAGAAATATTAAAAGCAAAAGATAGTCATTCCTTTTCTATTTTAGTGTTAAATTTAACCGAATTCTATTTTCATAGTTTTTAATGCCAACATTGAATGATGGTCAGTATTTTTATTCTGTTTCAATTCCAGTACATTTCATTTCCCTCAGTCACCCTCCCCATAGTACTACTGAAAGTGATACACCTGATGGGAAGAGTGTTATTATCTCAGGGACACAATTTATAAAGTTTTCATTAGATTAAAAAATAAGTATAAGAAGCAAAATGTCTCAAAAGTCCCTACTTCACATTCGGGTGAGTTTTGAGAAAATTATACTTAACCTATGCCACACATCCCAGGGAATAAACTGATAGGATTTTAATAAAATATCAAAACAAAGTATTCACCTTATTCACACAAATAGTTTAATAGTCATATAATAAACTTATAAGATTTTAATAAAATATCAAAACAAAGCATTCAGCTTACTCACACAAACATCTTAGTTTAATAGTCATATGAAACAAAGATATATAAACATTTGACAATAAGAATCGTTTTTCCCAGGACAGCACAATTATTTGCTACACAATTATAAACAGACATAAGAAGCTCTTTTAAGCGTTAGATACCAGAGTGAGGATATTTCTTAAGGCTTGTAAAAATTCTAGTTTTACAGCTTCCCTGGAGTTCCAACATCTCTTGAGAAGGAAACAACATAAGCTCTCATGTTCTCAACCGAGCTGTCCCCAACCAATAAAAATAGATCCTAGGAACATCCCTTAATCTGGTGACATCATCCATAAAAGACAGGAATGGGGTGTCAAAAATCCCCCTTTCTATTTTCTGTTGTCCTCTTGGGGTAAGGAAATGTAAAAAGTCAGTGGGGACTTATGAAGGAAACAGTATAATGAAAGAGAAGAGTTTGATACAAGAAGCACCTCTCAATTAAATTCCATTTTTTTCACACTGGCCCTTGAACTTCTATTTTACCATTTCCTGTTTTTAATAAATCTCCCTATACTTTCACACCTATTGAATTCCATGCTTTTATTACTTAACAAGCATCCCAGCAAAGAAAGAATGAACATTTCTTTTAAACAAGTATTTTTACTTAAAGCAAAGTTCTGGTCACTCACCAATGGTGATGGAAAACTGACCAATTTCCTTCCTGTTTCTTGACTTTCCTAGCCCTGACCTGGGGCTTTGGCTCATATAAAGGTGCAGGATTAGAAAAGCACAGTTTGTTCAAAGTTGTGAGCTCCTCTCTAAGTCATATCCAGGTTTTGGATGCCAAATCATGTTTAC
>NW_012104521.1:303707-314894 GCF_000951045.1 Mandrillus leucophaeus
TCATGATTTGACCACTATCTTGTTTCATTCCTTCCACTCTTTTTATTCTTCATTCTAAAATTTGCAGACTTCATAAGTTCCCTGAGTATGACATGTTGTTTTGGTCTTCAGACCCTAGAACATGCTATTTCTTCTGCCTGAAAGTTATTATACCAGGCCTCAATTTTCAATCCAGTTCAGCTGAATAAATTTATTGGCCTCACACTAATTCCTTGAGGGACTAGTGCTTTTTTATCTTTGTGTCACCAGCATCTAGCACAGGGTCTGATAGTAAAATACTATATATATGAGATATGTATTTGTCAATCTAGCCTAAATGTAATGAAACCTTTAGGTAGACTCAGTTGTAAATTATTGACAGGAAGAAATATTAAAAGCAAAAGATAGTCATTCCTTTTCTATTTTAGTGTTAAATTTAACCGAATTCTATTTTCATAGTTTTTAATGCCAACATTGAATGATGGTCAGTATTTTTATTCTGTTTCAATTCCAGTACATTTCATTTCCCTCAGTCACCCTCCCCATAGTACTACTGAAAGTGATACACCTGATGGGAAGAGTGTTATTATCTCAGGGACACAATTTATAAAGTTTTCATTAGATTAAAAAATAAGTATAAGAAGCAAAATGTCTCAAAAGTCCCTACTTCACATTCGGGTGAGTTTTGAGAAAATTATACTTAACCTATGCCACACATCCCAGGGAATAAACTGATAGGATTTTAATAAAATATCAAAACAAAGTATTCACCTTATTCACACAAATAGTTTAATAGTCATATAATAAACTTATAAGATTTTAATAAAATATCAAAACAAAGCATTCAGCTTACTCACACAAACATCTTAGTTTAATAGTCATATGAAACAAAGATATATAAACATTTGACAATAAGAATCGTTTTTCCCAGGACAGCACAATTATTTGCTACACAATTATAAACAGACATAAGAAGCTCTTTTAAGCGTTAGATACCAGAGTGAGGATATTTCTTAAGGCTTGTAAAAATTCTAGTTTTACAGCTTCCCTGGAGTTCCAACATCTCTTGAGAAGGAAACAACATAAGCTCTCATGTTCTCAACCGAGCTGTCCCCAACCAATAAAAATAGATCCTAGGAACATCCCTTAATCTGGTGACATCATCCATAAAAGACAGGAATGGGGTGTCAAAAATCCCCCTTTCTATTTTCTGTTGTCCTCTTGGGGTAAGGAAATGTAAAAAGTCAGTGGGGACTTATGAAGGAAACAGTATAATGAAAGAGAAGAGTTTGATACAAGAAGCACCTCTCAATTAAATTCCATTTTTTTCACACTGGCCCTTGAACTTCTATTTTACCATTTCCTGTTTTTAATAAATCTCCCTATACTTTCACACCTATTGAATTCCATGCTTTTATTACTTAACAAGCATCCCAGCAAAGAAAGAATGAACATTTCTTTTAAACAAGTATTTTTACTTAAAGCAAAGTTCTGGTCACTCACCAATGGTGATGGAAAACTGACCAATTTCCTTCCTGTTTCTTGACTTTCCTAGCCCTGACCTGGGGCTTTGGCTCATATAAAGGTGCAGGATTAGAAAAGCACAGTTTGTTCAAAGTTGTGAGCTCCTCTCTAAGTCATATCCAGGTTTTGGATGCCAAATCATGTTTACGAGGCACCTGAGCAAATACTTTGGCTGCCAGTAATCTTTTCTATTTCTAAAATTAAGCTTCAAAATATAGGGGTTTGCTTTTTAAGTAAATTATCCATTATGTAGAAAGAGTATGCTAGTGAAAGGTTGTATATAAGATCTCAAAACATTGCACTTGCTTTGTTCTTGTTTTGAAATTTCCTATTGTGTCACTTTGTTGCTCAATGCTGAAGGGCACTAAAGTATAATTAATGTAATAGTAAACAGACTATTTGGCCAGATAAATCAGCAAAACGTAACCCTCACTTTACAAATACATGTACAGGTTTATTTTAACTGTTTGGTTTGGGTTTTTCCACAGCTATTAATATCACTCAGCCGAGGTTCAGTGGCACGGATGCCTTTGGATACACCTCATTCCTGGCTTATTCACGGATCTCAGACATCAGCTTCCATTATGAATTCCACCTGAAGTTTCAGCTGGCAAACAATCACTCAGCACTGCAAAATAACTTGATATTTTTTACTGGACAGAAAGGCCATGGTAAGATTAATTGAACCCTCTAGGACTTGCCTTGCTCCTTTAAGAATACTTTAGAGATTCCTCAGGGAGATTCTAATTGGCTGTGGTTAAAAAAAAAAAAAAAAAAAAAAGGCATTTGCCTAGAGGCAGCCTCCTCCTGTTTTCTGCCTTGAGCATGTTCCCTGTAGTCCCAAGTATTTAGCAGTTCCCTGACCCTTTCTGATGCTCTACTTTACATCAGCTACTGTATTAGTCAGTTTTCATGCTGCTATAAGAACTGCCAGAGACTGGGTAATTTACAAAGGAACGAGGTTTAATTGACTCACTGTTCAGCATGACTGGGGAGGCCTCAGGAAACTTATAATCGTGGTAGAAGGTGAAGAGGAAGCAGAGCACCTTCTTCACGAGGCAGCAGGAAGAAGTGCCTAGCAAAGGGGAGAGTAGCTCCTTATAAAACCATCAGATCTCCTGAGAACTCACTCACTATCAGGAGAACACATGAGGAAAACCACCCCCATGATTCAATTACGTCCACCTGGTCTCTCCCTTGACACCTGGGGATTATGGGGATTACAATTCAAGATGAGGTTTGCATGGGAACACAAAACCTAACCATATCAGCTACCTTTTATAATCAAAAGAAAAAATTCCTACAGGCAAACATGAGGACAGGGAAGGTGACCAAGTCACATGGAAAGTAAGTTTATTGATTTGTCCTTTCCTCTGTTTCTTTCTGTTTCCATATGTGAAGAGAGAAGGGAAATTCTCATTTTTCTGTGTGTTATAAAATGGAAACAGTTGTTGCCCTCAGAGAAAACCATTCTAAATTAAAGGAGCAAGAAGTAAGAAAGTACTCAGCCTATAACAAAGTACTCCAGTGCCCTGGAATTGGTGGGAAATCAACTTATAACTTAAATTTGTCTCTCTTAAGTAGAAACTAGTTACGCATGTGTTAAGTCAAGGAAAATTACCTATGTTTTACTTTTAAGTCTGCAATCAATAGTTAAGCAATTAATCACCTAACTTATCTGAGTTCAGTGTTTTCATCTGTGAGATCAACATATTGTAACAGAAAAAGACCTCTCTCTCAGCTGTCAGTGCTTCTACTGTGCTAGGGTAAATAACATATTCTGTGTTTTTCAACTCAATCAGTGACTGTCTCTTAACACCAAACACTCTTTTCTGTATTAGCACATGTCTGAAAGGAGCCTACACCCCAAATGAAATGTGGTATTTCAGCCTCCCACCATGTCTGCTAGGATGGGTACTCTATCATATAAAGTGCAATTCATTCTACCTCCAAAATTTGTTTGAATCTCTTCCCCATCTCTATGCTGAAACCTTATGACCTCCTCCTGACTGGTCTCCCTACTGATTTCCTGCCTTCAATTAATTCTCCACATTGCAATAAGAGTTAGCCTCTTAAAAGGTTTATTAGATCATGTCTGAACCTTGTTTAAAACCCATCTGTGGCTTTTTACTGCACTTACAATGCAATCCAAACCTTCTTATCATATTCTCAAAGGGCCTTCAGGATCAGATCCCAGCCTGTATCTCTGAACACAACCAGACCACTCTCACTATCTCTGTGCTCTTCTCCTAAGCTCTTCTTCCAGTGCCTTAACCACCAAGTGCTTTCCTGTCTCAGAGGTTTTGTGCATGCTTTTTCCTTGGCCTTGACAGGAAATAGCTATCACAGTGGTCAAGGGAGCAGGCTCTAGAGACTGGTGATGTAGACATGAATCAGTCTTCACCATGTGCAAATTATGTGTCAAGTTACTTAACGTATTTGTGCCTCTGTTTTCTAACCTATCAAATGAGTATAGTAAAAGTACATTTCCTTACAGCGTTGTGAGGAATAATGAACTTAATACACGGAAGTTCTTAAAATATCGTTGGACTCCGCCGGGCGTGGTGGCTCATGCCTGTAATCCCAGCACTTCGGGAGGCCAAGGCGGGCGGATCACCTGAAGTCAGGAGTTTGAGAACAGCCTGACCAACATGGAGAAGAGCCCAACTCTACTAAAAATACAAAATTAGCTGGGCATGGTGGTGCATGCCTGTAATCCTAGCTACTTGGGAGGCTGAGGCACGAGAATTGCTTGAACCCAGGAGGCGGAGGTTCCAGTGAGCCAAGATCGCACCATTGCACTCCAGCCTGGGCAACAAGAGCGAAACTCCATATAAAAAAAAAAAAAGAAAAGAAAAGAAAATGTCATTGTACTCAATAAACACGGTAGTGTGTCTTCTCTCAAAAGGGCATTCTGTAGCCACCTTCACCAAAGTAAATCTTATCCCATCCCGTCCAAGTTATTCTCTACCTCAGCTTCTTATTTACTTCCTTCATTGCCATTACTTTAATCTAGAATTCTTTTATTTATTTTTAAAATAGTTGTTTCTTGTCTGTTTTCACTAACAGAATGGGAGCTTTATACAGAAAGAGATTAAGTCAGCACTGTTCGACTTTTTACACCCATGCTTAACCCAGTGCCTGACCATAATCACTATTTAATGAATGAATAAAACAACCCCAATAAGAACAAATAATTGCATGAGATATAAGTCAGCAACAGAGCTTCACAAAGATTCCTAAAGAGTGATCATTCTTAGGGATTTTCACTTCAAATGCTATGTCCTCTATTAGTATTTCCCCAGTGGTTCCCCTCCCCCCAACTCTTCCATCAGTTCCTCTTCATCTGAGCATGGACAGCCTGTTCTGCATTAGGATATGGAGCCTTTGTTACAGGCTTTGGCTAGCTGCAAAGTTCTAAATTTCTCTTCTCACTCACAGAAATAGTGAGTCATCACTGTATCACCTACAAAGCTTCTCTCCAATGGTTTTAATAAATATCTGTGAATGCGCCCACTATAGGGCAGGAAGGGAAATAAAGAATTCCTACTCCTAACCCTTTACTCTGCACACCGCTTATCATATATTTATCAATTAAATCCTTCTCATTTGGAGAAAAAAAAAAAAAAAGCCTGGCCAATGAAAACTAAATGAGTATTGCAGACCCTAGGTCTGTCTTGTTTCAAAACTGATATTCTAAATCCTGAAAGAGTCAAATAGGGAGAACCTAAGCAAAAGACAAACACCTGGACCATGATACCAAAATACTGCCACCAAAACCCTTCAGTACTCATCTACCAAATTCTCCTTCAAAATCTTTAACACACACATAAAAAATATAAAGCAATGTTTTAGCCACCTCATTTCTAAATTGTGGAATCTTACATGTGACGTTTTCTAGTCTTCTCTAGTATTCTGCTTTGTATGCAAAGGAATTGATGCTAATTCTACACTTGCATTTATAGGTTTATAGCATGGTTAAATAAAGGCTAGGGAACAGATTGATAAACAGTGAAGTTCATTTTCTAAAAGCTGAAAATGAGAGCTCTAAAACATACAGTTCCACATTGCACCACATGAGGGAGCAAGAACACCAGCTAAAAAAATACAAATCGCACTGAAACGCTTTCTCTTTAAATGGATACAATAATTTTACATATTTATGGGGTATAATGTGATGTTTCAATACATGTATATATTGTGTAATGATTTAAGACAGAGTTTCTCCAAATAAGAGCTCTTCACACATATATTAAAATCACAAGAATGTGCTTGTTAAAACTCTAGTTCCCAGGCCTTCTTGAATCAAAAATTAGAATAAAATAAAATAAAATTTTATCAAGAACCTTAGGTGTTTTTTATGCAACTAATATTTGTTTGGTTTTTTTAAGTTTTACTTTAAGTTCTGTAATGCATGTGCAGAACGTGCAGGTTTGTTACATAGGTATATATGTGCTGTGGTAGTTTGCTGCACCTATCAATTCGTCATCTAGGTTTTAAGCCCCACATGCATTAAGTATTTGTCCTAATGCTTTCCCTCCTCTTCCCCGCCTTATGCAAGTAATATTTGAAGGCAACTACTGAAAACCTCCAGTAGACAGCTAAATTAGACCACATGCAAGTATGGACTAAGGTATGTAATTATTGGCCATAATGTCATATATAGGGATGATTCATCAATTTATATAGCATAAAGCTATGAATTAAAGAAATGAATCTCTTAAAACATATCATAATTATTAACCATACAATTTACAATTATCTATTCTATAGAAGAAATGACCCAAGTCAATGTTTGTAATAGTAGTACATATACATTTAGATGTTATTGCTTAGTAACATTCATCTCTAACCTACCTGTTGGTTGTTACTACAAAAATCACCATACCATATGCTGCCTTTATCTTCCTCAGGGGAAGAGATGCACACAGTCACAGAGTTTATAAAATAACTTGAGTAAGCCGACCTCTAATTTCTGATACGTCCATATAAAAGGCAAGGGGACAACACTGATGATAGTCTTCTCTCAGTCTTTCAAAGCTGAACACTCATTTTGCAAAACTTCATTCTCGTTGAACTCTCTGGAAATAACCTGTCAAATACTTCATCTTGAAAACATTCCTTTGACTTATGATTTTTACCTAACCTAATCCTCTTCCTCTGCTCCTGCAGTCATATTTGGCATTTCCTTCATTAGCTTCTCTTCCTTTCCTGCCCTCCACTCTCTTGTAAGGTACATCTTAGAGACCTGCTCTTCTAGAAGTCACCCTATATATCCCACAGTAGTCCACAGATGAATACTTGGCTTCCCCTCCTGTATCCCTTCTGTTGGTAACTGGTATAAACATTCTGCTTCAGCCAGAAACCCAGGAATCATCTCGATTTTTCCCTTTCATTCATTTGGACAAATATTGGTTGGGCACCTAGATAAGGCCTTCTTTAGGTGCTGGGGAAGCAGTTATTAACAAGACAGATGAGGTCCTGGTCTCTCTCCATTTCATCCCCCATGTTCTATGAAACACTGAGGTCTCTCCATTTTCCCTCCCAGTTACTTTTTGTTTTTTTCTCCTTCTTTCTATCCTCATTGCTCCTGGCTTCTCTGTCACAAACTATTGCAATAGCAATAACCTCCTTTCCAGTGTCTTTGCTCAGTCATGTCCTTCTTCCCCTCTATTCTCCTCTTTGTTACAGGGGATGGTTCTAACATGCAAGTCCAAACATTTCTTAGCTAATCAACATGTTTCATCATAGCATACCACCTAAGCTCCTCTGCATAATACACAAAGACACTTATCCAGCCCCTGCCCATTTGCACAATCTCCTTTTGCTTCATTCAGCCCCACACTTGGCAATATTAGCACATATGTACATCCTGTGTCATGTGACTGTGTCCTCCGCTTCTGTGCAGGCTGTTCCACCTTCCTGAGCCGCGCATGCTTCATAGGCATGCCTCCAAAACACTGTCCTTTAAGCCTCAACTCAAAAGATCATTCTTCTTTAGAGTCTTTAACTCTTCCAGAAATTTTTGTTTGTTTTTTGAGACGGAATCTCACTCTGTCACCCAGGCTGGAGTTCAGTGGCGCGATCTTGGCTTACTGCAACCTCCACCTGCCGGGTTTAAGTGATTCTCCTGCCTCAGCCTTCCGAGTAGCTGGGATTACAGGCCTGAGCCATTCTGCACCTGGCCTCTTCCAGAAAAATTTAACAATTAATCTCACTGCAGTTCATTGGTAACAATTCTCATATCTTTTTTAAACTATCTGGATATCTTTGCAAACCAGAACCACTACTTTCCTTTTATATCTATAGTGGCTGTCACATAAAAATATTCAACAGGTTTTTAAAGAATGAATATAAAAACGCATAGTCCTTGATGCAGTAAACCTACAGTCAATTTAGAAAAGCAAAACATGTACTTAAAGTTTTGTTAATTAACAACACTAAACCAGGAACCTTGTCTGGCACACACAACCTCTATCACAATGTCTAATACATATCTGGAATATAAATAGCACTGAATGCAAAGATGTACATAAGTGATAGAAAACGTGGAAGTCAGAAAGTAGAAATCTCATCTAGCGAGAACCGTCAGAGAACAGAACATGTCCTCCAATGTGTTTCTCATCCTTCCCTTTCACTTTGAGCAATCCTCCACAACTAGTGCTATAGCAGCCCGGCTGGTATTTGCTGTTCCATTCTCCCCTGCCTGGGCCCAGCTGCTTGACTCCAACAGTGCATAAACAACCAGTTCGTGCTACCTGAGATCCATCACGCTCGTTCAGTCCACCGTCAAGCTTCCTCTTGCCTGGAATGCCTGCCCTAGTCCTCTTTACCTTTCCCAGGACCTACTCATTCATGTAATGTTCTCTGACAAATTTGGATCTCTTATATTCTACCTACACAAAGCCTACATCGCACTTGTGGTTTTATTCATAATTTGGTATCTAATTAAAAACTGTTTGGTCATTTATAATCACTGCTTTGAATTATGTGAAGGTACCATTTTCATAAATCAAAGCACTAGAATAGCAGCATTTCATAATCTCAATTTTGTCCCTCAACAAGATTAATCATAAATTCTTTCAATTTCTTTTGAATTCCCGACTGCATCATTCCTGTGCTGGATAGCTGGTGAAAAATCAATAATTACATGTTTATTGATTATTTCACTAACTGAAAGTCTCTCTGTGGACAGAGACTATCCTAGTTAGCTAATAATGCTATGTAGGCATTGATTGATTTGGATTGTAGTGAAGAAGTTAGGATCTAAATGAAGGGGGAGGGGAAATCTGTAGCACTGTTTGCATCCTTGAAATAGAAGTTAAAATCTCAACTGTAGCTTGTATTAAAATTGTATAATACAGTGATAAAAAAATTTTAGGGGCTGGGCACAGTGGCTCACGCCTATAATCCCAGCACTTTGAGAGGCCAAGGCAGGTGGATCACCCGAGATCAGGAGTTCAAGGCCAGCCTGGCCAACACGGTGAGACCCTGTCTCTACTAAAAATACAAAAATTAGCTGGGCATGGTGGCAGGTGCCTGTAATCCCAGCTACTCGGGAGGCTGAGGCAGGAGAATCACTTGAACCCGAGAGGCGGAGGTTGCAGTGAGCCAAGATCGTGCCATTGCACACCAGCCTGGGTGACGAAAGCAAAACTCTGTCTCAAAAAGAAAAAAAAAAATTAGAAGAAATATATTTGACTTCCTGGAAATTTAATCTATGCATCTCAGCACTTTATGCACATAGCTTTCTGTCAGTCACTGGCATATAGATCTTCTATGCTGTGGTAATTATGAAAGGTTGCCTCATATTTTCTGCCAAGTAATTTCTTATTTGCTTCAAGCCCTTAGTTATAAACTGTAACAGAAATAAGAGTGCATAAGTATAGCTTGATGTTTTTCTGTGGAAAAAAATGGAATGAATGTAACCCTACAGAATAGAAAAAGAAAATTGAAGCTGGGAGTGTCACAGAAGCAATCGGCTCAGCCTGTTCTTCAGAGAGCCCTGGTAGGGAGCAGGCAGAAGGAAGATGCCTGATGAATGAGAGCAAGCTGTGGCCAATTACCTAATGTAACACGTCGTTCAATTGCACAGCACTGAGGTATTTTATAAACAAAACTGACAGTGTATGCCCATATTCAATTTTTTATAACAGAAAAATGCTCATTATTTTCTTCTGTAATCACATCAGGAAGGCTAGAAATCGTGAGAATTTTCTTCCTAAGAACCTCAAATTATCAAATCTTGGTTTTCATGGAATTAAATATCCTGTACTATAATGTCAAAATTGTCTGTTTTAAATTGTTTGAGTCTTTTAAAATAGTTTAAAAAGAAGTTAAGCTATTCACTTTCCCAACTGACTGAGAAACACATCAAAATTGTCACATGTGACTAGTACTCAAACAGGGTTAGAAATGACAAAGATATATAGATACTTGCAAATCTTCCCCCATCTTTTTTCAAATGTATTTCTGAAGAGGGAATATACATTTAAGGATGATTCAAAGTGGGTAACCTTGATTTCACAGGGGAACATCCAGAGAACAAAAAGAGAAGGGGCCAAGTACAAATCAATCAACAACAAGCCCACGTTTTCAAGTTTGTTCTATACTTGCAGTAAGCTCATGTGGTTTCATCTTGTGGGAATTTAAGTTTACCCACAAACTGGTGCTTACATCCTTTATTTTCACAGTCTCATCTCTGACAACAAGAGAGATACAGATTTGCCATTTTTTCTAGTCTCACCTCCTTTTGCTCAAGAGACATAAAAATGTGGGCCATATGTATCCCCAAGAAATGCATTTTATCACATTTTTGTATGCTCTGAGCACAGCACTGGATTTGTTGTTCCTATCAACCCTTCCACACTGTCTGTTCACTAGCACAGATGCAAGTCAGGACACCGTATTAATTTGGCCACAACAAGTGCCAGTCTACATTGCCTACATTTTAATGGTTTTAATCCCATGAGGTAGAGACTATATTGTATCCATTGTGCTCAATGGCTAATGATGAAACATCATGGTCATGGCTGTACATGGTTCTAATGCTCTCAAAACCCTAGAATATCCATAACTGAATAATCATATGAATGGAACAGGAAGCCAAAGTTTGTCACTATGAACAGGAGCTATACAGATCTAAGAAAAACAGAGACTATATGCTCTTTAAGAGTTAATCCAAAATCTTTAGTCATCTTAATTTTAGTTTAGCATCCCCTAAAGTAGAGATTGTAACTGAATATGGGATAAAAATGGCTCAAATGTCTAAAATCCTGTACCATTCAATACATCTTGTTCTGGTAGTAAGGACTTTCACTCGTTTGGGTCTTGTTTCTCACGTATCAACCTAGATATATATTTTTTGTTTTACTTTAGTTTTGATTCAAATTGCATAAACTTCTATAATTTTCCTAAGACCTTTCACATGTATCTAACTTTTCATTCATATCTAATTTCACCTTCTTCCTAAAAACTGATTATACCCTCTCACAGTCAGTTGAAAAAAACAACTGAAACTGAATTAGGTTTATCTTGGTGTCTCTGTCTCAGAATCATTGTTTTGTTATATTAAGAATATTTAATCAAAAGATCGTTTCCTTCTTTCACAAATCAAAGGCATTACAAGCCCTTGAACTATAATCAAATATGGCTGCAAAAGTATCTTCACAAAAGGTTCCTCCA
>NW_012104521.1:314944-334669 GCF_000951045.1 Mandrillus leucophaeus
TGCCTCCAGCTTTGTTCTTTTGACTTAGGATTGCCTTGGAGATGCGGGCTCTTTTTTGGTTCCATATGAACTTTAAAGCATTTTATCACATTTTTGTATGCTCTGAGCACAGCACTGGATTTGTTGTTCCTATCAACCCTTCCGTACTGTCTGTTCGCTAGCACAGATGCAAGTCAGGACACCGTATTAATTTGGCCACAACAAGTGCCAGTCTACATTGCCTACATTTTAATGGTTTTAATCCCATGAGGTAGACACTATATTGTATCCATTGTGCTCAATGGCTAATGATGAAACATCATGGTCATGGCTGTACATGGTTCTAATGCTCTCAAAACCCTAGAATATCCATAACTGAATAATCATATGAACGGAACAGGAAGCCAAAAGTTTGTCACTATGAACAGGAGCTATACAGATCTAAGATAAACAGAGACTATATGCTCTTTAAGAGTTAATCCAAAATCTTTAGTCATCTTAATTTTAGTTTAGCATCCCCTAAAGTAGAGACTGTAACTGAATATGGGATAAAAATGGCTCAAATGTCTAAAATCCTGTACCATTCAATACATCTTGTTCTGGTAGTAAGGACTTTCACTTGTTTGGGTCTTGTTTCTCACGTATCAACCTAGATATATATTTTTTGTTTTACTTTAGTTTTGATTCAAATTGCATAAACTTCTATAATTTTCCTAAGACCTTTCACATGTATCTAACTTTTCATTCATATCTAATTTCACCTTCTTCCTAAAAACTGATTATACCCTCTCACAGTCAGTTGAAAAAAACAACTGAAACTGAATTAGGTTTATCTTGGTGTCTCTGTCTCAGAATCATTGTTTTGTTATATTAAGAATATTTAATCAAAAGATCGTTTCCTTCTTTCACAAATCAAAGGCATTACAAGCCCTTGAACTATAATCAAATATGGCTGCAAAAGTATCTTCACAAAAGGTTCCTCCAGATGGGAACTCCCACCAGTAATCAAGCGCCATTCTGTAAGCAATATTCCTTTGGTGGAAGAACCACAGCACCATTGTTGTGGCTCCTCTTACATTTTCTCTTTCAGCCTTGACAGGAAAGGAAGAAGGGAGAAGAAAAATTAACTTGTCACTTAGAATTTCTTAATCCACTTGGAAATATCTTTTAAAACACTTGAAGTCATTCCTAGAGACAATCCTATGAGGTGTTATCTTTATCAGTTTTTTTCAAAAGAGTGAGATAACTGGAAGTGAGCAGCCAGAACTTAAATTAGCGAAATGTCCAAGATTAAGCACTCATGTCCTTGTACTACTTGGGACTTTGCTGAACTCTGCAAAGTACATTATCATATTAGAGGAATAAATTAGATTTAATAAATGATACTATTTTACCATATTAGAATAAGTGTTTGAAGAAATAACAAATTACATCTATTATTCCTTTACTGTTAAACCTTTCCTTCTAAATGAAATACTTTAGGAAATTTAATCTATTGGAATTAAAAGACTGTTGGATCATCTGAGGATTACCATGTTTCTATGATGTTAAAAGTCACAATATTAATCTTTGTGTTAACTGGAGTGTGCTGAAATACACATGAATTTCACAGCACTGTCTACATAAATGTTTTAGAGTTCCAATATGCCCCTTTAGAACAATCCAAGGAACAGCCTTCTAAACCATTCTGAACCCTTATGTAAAGAACTTAAGAATGAGCTCCTGCCACTTCCAGAGAAGTAGTTCTAATTTCTGGGGTATGCCCTAAGCACACCAAGTGAGAACACAAGCATGTACAGCTTTGTAACTTACAACACACAATGATTAGTGAGAATTGGTAAGAGAAACAGCAGGACAGGTGTGCCTCTAAAGTCTCTCCAAAGCACAGACTTGAATTACATCTTTTATAAATGAATTTTATGCTTCCTTTGAGGGTTTCATTAATGAATCCATGGCTTGAACCACTAGCTACTCTTGTCCAGGCAGTCCTTCAAGGTGGAACTAATTAGACCACTTCTAATTACAGTTACTTCATAGGCATGTTTTTTTCTCATGAGAATTTCATAATGATTACCATAAGGCACTCAGGGTTGCCACAGAGTTCTGACAATTTTCACTCCTTGTTATGTCTCTCTCTTTTGCCTTCAGGTCAAGCTGACTTGCACAATTTCTCCTGGGCATACTCTCTGAAACCTTTGATTCTTTTCCTCATTCCTATATAATAGATTTCCCCTTCTTGTTCTTACGTGCGAATTAAATCAGAGGCTATGCTGACAAGGTTCAGCCAGGTTGGAGAACTACCAATATACACAGTAAAACCTTTAGGTTTAACATCAAACCAACTACGGAAAAATCCTGCAAGCAGACCTAAGTAATTTATGGAAAAAATGCCATAAGCTTAACTATAATTATATGCTTGTGACAAAAACATTTTTTCTTATTTGCTCCCAAGGTGGTATCTATTTAAGATCTGTTACTATCACCACCACTCATACCTCCTGCATCAAAGTTTTAAAACCCATCTGAGACATCTTAGAATGTCCTGACACTCTCGTCTCAACTACTTTGCACTTTTCTTTCAGAATATTCATAGCAGCATCCTTTACCTTGTTTCCATGTTTCATCATCTTTCCCATCCCTAACAATGCCACCATCCACTTCTTCACCTAGACTAAGTCCTTACTTCCATTAACAAATCACTATTCTTGGTGCATTATGAGGCCAGATAGTATTCTGACCACAGCATCTCATCTTGTTCCCCCAGGAGATGTGCTCTAACCAATCTTATGAGTTGCCGGTATAATGCCAAGTATGGCTTGCCACAACATACCCACTTCGAAACTCACTGCTTGACGCTGTTGACGGAGTTGTTATGACTTTTCTTTTCTTTTCTTTTCTTTTTTTTTTTTTCTGAGACGGATCTCTGCTCACTTCAAGTTCCGCCTCCTGGGTTCACGCCCTTCTCCTGCCTCAGTCTCCCGAGTAGCTGGGAATACAGGCGCCTGCCACTACACCGGGCTAATTTTTTTGTATTTTTAGTAGAGACGGGGTTTCACCGTGTTAGCCAGGATGGTCTCGATCTCCTAACCTAATGATCTGCCCATGTCGGCCTCCCAAAGTGCTGGGATTACAGGCGTGAGCCACCGCGCCGGACCCCAGCAGTTCTTAAACATACCCTGTTCTTTTCTCCTCCTTCTGGGTTGCGGCAAAGTTCTCCCTTCTGATTTAAACAGCACTCTTCACTGTATGTATGACTTTTCTTTCTAGCCTAAGAGAGATCCAGTTGTTGGTTTTTTTCCTGCGCATTTTTAAAGGATTTTTATTCACTTCCCAGATCTTGTTACTCTTAACTACTATTCATGTAGAGTCACTTCCTATTGTTTCCTTCCTCCTCTTTTTACTACTTGCACAACATAATCTCTCAAAATCCTTCCTTCTTAGCACCAGCTCTGAAGTAATATCCAACAAGTATCTCTTGCCTTGTCTAAAAATCTTCCTAAGCCTGATTTCATTAAGATTCACTGTGGGTTTGTGTTCTGCACACCAAGTGAGCTTGGTTCCAATTCTTTTCATGAAAAAAACTCTCACTATGTCAATTGCTAAACATTTCTACATGACACTACAAATGTGGATTTTCACCTGTTTCTTTGTAACTTGACAAATATAAAAATATAAATTGCTCATGTATTTCCCAAAGCTACTCGAAGAATAATGTTTAATAGAAAGCTGAATTTGAGAATGAAATAATTCTATGGCACTGTTGGTTGTTTGAATATGCCATTGCTTATGGGCTGTTAAGTCAAGAAATTCCCATTATAAGAAATTCCAGGAACGTGACATAAGATATAAAAATCGATGCTTAAAAATGATGACTTCAAGTCATTTCATTACATTTCCATGTTTGATCCTTGAAAAACTTTTATTTGGATCAAATAATGCCCTGAAGCAATTTGGGCTATAGCCAAAAAAATAAAACAAACAAACAAAAAATAGAGAGAAAAATTGTACTACTCCTGACTCCTGTTCCCGACCCAAGAGGTTAACTAGGAGCCAGGAATGCCTGCTTTCCAGACTTCATAAAATGGGGGGATGAAATCAGGTACACACAGTTAAGGTCAGGCCAGAGTTGCTGAGAAGAGGAAAGAAATATGCATTTATTGAGTACCTACTATGTGCTAGGTTGGCCAGTGGACTAATGCTTACACATTAAATCTCACTTAATCCTTAGAATAATCTGAAGAGATATTATCATCCCTTCTTGTTTTCCAGAAAGAAGCATTTGGGAAGGGGGTGCTGAAGGTGTGAGAGAGGGGCACAACCCCAGTCAGACTTGCTTCTCCTTCTCTGCTGCATGGACATGGACAGTGTTTAAGAGTACAGGCTCTGGAACCAGGCTGTCTTCAGACTCAGACTCCACCACCTAGCAGCCACGTCGCTTTCAGACATCCATGTGTGCATCAGCATCACCCCACACATACTGCCCTGACAGGTTTCAGTGTCTCATCTACATACAAAGGCTCTAAGTGGCCTCAAATGTTCAGGAAGGTCTCATTTTCATTTTGTTCTTTCCTGATTTGTGTTATGATGACACCAAGGAAAGACAGCTACATAATTTGTGGGACCCATTGTAGAATAAAAAGGCATACTCCCTTGTTCAAAAAGCAGGGAGAAATGCCATTAAAGATACTAAAATATAAAGCATTTTTCTGTCTTCACTGATCTCTCAACATTATAGTGACTTAGAATGAGTAAGAATAAGCTTAGAATGACTAATCTTAACTTAGAAAGACAACACAATGTCTTTTATTTGCATTTATGCCATTCTAAGTTAAAAAATTAAAATATTAAATTTTACCATTCTTTTTATATTGTTCAATGCCACTTTAAAATAGAAAATATTGTGATTTGGAAGGAAAATTTGAAAGGACAGATCAATTTGGGTGAAAAGTTGAGGAAGAGAGAGGAGTTGAGGGTGGTTCTCATTTCTCTCATTTCTCCCTGCTTTTTGAACAAGGGAGTTTGCCTTTTTATTCTGCAATGCCAGTTTAAAATAGAAAAGTATTTAACACACATGCAAAATCACCAAAATTACACAATTTATCTTTCAAAGCTTGTGCATGCATATGTACTTCCTTATTAACAGAACACCAGAGACACTACACAAATTTAAGTTAACTCTCTTTATTTCAGTTGTTGATATGCACACTATCAACACTCTCGACCTTTGGCTACTGATGAGTTAGGTAGGAGTGAGAGGAAAAGGAATTGTGGACTTCTTTCTCTTTCTCTTTTCTTCTCTGTCATCATTTTCAGTGTAAATAATTAGCTAATACAGAAAAGTAGCAGGAATAATGATGAAATAATAGAGTTCCTTGATGGTTCATGTTTCTTAGACCACCACTCCCTTCTTCCTGCACTTGAAGTAAGTTCTGGCCCAAACGGAGCATGGCCTCTTGGGACTGTCAGATCCCCCACTTAGTCATTAAACATAATATATTTAGCATGTACTCATTTTGCATATCACTGAACTCCCAGTACTGTGGAAACATTGTTCTCATGGGATATCACAAGCCTTACATGTGAAAGAGCAAACATGCATATTGTATTTATGGGTCTCCTCTGTTACCACTCATGTTTGTTGCTTCATGGACTTCACTTTCAAAACACAGTTCAAAGATAAAAGTATTAAGAATTTCAAGACAGTGACACAGAGCATTAAACCAAGCAACAGGGTGCTTTGGAACTTAAAGCCCCATTCAACCGCACAAGTTTCATGCCTTGGCCCTCTTACAGGTACTAATACCAATCTGGCCTTATTACAAAAAAAAAAAAAAAAAAAAACCCGTTGGGGATCCTGTTAATAAAATATTTCTAGGATCTAGCTTCAAAGACTCTCATGCAAGTGGTATAAGACAGGTTCCAGAGAGTGTATTTTTGAAACATTCCCTAAGTGATTGTAAAGAACTTCTCGGTTTGGAAACACTCTAGAGCACTTCCAAGTCACTTTCTAGGTACTGGCCATGGCAGTAAACTACTTTTCTTCCTCTTATCTACTCCATCATTTACTACCAGAGTTGATACTCAGGGAAGGTCTAGAGTGGAAGGAGTAGCAGAGGAAAGGAAAGCAACCTGATGGACTCATGGCATGGGAATAGGATGCTGTCATCTGCTTGATGGGTGATTAGTTCCCTGGCTCTCCTTATCCCCTCCTCTTGGTGCATCCACAGTCCTTTGCCCTGGGACAGGTCTATAGGCAGGAGCACCTGTAAATTAAATTCAGCCTTTTCCCCCCAACTGTTCCTTTCCCAGGCTCCTAACTCCATGACTGACCCTGCCACTGAACCTGTTCTTTAAGCCAGATTCTGCAGAACCACCCTCAACTCCTCTCTCTTCCTCAACTCTTCACCCAAATTGATCTGTCCTTTCAAATTTTCCTTCCAAATCACAAGCAAATTTCCTCCCCCTTTTTCTGTCCCCTCTGCCACTACTTTAATTTATTTAGGTGTTTAATGTATTTCAGTATCATTTCCTCTTCTGAATCACTTGAATGACATTCCAGTGAGCCTCCTTATCTATCTCTATATTCTATCTTCAACATTACTAGGAGATTCTTCTAACATCCAGATCTAATACACTTCTCTTATTCAATATCCTTTCATGATTCCTAAGAGTCTCCGGTAAAATACTTAAATAATTCATTGTAGCATATTAGGCCCTTAAAGATATAGCCCTTTCTCCTTTTTCAGTTTCCTTTCCTGCCACAGGCAGTAAATGCCAGTCAAGCCCACATCCCAGCAGTTCTTCTTCTTCTTCATTTTTTTTTTTTAGATGGTATCTCGCTCTGTCGCTCAAGCTGGAGTGCAGTGGCACGAACTCGGCCCACTGCAAGCTCCACCTCGCGGGTTCACACCATTTTCCTAACTCGGCCTCCCGAGTAGCTGGGACTACAGGCATGCACCACCACGCCCGGCTAATTTTGTTTTTGTATTTTTAGTAGAGACGGGATTTAACCGTGTTAGCCAGGATGGCCAAGATGGTCTCGATCTCCTCACCTCGTGATCTGCCCACCTGAGCCTCCCAAAGTGCTGGGATTACAGGCGTGAGCCACTGCACCCAACCCCAGCAGTTCTTAAATACACCCTGTTCTTCTCTGTTCCTCCTGGGTTGCTGCAAAGTTCTCCCTTCTGATTTAAACAGCACTCTTCACTGTATCCTCTTTTTTCATCTAACAAGCTCTTGGTTGTCCTTTTCTGGGTGAGCTCAGAAACAAACTGAAAAATCGCCTTTTTGCTTTCCTAACCCTCCTCCTCACCTTGTCTTAATGACTGCTCTCATTTGTTTCTACTCTGCTCTTCATGGAACTTGAAACAAACCTCCTATCTCCTCCTCACCAGGCCGTCAAGGACCTAAGGATAATAATGATGCTCCTGGCATGAAATGGGCTCTCAAGGAGAGCACAAGACAGAAAGGAAAGAAGGATATAGCTGAAATCAATACGCCCTCCCACTACCTTACAGTTCAACTGGCACAATACTGGCTCCATTGCAATAACCTGGACAATTTGAAAGACAATTCAAATCCCCTTCAGAAGCTCTGAGAAAAATTTCCATTCGCAACCCACAGAAAAATCTCATGTTTTCTCCTCCACCCCTCCGAATTTCTTCTATATCCCAACAGCTGCCTGAAAGACTATCTCCAAACTCTAGTAGTAGTTTTTCTCCTTTCTGCCTTTCTAACTGCCTTCCTGAATCTACGTTTTCTCCGGAAACATTGAACTTTCCATTTTAAATATACAACCCAGCTAACCTGATGCAGCATTGCAGGTGGGAAGAAATCACCAGAATGAGAGGAAGTAAGAAAGAGACTTGCCTTAAGTTCCCAATGTACTTGGTCAATGGTAGGCCACTTAATACAGTTACTCTTGACCATGACTGTATATTAGACTCACCTAGAGAGTTTTCAAAAGTAACTCCGCTCAGGGCCCATGGCAGAACCTTTAGAAAAGCAGAGGCAGCGTTCAAGTATCTCTAAATAATATCTCTGTCTTCCACTTTCCATTGCCTCAGGAAGCCCACCTCTCCACCCTGTCTGGAAACCTACATCCCTGCAGATCTTTCTCTCCTTTACTCTGATCAAAGTAACAATAGAAGCCCAGTCAACAGACAAAGCATCATTCCTATAAATGCAGATGGAGGAGTCTGTGTATACTCATAATAAATTTTTTCTATGTCAAGGACGCAATTCAACTTTTTCCCCCATGCTTAAACCTCTTACATCTAGGGGGTTCTTATGTCCTTCCTCTAAGCAGAAGTCTTTGCCTCAGTTTCCTGACTGCTAGCCTCAGTATTGAATTATTCTTTTGCCCCACCCACTAACATACCTTTCAGAAGCTCAGTGACGTATTTGGGTCCCTGCTTCCTGTGAACAGATCTCTTGCTATATACCAACTGATCATATAGACTTCTTAATCCCACCAAGGATACTGCTAGCATCTTCCCCTAAGTGATTAATGCTGGGTCTCTCCCAACCACTTCCCTTGTCCTGTGGGTCTTTAAGAACTGTCTCCTGAGTGCTCTGGGTCCTGTAACTCACTGTATTGCATGAATGGCTCTGAACTAATGCAAGGAGAGAGAGAAGAGGGAACACAGAAACAACCCACCTTTAAATGGTCATGGGGCATGGTTAAGAGCTTTTGTAATAGAATAATGATAACATATTCTGAGCAATGATAGGAATAAATTGATCTTTATACTATTCTCAAATCATAGAAAGAACTTGAAAGCTGACGCTAGGTCATCTCAGCCTTTTGAATCTTCTTAGCTACCAGAGCAGTTCTACTCCGTTGTGAAGTTCTCCTTATTGTAAAGTGCATACTGAATTTCAATCTGACAAAAGGAGATTTTAATCCCATTCAGCTTTTTAGGTGATCATTGATCATTCCCCAGGTTGACCAGAACCCTCATGGCTTCAAAGACATAAACTCTTGGTGCTCTGTTTCTGGGGCTGGGAATAACAACAGCCAGTTGCACATGTACCTAAATGCTGACAAGAGACTAAATACGTATTATAACTTACCATACTGATCTGTAATTCAGAACCAGTCAGTAGAATAAAGCTGACGGAACTCCTGAATTTCCTCTCAGTGAGCTTTCCCCATGTGTCCTCTCATTCCAGGGTTGAATGGCGATGACTTCCTGGCTGTGGGCCTGCTCAATGGCAGTGTGGTTTATAGTTATAACCTGGGGTCTGGCATAGCAAGCATCAGGAGTGATCCCCTCAATCTGAGCCTTGGAGTCCACACTGTTCATCTGGGGAAGTTCTTCCAAGAGGGCTGGCTGAAGGTAAAGAGTCATTCCTTTGTCTCTTCCACAAAGTGAGCACTAGTATATTGTTGGATCTGTGCTAAGGTACAGAGGTGAATAGCCCATGATGCCTGCATCCACGAAATTCACAGACTATTGTACCAACTAGGGAAATAGAGAGATGATTACAATTAAGTGGTGTAAGAACAGATAAGAGGGATTACTAACATAGATAAGGGTGAGAGAGAGGAGTCAGAAAGTGCTTCCCAGAGAAGGTGATGCTTGAGCATAACTTCAAATAGGAGTTAGGAAAGAACACAATGGTCAGTATTAAATTAAGGAATGGTCAGTATTAGCTTAAAGAATGCAAGTAGTTCAGCGTGGTTTTGAGGTCAGGAGATGGGGGAGCAAGAGAAGTGGTTAGAGACAGATAAGGTCTATATTATCAAAGGGCTTAGATGTGCTAAGAAGTTTATATTTTTATCAAAAGAACTATGATGAGCTACTTAAAACAGGAAGGTGGGTACCATGTTGATTTCTAATTTTTGATAAATGACTCTGGTGGTTCTATGGAGAATTGATAGAAGAGAAGGAAGGCTAAATGGAGGGGAATCAGCAGGATGCCAGCACCTAATCTTTGAAGAACTTTGATTTTGATTGAAATGCAAAACCATGATTGCTCTATTAATATATCCGTGGTAACAGACACCAGCAGAGAAGCAGAGAATTGAGTGGTATCGTGTTTTATATTTCTTCAAAATCCCCGTCTTTGTAAATTTTTTATGCCAAGTTAATGGGAAATAATAAAAGAGTATCTTAACAGTTCTCCCTGGGGAATTAATTCCTTTTTAAATAGGTTTTGATTTTTTTCTCCTTTTGAAGGTAGATGATCATAAAAATAAATCCATTATCGCCCCAGGAAGACTGGTTGGTCTCAATGTCTTCAGTCAGTTTTATGTAGGTGGCTACAGTGAATATACTCCAGATCTCTTACCAAATGGAGCAGATTTTAAAAATGGTTTTCAAGGTAAGGCATGGACATTTTTTATACTATACCTACTTATTTCAAACGTTGAGGGAAAAAATATTTTAAAGAGTATACTTCTATTTCCCAAACCAGCTACATAGTTTGCTTTCAGACTTGAACAAAGTTTGATTTTAATCAGAAACATTCATTTACTACTTTTTTTTTTGAGAGGAGTTTCGCTCTTGTTGCCCAGGCTGGAGTTCAATGATGCAATCTTGGCTCACCACGACCTCCGCCTCCTGGGTTCAAGCAATTTTCCTGCCTCAGCCTCCCAGGTAGCTGGGATTACAGGCATGCACCACCATGCCCAGCTAATTTTGTATTTTCAGAAGACGGGGTTTCTCATGTTAATCAAGCTGGTCTCAAACTCCCGACCTCAGGTGATCCACCTGCCTGGGCCTCCAAAGTGCTGGGATTACAGGCATGAGCCACTGTGCCTGGCCTCATTTACTGTTTATTGACCACTTACTGCATATGTATTAGATGTTTAGAATGTTTTAATGAACAAATAAAAGATTTCTGCACTTATTCTAGTTGGAGAGAGGAACACTAAATGTAATTAATTAATTATCTAGTCGTATAATGTGATAAGTTCAGTGGGAAAATGGAAATCGAGAGCATGATTTTAAGCAACCAGGATTATGGGTAATTGTTTATACAGGGTGCTTTTTAAACTAGGCTGAGCAGGGTAGACTTCAAAGAGTCACAGTAAAAATTGAAACTCCATCTAACTTTGGAGTTTAAAAGGCAAGAGACAGACAGCAGTTAACCCATCCATACCACCAAGGGGTAGCCCACAGAGGCCAGAGCCAGCCAAGGGGATTAAGGGGAACATTGTGTTTGGGTGAGTCACAGTCTGTCTTATTGCCACAGTCTGTCTTCCTGTGTTCAAATAGGAATACAGGCTTGGATCTTCCTTATAAAGCTGATTCATACTGTAATAGCATTCTAAAATAAAGACATGCTTTGAATTGTTATAATAATTTATTTGGTGAAAATAGACTTTTTGGTAGATCCTGGTCCCAGGGTATTTGTTCAAAGGTCTGTTCTTATGGTGTCCTCAGCCACTCAACCAGGTCCAGTCTACTCTCCATGAAAAGTAAAGGGTCAGAGATAAGGATCCCTGAGAGACAGGAGCTGTTATCAAGCACCATTTCAGGCATTTGAGTTATCTACGTACTTCATTGCATTCTTTTCCCAACCTTGACTGACTTCTGCCTGAACACAAATGCAGGAGGCCATGTACTTGAAACATATAAAAGCAACACAGCTAATCCAGCATAATACAAGGTCAGATTCTAATAAAATTATTTTGTCAAGGCTCTCAAAGAAACTTTTTCTTTGAACTTGTAATCAGTGCTGATTCTCAGAAGGGTGTCTTAAAGAATAGTTTAGAGCATATTAATCCACTAACTGTAATAGAGAGTTCAATGATTTTTTCACAGCAGGAAACAGTATGAAAAGGATTGTAAAGGCATAACAAATCAATGAGTTTTTTAAAACATTATATTCAATGAAAGGGATGGGTAAAGCTATGAATGTGAAAGAAGTATATCTTCCACTAAATGAAGCAGAGACACTGAAGGGTGGTAATCAAAACCTGTTGTCTTTTATTAATAGACACAATCCTTATATAAGTACTTTGAAATGGATAATTCTTCTGTATGAGAGGCTAGTATAGCATCAAAGATAAGAGTGTGGCTTCTAGAACCCAACTTGCAAGATACGTGTCAAACCTCTGCCACCTATATGGTTCATGACCTGGCCGGTCACCTAACCTCCCCCTGCCTTATCTGTAAAATGAGATAATAACAGCACTTCTCTTGCTATGTAGTTCTGAGAGTGAGTTAATGGAGAGAGAACACAGATTAGTGCCTGGCTTAGAGCAAGTCCTATGTGTTAGCACTGATGATGGTGCTAAACGTGGGAGAGGCACAGCTCCAGTCACGTGATTGCTCCCCTTTCTCTGCAACACAAACAGAGGTTAACAGCACAGACTCTGTAATCAGCTTGTCTTCAGATGCAGACACTGTCACCTATTAGCTACATAACTTTTAGCCTGTTATTTAGATTCTCTGCACCTCCATTTTCTCCTCTGCAAAATAGAAATACCTACTCCATAGAGTTTTTATGGATTGATCAAGTAAGTAAAATAATTGTGTTAAGTGCTTAGCCCAGAAACCAGCATTCAATAAGGACTAAATAAATGTTAACTCATTACTCTATCCTGCTATCATAGGTTTCAATATTTGCACATTTGTTGAAGTCTAATGCTTCCTGGTTTCCTTTGATGTTGTTTTCTCCATTCTATTAGGAACTTTTCTTTGTATCTTAAGGATGAGAATAAAAAGAGGTTTTCATCAAGACCTGTCATTTTCTCCTTAAGTGTGCCAATGAGCCTGAGATCAGCACACACATAGCTGGCCCCTTCTCTGACAGAAACACTAAGATTGCACACTCCTGGAAGTATGTCAACTGCCACAGTCCTTAGTGAGAATGGGAATCTTGGGCGAGTCTTCTTGGGAATTGCCACTTATGCCACAGTCTTATAGAAAATTCAGGACTTTGAGATCCCCTAATTTTATCACTCATCTCTTGGATCCTCTCTTAATGTCTGCCTTCCCTCCACTCTAAACTAGCATTTACTATTTATTATAAATCACACCATATTGTTACCATTCTACTATGACAACCAAATTGCAACTGTACCATAAAGCCATGGTTCCCAAAGCTGATCTCTACTGGTTCTGAAGAATAATATAAGATAACTTCTTAAAAATACAGATTTCTGAAGCCTACCCAAGAACTATTGAATTGAAATCTTTACAGTGGGTTCTAAAAATTTGCATTTTAACAAGCCTCCCAGATTTGGAAGCCACCATGTATTTTTTAAATTGTCTCACTCTCTCTTTTTTTTTTTTACTTTAAGTTCTAGGATATAAGTACAGAACGTGCAGGTTTGTTACATAGGTATACATGTGTCATGGTGGTTTGCTACACTCATCAACCTGTCATCTAGGTTTTAAGCCCTGCATGCATTAGGTATTTGTCCTAAGGCTCTCCCCCACCTTGCCCCCCACCCCTCAACAGGCCCTGGTGTGTGATGTTCCCCTCCCTGTGTCCATGTGTTCTCATTTTTCAACTCCCACTTATGAGCGAGAACATGAGGTATTTTATTTTCTGTTCCTGTGTTAGTTTGCTGAGAATGATGTGGAAGCCACCACATTAATTAGTCATAATGATGCAAAGCAAATGGAATTTTCTGAATTTAATAATTAGAGTAAAGATATCACATTTGTCCTTAGAATTACAATTAAATCATGCAATAAAATATTATCTGATCTAGGCTTTAACATTTTTATAAACTCTTTATTTTACTTTTTTTTTTTTTTTTTTTTTAGACAGAGTCTCACTCTGTCATCAAGGCTGGAGTACAGTGGTGCCATCTCAGCTCACTGCAACCTCCATCTCCAGGGCTCAATTAATCCTCCCATCTTAGCCTCCCATGTAGCTGAGCCACCAAACCCAGCTAACATATCCTTACAAAGCTGATTTATCTTGAAGTAGAGTTATAAAATAAAGACATGCTTTAAATTGTTATAACAATTCATTTGGTGAAAATAGCTTTTCAGTGGATCCTAGTCTCAGGGTACTTGGTCAAAGGTCTGTTTTTATGGTGTTCTCAGCCATTCAACCAGGTCTGGCCTACTCTCCATGAACTTGAGAACTGCATCATCACACCCGGCTAATTTTTGTATTTTTAGTAGAGACAGGGTTTTTCCAGGTTGCCCAGGATGGTCTCAAAATCCTGGGCTCAAGCCATCTGCCTGCCCCGGCCTCCCAAAGTGCTGGAATTGCAGGCTTGAGCCACCGCACACAGCCGATTCCTATAAACTCTTGATAAATAATTCTAATCCAAAGTTCGTGATCTGAAATACAAATCCTTACTGATAATAAAGCCCATTTGTTTTTGTTCTAAAAAATGGCTTATAATGAACCATTATTTTTTCTATGACTTTTAATGCTCATAAAGGTATTAACCACCTTAAATAATCTACATCTGCCAAATACACTGTGCCTTACTGTTTTATCTGCCTTAATAAGAGCAGTTCTCCTCTTCTCTGCTTTCCAAAGTTGCATCTGCTACAAAGCTGCAGAGTTCTCAGAGTGAGGCTCATGAATGGTAGTCTCAGACTGGGCACAGAATGAAGGAAGGAAGAAAAGAAGATATGGACTGATAACAGATCTCCAGCACCTGGAATGGTGCTTTCACACAATACATGTTTGTGACATGTTGTTACCACCAGATCTTTCCCAGACTCTCTTACAGCTATGCATGACCATGTGCCTGAGTTCTGGCCAGTGAGATGTCAGCAGGTGTAATAGTTGCCACTTCCAGGCCTTACCTATGAAAACCCTCTGCATAGTCCTGTACTGTTTGCCAACCCACCTTGATGCCAACCCTAACCACCCTTTGGACTTTACATGAACAGGAAATAAGCTTCTAGTGTTACAGCAACTAGTGCTTATTCATATGGAGGTTATTAAATATTTACTATTCAACTGAATAGAGTGGACATGAGATAGATTCAGATTCATTAACAACCCTGTAAAGGAGAGTTATTCTCATCTAAAAATAGCCAACACTGTCAGTACTTTTGGTTTCTTGCGAGTTCAATTTTTTTCTCTCTCCTTTTTTTAATCATATGAGATTCTTCAAAGAAGAGCCCATACGGGAAAATGTAGTTAGTTTACTGCAATAATTTAAAAACCTTCTGCTGTTTAAAAAAATAAAATAGTTATTACTTGTTTGGTATCTAATCAGTCTAATTTTCAATATACACATGGCTCATGGCTCCATATCACATACAAGATATATGCATTATGTACTGAATGTTTGTCTCACGGTACTACACCAAGCAGATTATGTTTTATCTACTACATTAATAATAAAATAATATATATTCCACAAATGTCTTCCAGTTTAATCACTCCAATTGCTTAAAAAACATGATATGTTGACTGACATGAGGCATCTCTCTGTAAAATAAATGCATTTCACTATTTGTATTGGCTAAATTTTCTCTAAATTGGCACATTTTTAGTGAAAAACATGTTTCAATAGTTCGTTATAACAAAAGCATTTTATTTACCCATATAAAAAAGAAACAGTTTAAAATGAACACTTCCAGACATTAAGTTATAGTAATTTAACAAAGTATTCCTGTGTATGATTATAAAAAAATTAAAAATCCAGTATTAGCATCCAATAATTTTTGCTAAGAAGAAATCTGCAATTTTATGACATAGAAATAGAAGATACCTGAGACAGTGTGATAGAGGGTGGAATGGTGGCATGGAACCCAGGACCTACTAATTTATAGGCGTTGTACAGATAGTTTATTTATATTATTTATTCCTCCTAACTCATGAAATAGCTACTTTTGTCCCCATTTTAATGGTAAAAAGATTAGCTTCGGTTAGACTTTGCATTATGTAGCCGTTGTGTGGGAGAGATCATATCTGAACTCAGACTTACCTGACTCTGTCATCTACTTATACTTTTGCTTTCCGCAAAGTGCATTTCGCTCTGTAAAAGGCATGGGAAGTCATGCTTTGATAATTGAGCTAGTTGGTTATTCATTTGTAAAGCATCTAGCATTCATTCATTTCTTCAGTCAGTACAGTATTTTGGTCATGGCCTATGTGTGCGTGTAATAGTAAATGGCAGTACTTGGAGGAAAACAAAGATTAAGCCTGAGGAAAAACAATCACTGCTCTCTCATAAGGAGAAAATATTGATGCATGCAGAGAATGGTGCTTGTCAGTAAAAATGCTAGTGAAAACTAAGTTGGAAAGTACATTCTCTACCTTCCATAACTGAACCCATTTTTTTTTCCACCATGAGAAATTACTTCATGCTTTTTGTTTCTGAAAACGTTTTGAGAGATCATTCCAAAATGGCAGAATAGGAATAGCTCAAGTCTGCAGCTCCTAGTGTGAGCAATGCAGAATATGGGTGATTTCTGCATTTCCAACTGAGGTACCGTGTTCATCTCACTGGGACTTGTTGAACAGTGGGTGCAGCCCACAGAGTGTGAGTCGAAGCAGGGCAGGGCATCGCCTCACCCGGGAAGTGCAAGGGGTTGGGGAATTCCCTTTCCTAGTCAAGGGACACCGTGACAGATGGTACCTAGAAACTCGGGACACTTCTGCCCTAATACTGCACTTTTCCAACGGTCTTAGCAAATGGCACACCAGGAGATTATATCCGGTGCCTGGCTCAAAGGGTCCCACACCCATGGATCCTTGCTCACTGCTAGCACAGCAGTCTGAGATGGAACAGCAAGGCCGCAGCAAGGCTGGAGGAGGGGCGTCCGCTATTGCTAAGGCTTGACTAGGTAAACAAAGCCGCCAGGAAGCTCGAACTGGGTGGAGCCCACCGCAGCTCAAGGAAGTCTGCCTGCCTCTGTAGACTCCACCTCTTGGGGCAGGGCAGAGCTGAACAAAAGGCAGCAGAAACTTCTGCAGACTTAAACATCTCTATCTGACAGCTTTGAAGAGAGCAGTGGTTCTCCCAGCAGGGAGTATGAGATCTGAGAATAGACAGACTACCTCCTCAAGTGGATCACTGACCATCAAGCAGCCTAACTGGGAGAGACCTCCCAGTAGGGGTGAACTGACACCTCATACAGCCGAGTGCCCCTCTGAGATGAAGCTTCCAGAGGAAGGATCAGGCATCAACATTTACTGTACTGCAATATTTGCTGTTCTGCAGTCTCCACTGGTGATACCCAGGCAAACAGGGTCTGGAGTGGACCTCCAGCAAACTCCAACAGACTTGCAGCTGAGGGTCCTGTTAGAAGGAAAACAAACAGAAAGAAATAGCATCAACACCAACAAAAAGAACATCCATACCAAAACCCCATCTGTAGGTCACCATCATCAAAGACCAAAGGTAGATAAAACCACAAAGATAGGGAGAAACCAGAGCAGAAAAACTGAAAATTCTAAAAATCAGAGTGCCTCTTCTCCTCCAAAGGAGAGCAGCTCCTCGCCAGCAACGGAACAAAGCTGGACAGAGAATTATTTTGACGAGTTGACAGAAGTACGCTTCAGAAGATCAGTAATAATAAACTTCTCCGAGCTAAGAAGAATGTTCGAACCCATCACAAAGAAGCTAAAAACCTTGAAAAAAGATTAGACAAATGGCTAACTAGAATAAACAGCATAGAGAAGACCTTAAATGACCTGATGGAGCTGAAAACCATGGCACGAGAACTACGTGATGCATGAACAAGCTTCAGTAGCTGATTCGATCAAGTGGAAGAAAGGATATCAGTGATTGAAGATCAAATGAATGAAATGAAGCAAGAAGAGAAGTTTAGACAAAAAAGACTAAAAAGAAATGAACAAAGCCTCCAAGAAATATGGGACTATGTGAAAAGACCAAATCTACATCTGTTTTATGTACCTGAAAGTGACAGGGAGAATGGAACCAAGCTGGAAAACACTCTCCAGGATATGTTCCAGGAGAACTTCCCCAACATAGCAAGGCAGACCAACATTCAAATTCAGGAAATACAGATACGCCACAAAGATACTCCTCGAGAAGAGCAACCCCAAAACACATAATTGTCAGATTCGCCAAGGTTGAAATGAAGGAAGAAATGTTAAGGGCGGTCAGAAAGGTGGGGTTACCCGCAAAGGGAAGCCCATTAGACTAACAGCAAACGTCTCAGCAGAAACTCTACAAGCCAGAAGACAGTGGGGGCCCATAGTCAACATTCTTAAAGGAAAGAATTTTCAACCCAGAATTTCATATCCAGCCAAACTAAGCTTCATAAGCAATGGAGAAATAAAATCCTTTACAGATAATCAAATGCTGAGAGATTTTGTCATCACCAGGCCTGCCCTACAAGAGCTCCTGAAGGAAGCAGTAAACATGGAAAGGAACAACCGGTACCAGTCACTGCAAAAATATGCCAAATTGTAAAGACCATCAATGCTATGAAGAAACTGCATCAACTAACAGGCAAAATAACCAGCTGACATCATGATGACAGGATCAAATTCACACATAACAATATTAACCTTAAATGTAAATGGGCTAAATGCCCCAATTAAAAGACACAGACTGGCAAATTGAATAGAGTCAAGACCCATCAGTGTGCTGTATTCAGGAGACCCATCTCATGTGTAGAGACACACATAGGCTCAAAATAAAGGGATGGAGGAAGATCTACCACACAAATGGAAAACAACAAAAAAAGCAGAGGTTGCAATCCTAGTCTCTGATAAAACAGACTTTCAACCAACAAAGTAGTAAAGGGATCAATTCAACAAGAAGAGCTAACTATCTTAAATATATATGCACCCAATACGGGAGCACCCAGATTCATAAAGCAAGTCCTTAGAGACATACAAAGAGACTTAGACTCCCACACAATAATAATGGGAGACTTTAACACCCCACTGTCAACATTAGACAGATCAATGAGACAGAAGGTTAACAAGGATATCAAGGACTTGAACTCAGTTCTGCACCAAGTGGACCCAACAGACTTCTACAGAGCTCTCTATCCCAAATCAACAGAATGTACATTCTTCTCAGCATCACATCGCCCTTATTCCAAAATTGACCACACAGTTGGAAGTAAAGCACTCCTCAGCAAATGTAAAAGAATAGAAATTACAACAAACTGTCTCTCAGACCACACAATCAAATTAGAACTCAGGATTAAGAAACCCACTCAAAACCGCACAACTACATAGAAACTGAACAGCCTGCTCCTGAATGACTACTGGGTATGTAACGAAATGAAGGCAAAAATAAAGATGCTCTTTGAAACCAATGAGAACAAATACACAACATTCCAGAATCTCTCTGACACATTTAAAGCAGTGTGTAGAGGGAAATTTATAGCGCTAAATGCCCACAAGAGAAAGCAGGAAAGATCTAAAATAGATACCCTAACAACACAATTAAAAGAACTAGAGAAGCAAGAGCAAACACATTCAAATGCTAGCAAAAGAAATAACTAAGATCAGAGCAGAACTGAAAGAGATAGAGTCACAAAAACTCCTTCATAAAATCAATGAATCCAGAAGCTGGTTTTTTGAAAAGATCAACAAAATGGATAGACCACTAGCAAGCCTAATACAGAAGAAAAGAGAGAAGAATCAAATAGACACAATAAAAATTTTAAAGGGGATATCACCATGGAAATACAAACTACCATCAGAGAATACTATAAACACCTCTCCACAAATAAACTAGAAAATCTAGAAGAAATGGATAAATTCCTGGACACAAAAACCCTCCCAAGACTAAACCAGGAAGAAGCTGAATACCTGAATAGACCAATAGCAGGCTCTGAAATTGAGGCAATAATTAATAGCCTACCAACCAAAAAA
>NW_012104521.1:337736-361498 GCF_000951045.1 Mandrillus leucophaeus
TGGCAAAAGAAACTACCATCAGAGTGAACAGGCAACCTACAGAATGGGAGAAAATTTTTACAATCTACCCATCTGACAAAGGGCTAATATCCAGACTCTACAAAGAACTTAAACAAACTTACAAGAAAAAAATCAAACAACCCCATCAAAGAGTTGTCAAAGGATATGAACAGACACTTCTCAAAAGAAGACGCTCACCATCACTGGCCATCAGGGAAATGCAAATCAAAACCACAGTGAGATACCATCTCACGACAGTTAGAATGGTGATCATTAAAAAGTCAGGAAACAACAGGTTCTGGAGAGGATGTGGAGAAATAGGAACACTTTTGCACTGTTGGTGGGAGTGTAAACTAGTTCAACCATTGTGGAAGACAGTGGGGGATTCCTCAAGGATCTAGAACTAGAAATACCATTTGACCCAGTGATCCCATTACTGGGTATATACCCAAAGGATTGTAAGTAATAAAATACTATAAAGACACATGCACACGTATGTTTATTGTGGCACTATTCACAATAGCAAAGCTTGGAACCAATCCAAATGTCCATCAATGATAGACTGGATTAAGAAAATGTGGCACATATACACCATGGAATACTATGCAGCCATAAAAATGAATGAGTTCATGTCCTTTGTAGGGACATGGATGAAGCTGGAAACCATCATTCTGAGCATACTATTGCAAGGACAGAAAACCAGATACTGCATGTTCTCACTCATAGGTGGGAATTGAACAATGAGAACACTTGGACACAGGGTGGGGAACATCACACACTGGGACCTGTCATGGGGTTGGGGGAGGGGGAAGGGATAGCATCAGGAGGAATACCTAATGTAAACGACGAGTTAATGGGTGCAGCACATCAACATGGCACATGTATACATATGTAACAAACCTGCACGTTGTGCACATGTACCCTAGAACTTAAGTATAACAACGACAAAAAATAAAGCCTTTTATGCCCCCCCAAAAATGTTTTGAAAATAAAATTCAGTCTTGCCTTTCTTTTATCATTTTAAAGACCTTATTTCTAGTTGATGTTCCTATTTATTTGAAAGAACTTTGCAAATAAACTCTAAGTAACTGGTAAAGGAGATGAGTAAATTACAATACATTTCAGGATTTCAAACACTTTCATTTCAAATTCTTCACTGAACTGCCCGTTTTATTTATATGTAGTTATCTAATCGTGGGGTAGAAAAGTTCTTTCTTTTTTGTTTTGTTTTATTTTGAAATAGAGTCTCGCTGTGTTGCCCAGGCTGGAGTGCAGTGGCGCTATCTCGGCTCACTGCAAGCTCCTCCTCTGGGCTTCACGCCATTCCCCTGCCTGAGCAGCCCGAGTAGCTGGGACTATAGGCGCCCACCACCACGTCCGGCTAATTGTTTGTATTTTTAATAGAAATGGGGTTTCACCGTGTTAGCCAGGGTGGTCTCAATCTCCTGACCTCCTGATCCGCCCGCCTCAGCCTCCCAAAGTGCTGGGATTACAGGTGTGAGCCATCGCGCCCGGCGGAAAACTTTTTTCTAAAGATGTGTACAAAGGCAAAATCTCTGAAAGAAAAAAGAGAAAAATAACAAAATTGGATGGTAAATATTAAACTGGAGAAAGTTTATGTACCAAATATCACAAATAGCTAATGTCCTCATTATATAAGGAGACTCTCTTTATAGACTATAAATATAAATTATAATATAATTATGAATGACCAATACATTTGTTAAAAGATTTTTGATACCCAACTAGAAACAGGAAAATAGTATTTTATTAGCTATTGCATGTAAAAATGAAATGGAATGGTCATCCCATGCATGGTAGTGCCTGTGAAGAAGGGGGAATCCCAGTCTCCTGAGTCCAGTTGTGAAAAATATCTATGGGGCGGACACTTAGGCATACTTCAAAGCATCTATATCTTTTCCCCTAGTAATTCTCCTTCTAGAAATATGTACTAGAAAATAATTTTAAACTGGACAAAGATATACATATAAGATATTCATTACAACTTTATTTCTAATAGCAAAAAGTATAAATGAGTTGATGGTATAATAATTATAGGTTTATTAAATATATTTTGATATAAGGAAATATGCCATCACTTAAAAATAGTTAATGCTACAAGAAAAATGTTAATGTTATTTATGATATTCAACTTTTTGGTATAATATTATATTTTCTACAGCTTAGTGCAGATTGCACTTTTGTTTAAAAGAAAATATGACTAAGCATAGAAAAAATACCACACACACACACACCCCAAAATGTTAATAGTTGTCTGCTGTGAGGTGATATCATGAATGACTTTAAAAAATATTTTTCTCTGTGCATTTCTGTATTCTTATATTTCTTTTAAAATTTACATGTATTACTTTATTTTGAAAAACTTTTACTTTAAAAATGAAAAATAACCTTCTTCTTGTTTTATCTATTTCTTCTGTTTGTTAACATGAAGCGTTTTTGCATTTCTTCAAGGTTGTATTTTCACTCTTCAAGTTCGCACTGAGAAGGATGGCCATTTCAGAGGACTGGGAAATCCCGAAGGCCACCCAAATGCTGGACGCAGTGTTGGCCAGTGTCATGCTTCTCCCTGCAGTTTAATGAAATGTGGCAACGGTGGGACATGCATAGAGAGTGGAACTAGTGTTTAGTAAGTATAACGTTATTAGGAATGAAAGTAGCAGGTTGTTTGTGCTCTAACTGGTACTCCACCCTAACTGGCATTCCACTTGTACAAACTAGGAACACAAACAGATGCACGTATTTAAAATGTTCTTATGTAGACTTGTTACATGATGGGAGGACAGGTGAAGGCAACTACAAATAGGATCAGCACAGCATTTATGCCATCTTAGTTCTGTTAAACAATGACAATGAATCACTACATCTCATTCCAGGCACCATGAAAAATATCACTTAAATCCATACTATTGAGAGAGTAGACAGAAATGTTAACCACACAAAGGCTTACACATTGGGATTTGCTTTCATATGTAGGTTTGAGCCGCTTTATAAAGGGCAATAGTAAAGCTACACAATTTGACTTCTGAACTACTTTAGTATGAAGCCAACATGGACCCATTGAGTGAGAAGGAAAAAAGAAAGGAGAATGTTTTTATATTAATTACTCCTTTTGCTGAGCATCTCATCTATGCAAAAGTAGTATATGAGGGGTTCTGGGAATATGCTAAAGAAAGTGGAAGTAAGCACTCTGTTATTCAATTTCTTACACTCTAGCTACTCATAAATTTCTTATGTCTCATACATGTATAAGACAGCTAAAGAGAGATTTGTCAAAATGCTCCCTACAGGATGCATGAGAAGATGTAATGCACTTCACCAGGAACACTGGCTCCCTGAAAAGCAGCTGGGAAAGTGGAGTGTCAGAGTTTCTCCTGAAGGACAGAGTCTACCATGAAGAAAGTGTAGTTTTAAAAGACATGAGTGAATCTCTTATTCACCCTAAACAAATTCCTTCCACCTCCTCGCTAGAAAATGATCAAAAGCAAAGCTCAAATAACTGATAGTCACAGTAAAATTTTTTGGGGAAAAAAAAATGTATAGTTTGACTCAGCCCATGGAATTACTGAGGACAAAATCTAAGGCTTGGGATGCCACCATCACAGAGCAATAATTTTTGGCATTAGCTTTACCATTATAATTTTATCATTCCTTCTCTACAATTTTTAATGAAACCTTTAGCTTGCTTTACAAAGTATGCACTCTAATTTGCTCTACAACTAAATTTAATTAGGAGTACACGTTTACTTCACTTTATCTAAAGAGTTGTAGTCATTCTTCAGGTGTTACTACTAAGTATTTTTGTTATTTTTTGACGTGATAATAAACAGGGATCTAGAAAGTAGCAGTAGGAAAGCATATGAAGTTGAAGGTGAAGGTGGGGAATCCATCCCCACCCTATGTTATTCCATGTGGACCAAACAGCCTAACAGTTTGAACCTAAGAACCATATATATGTATCTTGGAATATATAGTACCAAGTAGATAGGTACTTAGAACCATTTGCAGATTATTTTGATTAATATAGAAATTCTATTGAGTTCCGATATTAAACATAATACCTTACAATTGCACAGGACTTTGTGGGTAACAAAGCATTTTTTATATATTATTTCCATTGCTCCTCACTAAAACCCTCTAAATTACTCAAGGCCAGTATCCTAATTCCAATTTTATACAGGGAAAATAAGCCCCAGAGACTGTGAGTAATTCGAGAGGATGTATGAGCACCCTGTGAGTAGTACAGCAGGACTCAAAATCAGATCTTCCATTTCCTGGGTCAAGATTCTCTCCAGAATCTAAATAGCAAGAAATGAACTTAAAAGCAGCGAATAATTTTAATGAGGTAACAAAAGTGTTAAGTAGCCATTTACTGATTGTAACCTGTTCACCTTAATTTTTTAAAATGACGTTGAAATTGTCTTCAACTGGCACTTTGTATTTTCTCCAAATTGAAAATACGTTTCTTCATAACACATATCCTGGGAATTTCATAGATTGCCGTGTGGGTGGAAAACAGTATCTCAAACATGAGGGCCTAAATTTGAATAACAAATAGACTTAAGCGATAATGTACAGGGGGAATGATACATCTGACAAATTTCCTTACAGGATTCTAAAAATTTTTCTTATCAAAATTGTGACCAGTTTTGGGATCCTCTTATTGACTTAATTACAAAATAATTACTAACTATAAAGATTTACTGCAGAGCCAGAAGTAGCTCTTGTGACCAACATTTAATAACATTAAATTTACAGATCCCTGAACTTAAAACAGGTGAATTTTATGGTAAGTAAATTACACCTCAATAAACTGTTCAAAAATATTAAGTCTCCCATTCATAGACATTCAGATCCAGTGGCAGCAGCAGTTTAAAGAATTTTATTCCTTTTGATAGTTTTAAACAATCCTTTTCTAATCTCAGTATAAGAATACCTCCTTTAAAGAAAGAAAATATTGTGCTTTGTAATATACTTTTCAAAAGTGTTTAATAAGTTTATTTCTGTCCTTGTCCTAGTTACAGATATTTAATTTTCTATGGCTCTAAACTTTATTTTTCAACTGAAGCAGGGTAATATTAAATTGAATTTCTAGGTAACCTTCTAGACAGCTCAAAGCTAAAGTTTCATCTTTTCCTGAAAAATAACTAACACACCTTTTGAAATATTTCTTAAATGCTCAAGAGGCAAGTACCAACACAGAAGCACCAATTTTATGGTGCTTAGAATCAATTATAAAAGCAAAACCTCGAAGCTGATCAAAGTGTCTTAACAATGAACAGTTTAATGTTATAAATTTAAAACAACTCAAAATGCTCCCGTTAGCTCCCTTCCTCTTAGCTGGGATGGGAGGCATTGTTTGGGTACATAAGGGAAAGTCTTATTCCAAGCAAGGAGTGAGGTGGGGCCCGATAAGTTTTCCAGTATGTTCAGGGCCCTGGTAAAGTGATGAAAACCCTTCTCTCCTGCTCCGAGTTCATCACCACACACAGATCCATCTGTGTTCTAATGGAATTTCTCAAATGTAAGTATCATAAGGCAGAGTTCATTTCAGGCCTTTATACTCCTGGGATGAGTTCTGATACAACAAATAAATGGAAAACTATTTCTGTTCTTAGTAGCCAAGGATAAAAAAGAAAAAAGGTTACATCAAAACGAAAGTTTTAAGTAAAAAAAAAAAAAAAAAATGGGTTTAGTTCTTAGTCCTATGTGTGTATGTGCTTGGTGTCTTTTTTTTTTTTTTTTTTTTTTTGACATAAATAAAATGCTTTAATGAAATGGCTGATTCCAAACCAAAAATGTTTAATGAGAAGAAAGATATTATTTTACATTTTTGCCAATCTCTTCCACCATGTCTAGCTTAATAGGTGTTTTTAAGCAAGTTTTATTTTATTTAAGTTGTACTTTTTTCCTTTATTTTCTTAATTGACAAATAAAAATTGGATATATTTATCATGTAGAACATGATATTTCAAAATATGTATACATCATGGAATGGCTCAAATGAGCTAATTAACATATGCATTACCTCACATATTTATAATTTTTTCTGATTGGAATATTTAAAATCTACTCTCAGCAATTTTCAAAATACAAGACGTTGCTACTAACCATAGTCACCATGTTGTACAGTAACCTGTGACTGAGGACAATCTACAGATGTGTCCTTTTAAGGAAAACACAGTGTAGCCCTGGCACCATGGCTCACACCTGTAATTCCAGCACTTTGGGAGGCCGAGATGCGTGGATCACCTGAGGTCAGGAGTTCGGGACCAGTCTGGCTGACATGGCAAAACCCCATCTCTACTAAAAATACAAAAATTAGCCAGTATGGTGGTGGGTGCCTATAATCCCAGCTACTTGGGGGGCTAAGGCAGGAGAATCACTTGAACCTGGGAGGCAGAGAGTGCAGAGAACTGAGGTCTCAACACTGTACTCCCGCCTGGATGACAAGAGGGAAACTCCATCTAAAACAAAAAGAAAAGCAGTGTAGGGAAAATAAAGTTACAAAAACAAGTTAGATGTTAAAATGAGTAGCTTAGACAGTAAGTACAATAGGAGTTAGAAGAATGTGGTTGTAAAAATGTAAAATGCACCAAGGATTAATATTAAGTTCATAAATGAGGCTTATTTACAACATAAATCTATTAGTGATCACAAAATCTCATTGATTCAGGATTTCCTAATTATTTTTTGTCTTAGAACTGCCTTTGAGCATTAGGTTAAAGCTAAAAACCCTTTCCCCTAAAAACTGAACATACTTGGAACACAAAAATGTGCTTATCATTTTGGAGGTTTACAAACCCCTAGAACCCAGTAATAGGTTCTCTAAGGTCTGCCAAAGTTCCCAAATTAAGCATCCTTTGCCCAGACTGTCTTCTTTTATATATTTGTCCAACAATGCTTAATTCAGTCTTCTATTACTCCTCAGCTGGACATGTAATTGTTTTCCAACTGGTGACCTGTTCCCTAAACACTCCTAACCTTAATCCAGATCTTCCTAAAATCCTCTTTGCTCTTAATCATTTTCCTGCTCAAAATGTTTCCTGGTTTTCCATTGCCAATGCAGCAAAATGTAAATTTTTAATCTGTTGTCAAGCTATGTATGACTGTTATCAACCCGCCTCTTCCTGTTATTCTTTTTCTCTCTGCATAGCAAACAAATTAATTGTACTACTCTATCCCACCTTCCAAGAAACACTCTCTCCTTACCAAGCAATCAGCTGTGTTTCTTGTGAAGCTATGGCCAGCTTGGTAACTCATTACCTTGTACTAGTTCTCCTTTTTTCCTCCTCCCTTTGCTTCTCTCTCACTGTTACTTCCTTGAAAGAGTATTCCTTACTTCCTTGGAATTGCCCTTAACTCCGTCTTCTAGAGATTCCAATTTTAGATAGATAATTTTTCTCACCTATGAGGTTGGCAAAAAGCTAAAAATATGATTAATCTAGTAGTGAGGCTATAGAGAAGCAGACACTATTATGTATTAGAGCAACCTAATTTCTCTATTTGTTAAAACAAAGACTGGAAACTGCTCAAATGTTCATCACTAGGTATCTGGTTGAAAAAGCTAAGGAATGTTTATGTAATGGAGGACTTCATATATATACATATATATATATATAGACCTTTTATATGTTGCTATGGAGTGATCCTCAGGACTTATTAAGTGAAAAAAGTCAGGGTAAAGAAACATGTAAGAAAAGGGGATAATAGATATAAACAGATATAAATACATAAATATAGATACACATACAAATAGGCTTATATTTTTCTAAGAAAAAAATGCAAGATTACACATACACAATTTATAAATGGTTATCTATAGGGTGAGGGAGAAAACAAGAAGTAGTAAAAGGATAAAAGCTAGACTTTCTAACTATAATTTGTTTTTAGTTTTTATTTGGAACCAGGTAAAATGTTTCACATGGTAAATCAAAAAAGAAAAAGACCACTCTTTGAATACTGAAGGAAAATAAGGAAATGAATAAATTCAACTGTACTTCAAGTTGGTAGCATAACCAAGCAGAAAAGATTTAATTCAATTGATCTTAAAACACAATATGTTTACTATACAGTGGATTATGGCCTAAAACAAAAAGAACCATAAAGATATTCTATTGCATCCTGTAGTCTTGATGTTAGTGGTAACATTGATATTGTTATTTTAAAACTATATATAAAAATACACAAATAGCATTATATTTATATAACAGATAAATATACATAAACCAAATGAACAATTAATATTAATCATTAGGAACTAGAATTTTCAGCATGAAAGAGATCTAGGCATAAAATCAAAGAAGTGAGAATCATTCTACTCCTTAATATGAATTGGAATTAATGTATGAACATATTACTTAACTTTCTATTCAGGGGGCTGAAGAGGGAGAATCACTTGAACCCGGGAGGAAGAGGCTGCAGTGACCCGAGATTGCACCATTGCACTCCAGCCTGGGCGACAGAGCAAGACTCCATCTCAAAAAAAAAAATCTTTCTTTTTAAAAAAATTTTCCCAGCTATATCCGCTAAAAAGATTTAGAAACAATAACTCAGTATCAATGAACACCTCTAGTGCCAAAATTGTCATCTCCAAATACCATTTTCCACTAAAATGAACCAAGACTTCTTGGAGACTTTTACACTCAGCTCTAGGAGAGAAAATATATTATATAAGCCTAGAGATCTTTTTAATGCCTGAAAGCAAGAATGTTAACAAAGACAACTATGGTTATATTAAAAGACAACAGGAGCCAACTTAAAGAGACTCCCACTGGCCAAAGATGAGACATTTTCAGAAAATTATCTTTCCATAGTCAGAAAATATGAAAAACTTATTTGAAGAGCATAGATTCTAAAATAAGCTCGCATTTTTTTGTTTCTTTATTATTTAAGCAGCTGGAAAATAAGAGTCAGAGGTAAGAATTCACTGTGGATTTTCATCAAGCCTCCCTACACTGTGGCTTAAGAGTAAACTCTTTTCTCTCATGGTCTTTTTATAGCTCAGATGTCAGTTACTTTCTACCAGACCCTTGACATCTACATAAATTGTGAAGATTCCAAAAGGAAGGTTTATGTTCTCAAGTCGTCTCTAGCTCAACAGTCTTTCACCCATAGTGACTATTCCATATCACAGATGCCTAAAAGCTATAATCAACTTCTTTAATTTCTATCAAATTAACAAAGCCATTTCCACTTTTAGAACAGATTGTTTAGATTGGTGCAGGGGGGTGGAGAGAGGTGACAATGTTGAAGGAAAAAAGTTTATATCATGGCCACCTAAACAACTTCCAACTTGTATTTTGGTCACCGCACCACTGCAGTAAATACATGGCAATTCCACCCATTTTTGTCTTCTGTCCTTTGCTTTGCTTTTTTCCAACTGAGTCTGTAGGTTAAAACAAACCACAATTCCCTCCTGGTCTCAGGCAGAATAATTTATCATCGTATTTTGTAGTCCAGGCTCATGTTCATCCCAATGCAACCAGGTTTCACTGTCTACTCCAAGCAGCTCATGTAGTTTCCCAAAGACAGTTCTCTCCTTAATAGGAATTCTGATTCCAACTGTTAATATACTACAATGTTCAAGCTCTTACACCTGGAGAACTACAAAATAAAGCCTACAGACAACTGCCAGTATTTTCAATAGTACATAAAGAGTCATTTCGTCTCATCCTTCTTAAACTCTGTGAGGTATCACCAAGGACCTAGGTGAGTATCTCACCAGCAAAGAAACGAAGGCCATGGGGGAATGTCAGCAGGTGGAGTGATTATTATAGCAACCTGTCCTAGTAAGCATGTTGAGTTTCAATATGCCATCACATTCCAGTGTACGATGAGGTTCATTTGTTTTAGCACTTGATTGTATATTCTTCAAAGGCTCAAATTTTGAGCATGTCATTTAAAATTCAGCAAATTTTGGCAGATAAAATGTTATACATCATATCACACTTACCTTGTTCTCCTAACTTGTTACTCAAATGGAAATAAGCCATAAAGGAAAGCAATTTTATATGAATTAGTCATCCACACAGGAGATGACCTGAGAAAATAATTCAGCTATGTTTCCCTTTTTATTTAAATAGCAGAGAAATAAGTTATATATGCAGAACTAGATTCCTTTAGGTTGTGTGATCACCCATTGCTAAATTACATGCATTTATTCTATTATTCATATGACTTTATCATCACACCACATAGATTTTGTGTCTGTGCTTTTGCTTATGCATAGAAAACCCACAAATCTATAACCAGAACTTTTTTACAGATCCAGCTCAAGGTAAATTTTCTCCAAGAGCTTTCTTTTCCCGTTCTTACCTCAGCCTCAACATATAAAGAAGAATCTCTCTTATCCAAAGCATCAAAATCCATATTTGATAGGTAACCTGAAAAAGTAGGCTAAGCAGAGGTTATATTTTTCTGTATTAGCTTCTCATCTGTAATCTGAGGGCGAATAATAGTATTACTTTGTAGGTTTTATATGGTGATTAAACAAATTACTACATCTAAAGTACTTAAAATGGTGCCTGGCACTAAGGTAAAGCCCTAAGAAACTTTGAATATTATATTTTATATATTATATATTTCATACAAATACATTATTCTAAATAAAGTAGCAAGTCCTCAGGGTGGGGAACAAGTCCATGTTTTCTATTTTGTACTCACCTTGGTAACGATGTACAATGCTGCTCTATATTCCCTCTTTGGTAATATTTAGTAAGTGAATGATATTTAACAAAAAATATTAATTCTTCTATTATCTCATTTTCAGTTAATTTTTTATATCCATGTTCATACTAAACTCTTACAGTCTTAGACTTGCCTAATTACAAGAAAATTAAATTCTTCATGTTGAATTTCTATAGTAATGAGGAAAAATTAACCCATAGAAGTTCTAAGCTATAAAATTGACAGTCAGAACTAAACAATATATCTGCAATTTAGGAATTCAAATCAGTTTCATTCTAAATGAACAGAAGTAAAATAATTAACTATATTAGTAAGAACACACTGTAATATTCATCTCTAGATTTACTATCATGATGAGCTGTTACATTTCCAAAGTGTTTAATATTTTATTCTCTGCTATCATCTGTTTATGTTTGGAGACAGAAGAACCCACAAATTTTTCCTTGTACTGACAATTAAGGATATGTAACATTTTTTGAATGGTCTTGAAATAAGAAAACAGTGCTCTGTATAGTGTCAATGATTCCTCAGTATAATTTAAGTAGTCTTAGCTATTGTATGCCGGGTGCATGTTTCCCACCTCTTTGCCTGCTAGTCTATTTAATTAAATCTGCCTTATGTCCTGAACTATCATCAAATTTACAAGCCATGTCCCTAGAAGCTTATAGAAAAAAAAAGCTATTTTATCACCCACTCTTACCTCCAATGCAGTCTAGCTAAAAGTGGCTTTGTTTTTTCAGCTTTTATTTTAGGTTCAGGATGTACATGTGCAGGTTTGTTACATAAGTGTGTGTTGCTGAGGTTTGGTGTACAAATAATTCCATCACCCAGATAGTGAGCATAGTACCCAATAGGTAGTTTTTCACCCCACATTGCCTCCCACCTTCCTACATCAAGTAGTCCCCAGTGCCTATCGTTCCCATTTGTTTGTGTCCATACGTACTCATTGTTTAGCTCCTACTTATAAATGAGAATATGCAGTATTTAGTTTTCTGTTCCTATGTTAGTTTGCATAAGATAATGGCCTCCCGCTGCATTCATGTTTCTACAAAGGACATGATTTCATTTTTTCAATGGCTGTGTAGTATTCCATGATGAATATGTACCACATTCTCTTTATCCAGTACCCTGTTGATGGGCATATAGGTTGATTCCATGTCTTTGCTATTGTGAATAGTGCTGCGGTTAACATACAGATGCATATGTCTTTTTCATAGAATGATTTATATTCCTTTGGGTGTATAGCCAGTAATGGGATTGCTGGGTTGAATGGTAGTTCTGTTTTAAGTTTTTAAAGAAATATCCACACTGCTTTTCACAGTGGCTGAAGTAATTTACATTCCCACTAGCAATGTTTAAGTGTGCCCTTTTCATTGCAACCTCACCAATGGCTGTCATTTTTTTTTTTTACTTTTTTATAATGGCCATTCTGATTGGTGTGAGTTGGTATCTCATTGTGGTTTTGGTTTGCATTTCTCTAACGATTAGTGATGTTGAGCATTACTTAATCTATTTGTTGGTTTCATGTATGTCTTCTTTTGAGAAGTGTCTGTTCATGTCATGTGCCCATTTTTTTAATGGGGTTATCTGTTTTCTGCTTGTTGAATTGTTTAAGTTCCTTATATATTCTAGACATTAGACCTTTGTTGTTGTGTAGTGTGTGAATATTTTCTCCCATTCGGTAGGTTGTCTGTTTACTCTATTGATAGTTTCTTTTGCTGTGCAGAAGCTCTTTGGTTTAATTAGGTCCCACTTGTCAATTTTTGCTTTTATGGAAATTGCTTCTGGGGACTTAGTCGTAAATTCTTTACCAAGCCCGATGTCTAGAATGGTATTTCCTAGGTTTTCTTCTAGGGTTTTTATAGGTTTAGGTCTTACATTTAAGTCTTTAGTCCATCTTGAGTTAATTTTCATAACATATATAGTGAAGGGAAGGGGTCTAGTTTCAATCTTCTGCATATGGCTAGCCAGTTATTCCAGCACCATTTATTGAATAGGAAGCCCTTTCCCCATTGCTTACCATTGACTTTGTTGAAGATCAGGTGCTTTTAGGTGTATGACTTTATTTCTAGGTTCTCTGTTCTGTCCATTGGTCTGTGTGTCTGTTTCTGTACCAGTGCCATGCTATTTTGATTACTGTAGGCTTGTAGTATAGTTTGAAGTTAGGTAGAGTGATGCCTCTGGCCTTGTGCTTTTTGCTTAGGATTGTTTCGGCTATTTAGCCTCTTTTTTGTTTCCATATGAATTTTAGAATAATTTTTTTAATTCTGTGAAAAATTATGTTGGTAGTTTATAGGAATAACATTGAATCTGTAAATTGCTTTGGTCAGTATATCCATTTTAACAATATTGATTCTTCCTTTTTATGAGCATGAAATCTTTTTTCATTTGTGTCATCTCTGATTTCCTTCATCAGTGTTTGGTAATTATCATTATAAAGATCTTTCACCTCCTTGGTTCCGTGTTCCTAGGTACTTCATTCTTTTTGTGGCTATTGTAAATGGGATTTCATTCTTGCTTTTGTTCTCAGCTTGGACGTAATTGGTGTATAGGCATGCTACTGATTTTTGTACAGCGATTTTGTATTCTGAAATTTTACTGAAGTTATTTATAAGTTCTAGGAGCCTTTTGGCAGAGTCCATGGGATTTTCTCAGTATAGAATAATATCATCTGCAAGGAGAGATGACTTGAATTCCTCTCTTTCTATTTGGATATCTTTTCTTTCTTTCTCTTGCATGATTGCTGTGGCTAGCACTTCCATTACTGTGTTGAATAGCAGTGGCGAGAGTGGGCACCCTTGTCTTGTTGCAGTTCTTAAGGGGAATGGTTCGATCTTTCGCCTGTTCAGGATGATGTTTGGCTATGGATTTGTCATAGACTGCTCTTATTATTTTGAAGTATGGTCCTTCAATGTCTAGTTTGTTGAGGGTTTTTAACACAAAAGAAAGTTAAATTTTATCAAAGTCTTTTCTGCATCTGTTGAGAACATGATATGGTTTTTGCTTTTAATTCTATTTATGTAGTGAATCACATTTATCAATTTGTGTATGTTGAACCAGTCTTGCATCCCAAGAATAAAGCCTATAAAAGTAGATTCTTTATGTTTTCCCTTTACTATATTGCTATCCAGTTGTCCCTATTTCACTAACAACACCATGCTCTTTCACGGTCCCAACACTTCCACAGGATTGAGAGACATAAAATGGTAACTAAAGCGTGGACTTCCTCACTTATTAGCAGACTTAACCTCTCTGTTCCTCAGATTCCTCCTCTTCAAAATGAGGATGATGATAGTACCCTTCTTATAAGGTAATAGAGAAACTAAAAAGGTTAGAAGAGTGCCTGACACATGGTAAGCATCAAATAATGTTTGTCATTACTATAATTTTTCTTCTTTCATACCAACACACTTACCAAAGCCTTGAAAATGCCTCTCACATCTACACTTCAACCTCTGCATCCCCACAGCAATTTTCCTATTCAGGACTTTTGCCTCCATCTGCTTTCTTATCCCAGCCATGACCTATTATATTTATTCATTTATATGTTTATTCCTTGAATAGTCAATTAAAACTTACAATAAACCAAGAACTGTTTTGGGCCTTGAGACAATAATGAAAAACAAAACAGACCCTAGCTCTGGAATTAATGGTCTAGAGTGCTGGGGTCAGAAAACTATGGCATATGGGCCAAATCTGGCCTACCACCTATTTGTGTAACTAAAATTTATTGGGATACAGCCACACCCATTTGTGTGTTTTCTGTGGCTGCTTTCAACAATGGCAGAGTTTAGTTATTGCTACAGTGTCTATATGGCCCACAAAGCAAAACTGTAAACTGCCTTGCCCTTTACAAAAAAAAAGGTTGCCGGCCCCTTTTCTAGTAGCAAAAATATGCTACGATCTCACTAAGATTAAAATTACGTCACCAGAGAGCTTATTGTTAAACTATGCAATCATCCTACACATAACAGATCAATATTCTTAAAGTGTGCCTCATCATTCGTGTCATTTTGTATACACCTGTCACTTAAAAGTTGAACTGAAGCCAGGCACAGAAAGGCAAACATCACATATTCTCACTTATTTGTGGGTTCTAAAAATCAAAACAGTTGAACTCATGGAGATAGAGAGTAGAAGGATGGTCACTAGAGGCTGAGAAGGGTGGTAGGTAACAGGGAGGTAGGGATGGTTAGCGGGTACAAAAAAGTAGTGAGAATGAATGAGCAAGAACTAGTATTGGATAGCACAACAGGGTGACTATAGTCAATAATAATTTAATTGTACATTTTAAAATAACTAAGAGAGTATAATTGGATTGTTTGTAACACAAAGGACAAATGCTTGAGGGGATGGATACCCTATTTTCCATGATGTGATTGTCACACATTGCATGCCTATACCAAAACATGTCATGTACCCCATAAATATGTACACCTACTCTGTACCCACAAAAATTAATAGTTTTTTAAAAAAAAGTTGAATTGTCTCAGCCTGTTGTTCAAAGTCCTTTGACACCTCCTCTCAGTGCATGCATTTATACGGGCAAATTTCACTTTGGCAGCCTTTCCTAAGCCTTCCCTTAGCCTTCCCTAAGTAATCCACTAAAATTACTTAGATATCCATCCACAGGATACCATAATACCCATTTTAGAACTCGTCCCATCTTATTAAAATTGTCTCCTTACTAATCTGATTTCTCCAAAATACAGAAGTCCATGAGGTCAAAAATGGACCCTCCTGTGTTGTAGAATCTCAGTACCAAGCACAGTACTATCCTCAATCCTAAGATAAGCACAGACAGCTAGCCTGTAAAAAATAATAAATATTCTTTAAATAGATACCAACCTGTCTTTGTTTTGTTTTTACATTGCCCACTATATAGACACCTCACCTCACACACACACTTCCACAAAATCTACTTTTCCTCAGGGCAGAGTAGTATATGTGGTTAAGGGAAGAAATATTAATGAATTAACATCAAGGGTCAGAAAAATATCACCCAAAGTAGAGAATAACTAATGAAGGCTTGAAATTTTTTGTTATCTATATTTCACAGGGTGTTATAGAAACCAAGGAACAAAAAGAAAAATTTGGCCTTGCACAAAATCATTCTCACTAGAATTATATAATCACTAATTATATATTAAACATATAGCTAATTGTTTCAGACCTAAAAATTCTGAGACAAACTATATGATGCTCTGATTTGTTATTTTTTTCAAATAAGATTTTAGCATCTATATTATATTATGCTTAATGTGATTTATCCACTTTAATATCCAAGCAAGTATTTTATTCCCATAACACTATGTTATATACCTTAAATATATACAATAAAGTGTAAGTGAATTAAATAAAATAAATATTTTACCATTGTGAGTTCTATCTATAAGGCAGTGAGAATAATTTTGTTTTTAAGCTTTTTTCAAGTAGATAAAAATGAACCACTAGATGGCGCAATCGTCACTTTTAAAAGTAATGACAGAGCATCGTGTTTAAAAATTATTTAATAAGAATTTTTACTATAGTTTTATTTCTTTTGCGAAATTACTCATTCTCTTTTTTGTATAAGAAGTCTTTATACATTCTATACTCTTTTTGATCTTCAAAAATAATCTTCAAAAAATATAATTTTGTAGCAGATTAATTCTGTATTTTGTTTGTCTCTATTTTGGAGAACCCTATACAATTTTCCGACTTTTTTTGCACAACTATTAATTTAGATGCAACAAGCATATAAAAGTATATGACATAACTAAAAGGTCTGGGAAGGTGTGATCAACTGCTGTCCTTTTCCAGTTTAACAGTTTCTGACCCCTATATCTCACACCCAGTTCTAGAATGTGCTCTTTAGACTGGCACGGTGGTTTATGGCTCTCTGACTGTAACAGGAATTTTAAGTTAACCCTTTCTCTCATGTACTCTTTAGTGTAGTGTTTTCAGAAGAAGAAGAAAGGAAGGGGTATGGTGGGGAGAGAAAGGGAAGGAAGAAAGGGAAAAAGGCAGGTAGGGAGGGAGGCAGGGAGGGGAAAATGAACACACGGTGCCCAGATAAATTTGAATTTCAGACAAACAACAATTTATCAACTATATATATATGTGTGCATGTATATATATGTATATATATGTATCTATATATCAAGATATATAACAATAAAATCTCAAATATTATTTATTTAAAGTTCAAATATTGTATGGGACATGTATTAGTCCGTTCTCATGCTGCTAATAAAGACATACTTGAAAATGGGTGATTTATAAAGGAAAGAGGTTTAATTGACTCACAGTTCAGCATGGCTGGGGAGGCCTCAGAAAACTTACATCATGGTGGAAGGGGAAGCAAACATGTCCTTCTTCATGTGGTGGCAGGAAGAAGAATGAGCGCCCAGTGAAGAAGGAAGCCCCTTATAAAACCATCAGATCTCATGAGTACTAACTCATTATCATGAGAACAGGATGGGGGAAACCTCCCCCATGATTCAATTTTCTCCACCTAGTCCCTCCCATAACACATGGGGATTACAGGAACTACAATTCAGGATGAGATTTGGGTGGGGACACAGCCAAACCGTATCAGGACATACTTCTACTAAGAAAAGTTATTCATTGTTTAACTCATGTTTAAATTTAACTAGATGCTCTGCGTTTTGTCTGACAACTCTGCCTTTGATGGGTCTATCGGAAAGTTTTCTTCTGGGCTCCTCCCAATATCACTCTCTAAACCCAGACAAGGTCTCTCTTTCAGCTGAGTATTCCCCATTACCCCTCAGCTTCTGCTCTAGCCAGAAACCTCTTACTGCCCAGGTATCTTAGCCAGAAGGACACCTCTTGGTCAAGATTCATTTTTATATATCCTCAAGCTGTTGTTCCTGACTATGAACATCCCTTTCCTGGGATTCACTCACATTTGACTTGTCTTCAGCATGTTTGCAGCTCTTTCTGCAACCCCAGGAGCTGAGCCTGTGAGTTTGCCAATGCCAGAGAACATATACCAAGCTCTCCAAGTGGTCCTGCTAAATCTCTTTCCACTAGGCTTGAAGTTAGGAGACAGCAATACCATGCACAGCTATTTCTCTTGGTGGTGGTGTGGGAGTTGGGAGAGAGACTTACAATGCAATTTTGTCCAAAGAAACGATTCTCAAAAAATTATCTTTCTACTTTTACACTCTGAATCTTTTAAAGTCTTTGATGTGGAGTCCAGTAATCCTGTAACCAGTTATTAACTCTCTCCTTTGACAATTTAGGTCTTAGAGTTTGAATCACAATTCATTTTGATCTCTTGGAACTTCAGTTAAAATTGACAAGTTAGCATCAAGGCAATACATAGTATGTATCCATCTCTACACAAGTGCTCAAACCATGTGACTTTCTCTCAACCCACAGCTGCAACTGTACCACTAGGTGGAAAGGAGCATTCTGCACAGAGACAGTTTCCATCTGTGATCCTGAACATGACCCTCCACACCACTGTAGCAGAGGAGCAACCTGCATTTCATTACCTCATGGATACACCTGTTTCTGTCCTCTAGGAACCACTGGAATCTACTGTGAACAAGGTAAAGCAGAATTTCAAGTCATTTTGCTGTTCACAAATATAACTAAAATTAGGAATTTCAAAGTCAGTTTTCTTTTTGAAAAGTAAAAAAGTACATATAATAAAATTAGAATCTACTCTCCTCTTTTTCGAGTATGTTTGACATTATACTTCACAGATAGACTAGTACTTAAAATTCAGTAGTACAAAAAATATGGCTTTTAGTATTGCTTTATTAACTCTAAACTCCCTATTTGTGTGGATGTTCTAGATGTTTTGTGCTAAATGCAGTTAAGTCAAGTGAGCTTAAGTTCATAACTCAGTTCCAAATCAAGACTTCATCTCTGTGAGCCTCTCCTATCTGTACTTTCCATCTCACTCAAAACCCTCAGCAATATCACAAGACCATCAGCTTCAGAGGGAAATTAGAGAGGAGAAATGGTCCCAAGTCCAGTAGTAACAGTCAGAAGCAACAATGTCCTAACTACTGGGACAATTTATGGTAGTGCCTCTAAAAGAGCTCAGCAATCTCTGGGCGCTCACAAGCTGGGCTATAACAGTACTTCCAGATCTGATCTATCTTCTCTTTAATCCCTGGCTGGGACTTCCAGAACAGCATTAGGGAATCCAGGAAACTCCCAGTTAGTGAAGCTGGAGAGATTAAGCCAGGAAAATAAAGGGACATAAAGACCTACCTGCCATATCCTAGCTTTCTGAGACTGGACTATCTACTATTTCTCTATCCTGCCTCACCCACCACCCAGAAGATGAGATGGTGGGTGAGAGAGCTTTAGCTCTCTCTTCCCTATTTTAGAAACAGAGGCTGGGATAAAAAGAGTACAGGAGTCAATCACCAGTTGTACTATATCCACCTTTGCATTATTTGGATGTTTTATTGTAACATCATATTCATATTTGTGATAAGAAAAAAATTAATACTTCTAGATAACTTTATCAAATATATTAATGCAAACATGCTATTCCTATATTCCTTGATATTCTACTTGTGTTTAACTCTCCAAAAGTTAAAATTGTTAATAAATGGAAGACATTTGAGGGTTAGAATAATAGTAGTTTACAGGAAAAAATGTTTAATCATGTCTTGAGAGTGTAACTATGAAATAATGAGATGAAGTTTTGTATCTGGCTTACATAAACCAGTCTCTCATAGTGACACTAGGGATCAATCTTGATCTTTAAGAAACAGTGTTTCTTAATTCCTAGAATATGCCACACTCTTTCCTGGAGTAGAGATTTTGTGTTGTTTCCCTCTGCCTAAAATGCTTTCATCTGCCCCTCCATAACAGGTGCTAACACTTCACCTTGCTAATTTAGGGAAGCGTTTCCTGATTGTCTTTTATAGAACTGAGGGCAGTGACCATGTCTGTTGAGTCACCCATCATATAGTGCAGAGCAAAAAAAAAAAAAAAAAAATTTGGTTAAATATTTAAACTTAATAGCAATAATAAAAACTAATTGTGATGGTTTTCATAGGATAGTTCCTTAGTGAAAGGCAAAGTACTCAAAAATTAACCAAGATGAGTACCTTTATAACTCCCAAAGAAATAGCTTTTAGAAATGGAAAGAAATAATATGACAAGTAACATAAGGGCTAGTGAATTTAACAATAGGGCAAGCCACAGTTTTGATGCTTAAAGGCTCAGACAGTGAAAGTTTGAAAGATAGATTAACCCAAAATTTGTGTGGATGTGTGGATATATATAAATGGATTATATACACAGACGGCAGATGAAGATACATGAATGGATGTATAGATAGAAGATAGATAGATAGATAGATAGATAGATAGATAGATAGATAGATAGATAGATAGATAGATGGATGATAGATCGATACATACATACATACATACATACATACATATGTATTGGAATAGTCAGAGTAATGAAATTACTTTTACAGAAAGAAAGTCTAGAAGATTTGATTAAAGGTGCCAGAAAACGGGTGACATCCACATAGAATTCTAACACAAAATTAACCAAAGGTATACCTTGATATTCTATAAAATAACAATTTGATTAGAATACTTTAGAATCCAGAGTATTCATTAAAATATTATACCAAGAATTCTGGTTCACACATTTTGCAAGATAGACAATATGTCCAGTTACTTTTCTCATATATTCAAGTCTTGCTTATTTGCTGACTTCTTTTGTGTTATAGCAGTCCTTCCTGTTATAACTTATGATTTACAACTATACATGTAACCTCTCCTAAATCATAAAATCGCCTCAGTTTACTTTTTCCTCATAATATTGGTAAATTGCTTTTTTCATGACTAGTTTTAATATTACTAAATTCTAGCTATTGTGCATCAATGACATATAGCCAAGTCAGATTCCATAATGTGTACGTTTTTGACTTTTAACCCAGCAAATAATGAAAATGTTTCCTTTTTTGTTTTCACATTTTTTCCATTCATAGTATAATTTTCTTTTCACTCATTTCTCATTCCATAAGGTAAAGAAACCCACACATGCAGACATTTTGCATGAAACAGACAAGTGTTCAAAGTACTTAAACATTTTTGTCATGCCAACAATTCTTTATGGTCCAACCAGTCCCTGATTTCCACTGAAACTGATTCTTGCTAATGGAGTAGTTCAATTCTTCAAGCCCTTCCAACACATGGGATGGTTTCCAGCCAAGTCCTTGGTTTTCCTAATAATAGAGAAATTGGTCCAACACACAGTAGATGGCAGTTTGAGGAATTATTACTGTGTTTTCCTGTTTTCAAATACTCATTTTTCAGGTGAAGGTGGCCATGTGGAACACAGCAAGCAATGCACATGCTTTCTTCATAGAAAAAAAATAAGCTTTAGTCTTTATTTCACTATTTTCAATCCCATCGTGATCATTAATAGAGATGTAGTTACATGTGTATTAGATTCTCTATCTCTATGAACTTATAATAGTCATAAAAAGTAAAAGATAAGTAGGCACTAGCTATGATTCCTAGGAACACACATTTTACTTGTTTAGTCTTCTATGCTCTTCAATACAACCTGCTACATTATAAGTGAAACTGGGAGAGAAAGTGAAGTATACATAATAATTCTGAAGTTTATATAAACATCAGGCTCTTTGAGCATTTAAATGAACAGATGTGGCAACTAAGCCTTAGTAGAAAGAAACAGACACATTTCTATTTCTAACCTTAGACATTGGGCAAGTAACTTAACTCCCCTGAACATCAGGTTTCTCATGTGTGAAAAGGAGATATTTAAGAATCTCTGTTCGTGGGGAAGTTTTGGCCAAAGTCTGGGGAGATTTCATTCTACTTTTGTCAAGTCTGAAATTTTTATTAGTTTTTACAAAGCAGTGAGTGAAAAGTCAAGAACTTTAAGAGACGTATCTATAAGGTTATTTTTTCAATAAAGTTCTTTTTTCATTTCCATTCAAGATAGCATTAATAAGCACAAAAATTACATACATTGAATTTTTAGCCCCTGATAACTGAAGTTTCCTCCCTCAAAATGTTTTATGTATTGAGTCATAAATACCCTGCCCCCATTCTAGGAAGGCAGACAAAAACAGTGTTTACAAACAATTTCTACAAATAGGACTTGGTTGCTACTTTCCCTTAGGCAGGTCTGCCCACCTTCTTTTAAACTGAGATGATTGACAATGATGAGATCCAGCCACAAACTTTACTTTCTAATATGGGGCAATAAGAGGAGGCTCCCTTAGTTTTTAATCAAAATATTACTGGTGACAAGCAAGTCGAAATTATCATGACCATAGGGGAAGATACAAAGATCAGAAAATAGGTCATTATTTCATTTCCTCCACTTGATAAAATCTATAAACTTTACCTTAAGAAAAATAGGAAAGCAAGCCTTCTAGTGTCATGTTCTTACAGCAGCCAAGGAATATCACAAGGCAAATGGTAAAGAAAGCCCTATAGTCTGAGAGTTAGAATTGTCAAAGACTAATCTAGCAAAACTCCAAAAAGAGTATGATATGGAATCAATAAAATAAGGAGGCCTCCACAGTGCCTAGCATATAACTAGAACTCCATCAGTATTAGTTGCCTCCTACAGAGAAAGAAAAAAAGTGTCAGATTACACTTGGGTAAAATGCAGGCCATGTTCACACAGATGTTTTTATCATTTTTATTTTAATAATATGGATTAGTTTTAATAGATTCTTAAGTTTAAATATTTTAAACCTCCTATTTTAAGAAGATAATGTTTTCTATATAAAAGATGTAAAGATTTTCAAATTATTATGATAAATGTAGTAGACATTAAGTTTCCAAAACGACCAAATAAAATGTTTAAAACAACAACAACAATAGTCAGGTGCAGTAGCTTATGCCTGTGATCCTAGCACTTCGGGAGGCCGAGGGAGGAGGACTGCTTGAGGCTAGGAGTTCTAGACCAGCCTGGGCAACATAGCAAAACCCTCATCTATACAAAAAAAAATAGAATAATTAGCCAGGTGTGGTGGTGCCTGCCTGTAGTCCTAGCTACTTAGGAGGCTGAAGCAGGAAGATTGCTTGGGGTCACAATTCAAGGTCACAGTGAGTTGTGATCATGCCACTGCACTCCAGCTTGGATGACAGAATGAGACCCTGTATCTAAATATAAAGCAAACAAACAAAGAAAATCATTCTCAATCGAGTAATAGCAAATTTTTTAATTTTAAATAATATTTGTGGACAACCCACTCAGGCAACATGAAGAGATCCAAAGCAGTATAAAATAGTGTCCTTCTGGAATCCTCCCTTATTAGGGGAACCCACCCCCAACTCAACATAGGTTCTTTCTATTTTCCCTAAGTGTCAGCTGGTCTGAGAAATAAAGAGAAAGAGTACGAAGAGAGGAATTTTACAGCTGGGCTGCTAGGGGTGACATCACATATTGGTAGTTCCATGAAGCCCACCTAAGCCGCAAAAGCAGCAAGTTTTTATTAAGGATTTCAAAAGGGTAGGTGTATGGACAGGGAGTAGGTCACAAAGATCACATGCTTCTGAGGCCAATAAAGATCACAAGGCAAAGGGCAAAGCAAGACCAAAAGGCAAGGGGCAAAGTCAAAAACTCCTGATAAGGGTCTATGTTCAGCTGTGCATATATTGTCTTGATAAATACCTTCAACAACAGAAAACAGGGTTCAAGAGCAGAGAACCCATCTGACCTCAAATTTACCAGGGTAGGGTTTCTTCCCCACCCTAATAAGCCTGAGGGTACTGCAGAAGACCAGGGCGTATTTTAGTCCTTATCTCAACCACATAAGACAGACACTCCCAGAGCGGCCATTTATAGACCTCATGCATTCCTTTCCCAAGGTCTTAATTATTTTTTTTTATTTTTTTTTATTATACTTTAAGTTCTAGGGTACATGTGCACAATGTGCAGATTTGTTACATATGTATCCATGTGCCATGTTGGTGTGCTGCACCCATCAACTTGTCAGCACCCATCAACTCGTCATTTACATCAGTTACAACTCCCAATGCCATCCCTCCCCCCCACCCCCTCCCCATAATAGGCCC
>NW_012104521.1:362322-363290 GCF_000951045.1 Mandrillus leucophaeus
ATTCTGGATATTAGCCCTTTGTCAGATGAGTAGACTGCAAAAATTTTCTCCTATTTTGTAGGTGGTCTGTTCGCTCTGATGGTAGTTTCTTTTGCTGTGCAGAAGCTCTTTAGTTTAATTAGATCCCATTTGTCAATTTGGGCTTTTGTTGCCGTTGCTTTTGGTGTTTCAGACATGAAGTCCTTATCCATGCCTATGTCCTGAATGGTATTACCTAGGTTTTCTCCTAGGGTTTTCATGGTATTAGGTCTAATATTTAAGTCTCTAATCCATCTTGAATTAATTTTCATATAAGGAGTAAGGAAAGGATCCAGTTTCAGCTTTCTGCTTATGGCTAGCCAACTTTCCCAGCACCATTTATTAAATAGGGAATCATTTCCCCGTTTCTTGTTTTTGTCAGGTTTGTCAAAATTCAGATGGCTGTAGATGTGTGGTATTATTCCTGAGGGCTCTGTTCTGTTACATTGGTCTATATCTCTGTTTTGGTACCAGTACCATGCTGTTTTGGTTACTGTAGCCTTGTAGTTCAGTTTGAAGTCTTGTTCTTTTGAATTAGGATTGTCTTGGCAATGCAGGGTCGTTTTTGGTTCCATATGAACTTTAAATCAGTTTTTTCCAATTCTGTGAGGAAACTCATTGGTAGCTTGATGGGGATGGCATTGAATCTATAAATTACCTTGGGCAGTATGGTCATTTTCACGATATTGATTCTTCCTATCCATGAGCATGGTATGTTCTTCCATTTGTTTGCGTCCTCTTTTATTTCACTGAGCAGTGGTCTGTAGTTCTCCTTGAAGAGGTCCTTCACATCTCTTCTAAGTTGTATTCCTAGGTATTTTATTCTCTTCGAAGCAATTGTGAATGGAAGTTCATTCATGATTTGGCTCTCTGTTTGTCTGTTACAGGTGTATAAGAAGGCTTGTGATTTTTGCACATTAATTTTGTATCCTGAGACTTTGCTGAAGTTG
>NW_012104521.1:363340-445116 GCF_000951045.1 Mandrillus leucophaeus
GTCTCTAAGGACTTGCTTTATGAATCTGGGTGCTCCTGTATTGGGTGCATATATATTTAGGATAGTTAGCTCTCCCTGTTGAATTGATCCCTTTACCATTATGTAATGGCCTTCTTTGTCTCTTTTGATCTTTGATGGTTTAAAGTCTGTTTTATCAGAGACTAGGATTACAACCCCTGCCTTTTTTTGTTCTCCATTTGCTTGGTAGATCTTCCTCCATCCCTTTATTTTGGAGCCTATGTGTGTCTCTGCACGTGAGATGGGTCTCCCAAATACAGCAAACTGATGGGTCTTGACTCTTTATCCAATGTGCCAGTGTGTGTCTTCTAATTGGACCATTTAGTCCATTTACATTTAAGTTTAATATTGTTATATGTGAACTTCATCCTGTCATTGTGATATTAGCTGGTTATTTTGCTGGTTAGTTGATGCAGTTTTTTCCTAGCATCAATGGTCTTTGCATTTTGGCATGTTTTTGCAATGACTGCTACCGGTTGTTCCTTTCCATGTTTAGTGCTTCCATCAGGATCTCTTGTAGGGCAGGCCTGGTGGTGACAAAATCTCTAAGCATTTTCTTGTCTGTAAAGGATTTTATTTCTCCTTCACTTATGAAACTTAGTTTGGCTGGATATGAAATTCTGGGTTGAAAATTCTTTTCTTTAAGAATGTTGAATATTGGCCCCCACTCTCTGCTGGCTTGGAGAGTTTCTGTGAGAGATCTGCTGTTAGTCTGATGGGCTTCCCTGTGTGGGTAACCCAACCTTTCTCTCTGGCTGCCCTTAACATTTTTTGCTTCATATCAACTTTGGTGAACCTGACAATTATGTGTCTTGGAGTTGCTCTTCTCGAGGAGTATCTTTGTGGCGTTCTCTCTATTTCCCGAATTTGAATGTTGACCTGCTTTACTAGGTTGGGGAAGTTCTCCTGGATGATATCCTGAAGAGTATTTTACAACTCGGTTCCATTTTCCCCCTGACTTTCAGGCACACCAATCAGACGTAGATTTGGTCTTTTCACATAATCCCATATTTCCCGGAGGCTTTGTTCATTTCTTTTTCCTCTTTTTTCTCTAGACTTCTCTTCTTGCTTCATTTCATTCATTTGATCTTCAATCATTGATACTCTTTCTTCCAGTTGATCGAGTCAGTTACTGAAGCTTGTTCATTTGTCACGTATTTCTCATGTCATGGTTTTTATCTCTGTCAGTTCGTTTATCCTTCTATGCATTGATTATTCCAGTTATCCATTCTTCCATTCTTTTTTCAAGATTTTTAGTTTCTTTGCACTGGTTACGTAGTTCCTCCTTTAGCTCTGAGAAGTTTGATCGACTGAAGGCTTCTTCTCTCAACTCATCAAAGTCATTCTCCATGCAGCTTTGATCCATTGCTGGCAATGAGCTGCGTTCCTTTGGAGGGGGAGATGCACTCTGATTTTTTGAATTTCCAGCTTTTCTGCCTTGCTTTTTTCCCATCTTTGTGGTTTTATCCGCCTTTGATCTTTGATGATGCTGATGAACTGATTGGGTTTTGGTGAGGTTGTCCTTTCTGTTTGTTAGTTTTCCTTGTAACAGTCAGGACCCTCAGCTGTAGGTCTGTTGGAGTTTGCTTGAGGTCCACTCCAGACCCTGTTTGCCTGGGTATCAGCAGTGGAGGCTGCAGAAGATAGAATATTGCTGAACAGCAAGTGTTACTGTCTGATTCTTGCTCTGGAAGCTTTGTCTCAGGGGTATACCCTGCCATGTGAGGTGTGAGGTGTCGGTCTGCACCTAGTCGGGGATGTCTCCCAGTTAGGCTACTCAGGGGTCAGGGACCCACTTGAGCAGGCAATCTGTCCATTCTCAGATCTCAACCTCCGTGCTTGGAGATCCCCTGCTCTCTTCAAAGCTGTCAGATAGGGTTATTTACCTCTGCCGAGGTTTCTGCTGCTTTTTGTTTAGCTATGCCCTGTCCCCAGAGATGGAGTCTACAGAGACAGGCCAGCCCCCTTGAGCTGTGGTGGACTCCACTCAGTTCGAGCTTCCCCGCGGCTTTGTTTACCTACTTAAGCCTCAGCAATGACGGGTTCCCCTCCCCCAGCCTCGCTGCTACCTTGCAGTTAGATCTCAGACTGCTGCGCTAGTCTTGAGGGAGGCTCCGTAGGTGTGGGACCCTCCCATCCAGGTGTGGGCTATAATCTCCTGGTGTGCCGTTTGCTAAGACCCTTGGTAAAGCACAGTATTAGGGTGGGAGTTACCCGATTTCCCAGGTGTTGTGTATCTCAGTTTCCCTTCACTAGGAAAAGGGATTCCCTTCCCCCTTGCGCTTCCCAGGTGAGGCGATGGCTCACCCTGCTTCAGCTCTCGCTGTCAGGCTGCACCAGCTGTCCAACACTGATTGTCTGGCACTCCCCAGTGAGATGAACCCAGTATCTCAGTTGAAAATGCAGAAATGACCCATCCTCTGTGTTGCTCACGCTGGGAGCTGGAGGCTGGAGCTGCTCCTGTTTGGCCATCTTGCTCCGGGAATGGTCTTAATTATTAATATTCCCTGCTAGGAAAAGAATTCAGCGATATCTTCCCTACTTGCACATCCATTTATAGACTCTCTGCAAGAAGAAAAATATGGCTCTATTCTGCCCGACCCTGCATGCAGTCGGACCTTATGGTTGTCTTCCCTTGTTCCCTAAAATCACTGTTATTCTGTTCTTTTTCAAGCTGCACTGATCTCATATTGTTCAAACACACATGTTTTATGATCAATTTGTACAGTTTAACACAATAGTGGTCCTGAGGTGACGTACATTCTCAGCTTATTAAGATAACAGGATTAAGAGATTAAAGTAAAGACAGGCATAAGAAATTATAAAAGTATTAATTTTGGGAACTAGTAAATGTCCATGAAATCTTCACACTTTATGATAGAGATTGCAGTAAAGACAGGCATAAGAAATTATAAAAGTATTAATTTTGAGAACTGATGTATGTCCATATTAAAATGAAACCTTCACAATTTATGTTCCTCTGCTGCAACTTCCTGCGACACTCCCTAACTCATTTTATGAGGCTAGCATCATCCTGATACCAAAGCCTGGCAGAGACACACACAAAAAAAGAGAATTTTAGGCCAATATCCCTGATGAAAATTGATACAAAAATCCTCAATAAAATACCGGCAAACTGAATCCAGCTGCATATCAAAAAACTTATCCACCATGATCAAGTCAGTTTCATCCCTGGAATTCAAGGCTGGTTCAACATATGCAAATCAATAAACGTAATCCATCATATAAACAGAACCAACAACCAAAACCACGCAATTATCTCAAAAGATGCAGAGAATGCCTTTGACAAAATTCAACAGTCTTTCATGCCAAAGACTCTTAATAAACTAGGTATTGATGGAACATATCTCAATATAATAAGAGCTATTCATGACAAACCCACAGTCAATATCATACTGAATGGATAAAACTGCAAGCATTCCCTTTGAAAACTGGCACAAGACAAGATGCCCTCTCTCACCACTCCTATTAAAAACAATATTGGAAGTTCCGGCCAGGGCAATTAGGCAAGAGAAAGAAATAAAGGTATTCAATTAGGAAAAGAGGAAGTCAAATTGTCTCCGTTTGCAGATAACATGATTATATATTTAGAAAACCCCATCATCTCAGCTCAAAATCTCCTTAAGCTGATAAGCAACTTCAGCAAAGTCTCAGGATACAAAATCAAGGTGCAAAACTCACAGGCATTCCTATACACCAATAACAGACAAACAGAGAGCCAAATCATGAGTGAACTCCCATTCACAATTACTACAAAGAGAATAAAATACCTAGGAATCCAATTTACAAGGGATGTGAAGGACCTATTCAAGGAGAACTACAGATCACTGATCAAGGAAATAAGAGAGGACACAATCAGATGGAAGAACAGTCCATGCTCATGGATAGGAAGAAACAATATCGTGAAAATGGCCATACTGCCCAAGGTAATTCATAGACTCAATGCTATCCCCATCAAGCTACCAAATACTTTCTTCATGGAATTGGAAAAACCTACTTTAAATTTCATATGGAACCAAAAAAGAGCCTGTATAGCCAAGACAATCCTAAGCAAAAAGAACAAAGCTGGAGGCATCACACTACCTGACTTCAAACTAGACCACAAGGCTACAGTAACCAAAACAGCATGGTACTGGTACCAAACCAGAGAGATAGAGCAATGGAACAGAACAGAGGCCTCAGAAATAACACCACACATCTACAACCATCTGATTTTTGACAAACCTGACAAAAACAAGCAATGGGAAAAGGATTCCCTATTTAATAAATCGTGCTGAGAAAACTGGCTAGCCATATGTAGAAAGCTGAAACTGGATCCCTTCATTATATCTATACAAAAATTATTTCAAGATGGATTAAACAGGATATAGGCATAGGCAAAGACTTCACGACTAAAACACCAAAACCAATGGCAACAAAAGCCAAAGTAAACAAATGAGATCTAATTAAACTAAAGAGGTTCTGCACAGCAAAAGAAACTATCATCAGAGTGAACAGGCAACCTACAGAATGGGAGAAAATTTTTGCAATCTATCCATCTGAAAAAGGGCTAATATCTAGAATCTACAAAGAACTTAAACAAATTTACAAGAAAAAAAAAACCAACCCCATCAAAAAGTGGGGAAAAAATATAAAAAGACACTTCACAAAAGAAGACATTTGTGCAGCCAACAGACATATAAAAACTTGCTCATCATCACTGGTCATCAGAGGAATGCAAATCAAAACCACATTGAGATACCATCTCATATCAGTTAGAATGGTGATCATTAAAAAGTCAGGAAACAACAGATGCTGGAGAGGATGGAGAAATAGGAACGCTTTTACACTGTTGGTGGGAATGTAAATTAGTTCAACCATTGTGGAAGACAGTGTGGCCATTCCTCAAGGATCTAGAACTAGCAATACCATTTGACCCAACAATCCCATTACTGGGTATATACCCAAAGGATTATAAATCATAAAATACTATAAAGACACATGCACACATATGTTTATTGTGGCACTATTCACAATAGCAAAGACTTGGAACAAACCCAAATGCCCATCAATGATAGACTGGATAAAGAAAATGTGGCACATATACACCATGGAAAACTATGCAGTCATAAAAAGGATGAGTTCATGTCCTTTGCAGGGACATGGATGAAGCTGGAAACCATCATTCTCAGCAAAATATCACAAGGACAGAAAACCAAACACCACATGTTCTCACTCATAAGTGGGAGTTGAACAATAAGAACACATGGACACAGGTTGGGGAACATCACACACTGGGGCCTGTTGGAGGGTGGGGAGCTGGGGGAGGAATAGCCTTAGGAGAAATACCTAATGTAAATGACAAGTTGATGGGTACGGCAAACCAATATGGCACATGTATACCTATGTAACAAACCTGCATGTTGTGCACATGTACCCTAGAACTTAAAGTATAATAAAAATAAATAAATAAAATAGTGTCCCTCCATTCAAAGAGCTAAGTATTTAGGTTAAGTCCAGGCAAAAGTCTGTACAAATTAAATACAAGTATATAATTTAGATAACAGTTCAGGTGAAAAGAGTAAGAAATATCCGAGTATACTGAATGCTTTAATTGCCAGATCAACAACAAGATAAATGCATTATTTCTTGCTAGTTGGACCTAAATAGGCATTAGAAAGGGATAGAATTAAATTAGGTTTCAAAGGATGGGTAAGACTTGAGTAGACTCATGAGAGACGGACATAGCTTTCCTAAGGTGAGAACCACTTCAGAAAAGCATGAAGAGGAATGGAAGGGTGGACTTGCATATATAAGTAAACCCTTTCATCTGAAAAAAACATTTCTAGCAGATAAGGTGTGAATTATTAAAATACCAATGAGAACAAAAGAAGATGATATGGTTTAGCTCTCTGTCTCCACTCAAATCTCATCTCAAATTGTAACCCCCATGTATCAAGGGAGGGACTGTAATCCCAACATGTAGAGGGAAGGAGAGGATTGGATCCTGGGGGTTAGTTTCCCCCATGCTATTCTCATGATAATGAGTGAGTTCTCATGAGATATGATGGTTTTATTAATATAAGTGTTTGGAAGTTCCTCCTTTGTGCTTCTCTCTCCTGCCACTATGTGAAGAAGGTCCTTGCTTCCCATATAGCAGTGTGAAAATAGACTAATACAGAAGATTTTAAAATCTCCAGGACTTGCTTACTGAGCTAAAAGGTATGCCCTCCAAATAGATGGATCTCAGCATTTCTGAATTGGATGATGATTCTTCAAAGTCTAAAAACCTAGATGACACATGCATATAATCCATGGAATCTGCCAAAACCTTCTGTAAATAAGCCTTTGAGACTCCTAAAACATCCGTAAATCTTCCTATACAATTTACCTGGCTTAATATTACTAGGACACTTTCAAATAGCATAAGAATAGCATAAAAGACAGCTCACTGTAAAACATATATATATACACACACACATATATACACACACACACACACACAATTTTTTTAAGTAGCCAAGATATGACAGAAAGAGAAAATATGCCCTCTTATCAAGAAAAGGAAAGAAAAAAGAGAAAAGAAAATTGAAAAATTAAGGGACAGGAAGGAAAAATCAAAAAAGACCAAACAAGGCTAGTCTAAAACATGACAAACAACTGCACATAAAACTAGCTTTGGGTTTCTGGGAAGTCTAAGCAAAATATAACATACAACAGGTTGCTACTCAATAAAAGAAAACATTCCAGTCATCACACCAAAAACAGAACACTACATCCTGGTACTGAGCTCTAATAAAAATGTATTGAGCAAACTTCAGTTTAAAAAAAAGAAATTAAACAATGTATGTTATCTTGGAGGACAATTTTCTAGAAAATGAAGAGACTCCATATAGATGGCCATTTCTTATATTGACACACAATAAAGGTTATACTATTATAGGCATAATAATATTGTCATATATTATAATGCAAATATATTGTCATAAGCTAAATTAATATAGGAGCTTGCTAATGATCTGGCATGTTACTAGAATAATAGTGAATTATCTAGGGGAGCAATTATTTAACACTCATTAGATGGTTACTCTTGTATATCAATTGTGTCAGCCAGAAAATAGTCAAAAAATTAAAACTTAAAGTCCTTGTAGAAGTCCAGGTATCCTAGTTATTGATTGAAAGGATCACTATATGCTTTATTTTCTAGATTTATAGTTGACAAACTCGATGTTTTATTATGAAAATTTTAAAGTTTACCTTGGCATCTGTTCAACCCCCAAATTGCAATTCATAAAACATGGAATAGAACAGTTCATCCTAGAAGACTTTGGTAGCAGGAATCACCAGATGTCTTTGCCTATCACAAAACAATCGTGTGATTTTGTAAAATGTTTAATTTTTAGGCAAGACATCATCCTGATGGGTCTCCAAAGATCATTCAGAACAAAATAGCCACCCAAATAACTAAATGATTGTTAAATAGAGTTCTTCAGCATTATCCATCTGGGTTCTGAGGAAAGTGTGCCTAAAGGGATGATTTTTTTTTTTCTGTAATTGATACTTAACCATTCCTTCTGTTAGCAATTAGACAACATGTTTAATTGCTCATTCACACAACTCCCAGTGGACTCTGACAATAATCCATTCCTCCAGCAAAGAAAGATGCTTAACTTTCATTTTTGCTACAGTAACTAGGTGTGTACCTAGTTAATTTAAAATTTGTCAGACTGCTTAAATTGAAATGGAGAGGTAAAGTCCTAAGACTTCAAATAGTTAAGGATGGAAGAAAAGTTCTTTTTATTCTGTTAGATTCTTATTGTGATAAAGCTTTAAAGAAGAACTTACAAGCCAACATAAAATCATGTGCACTTATCCATAGACCAAAAGGCAAATAATAGATTAATACATGCTACAAAAAGTCTTAAATTATTCTTACCTCTTTTTCTCTACTAACTGAACAGAAAATGGCTATGGTACAGTAGAAGAGCCGTGGCTAAAGTCAAAATGTTTTTTATTAAACAAAATGAAATTGAGAGCATTTTAATTAAGAATCCTGAAATTTGGTAAGAACAAAGCTAATTTTATCTGCAAAAATTATCCATTTAAACTCATAGGCTTATAGTATATAGAGATAAAGACCTATCTGTTTATGACATAGACTAAGCTTTGAGTCCATCTTAAAGAATAATGCTCTAGGAATTAAAGCAATCTATTTTAGAAATAACTCTTGAGGTGTACCACCAAGAACAGGATGATTTGGTAGCAAATAACCATCAGTAGGGATTGTTCGACTTAAAGTGATTAAATAGATGTGCTGAAATAATCAAAATTAGTGCATCCTAGGTAAGAGTGGTGAAATTCACAAAGCATAGAGGAAACTTGCAGAGCTTTAGATTTGGAGGGAAAAGTTACACTTTAAAAGCAGAGGTGCAGGTCAGCAAATGATGGACTAGGAAGCTACAGGCTCTCCTTCCCCAACAAAGACACCAAATTAACAATAGTATTTGGACCACAATACCTCTGTGATAATGCTGGAGACCAGTTGAGAATCTATAGCAGTAAGGCTATTGTAAGACAAAAACAGAATTCCAGTGAAAGGTGTTGGAAAATCTGCGGCATTTGTCACACACATTTGTTCCCCTTCCTCTATGCAGCATAACACAGAGCAACTGGAAGTAATCCTCTATATGAGCTCTCCTCCCTTGAGACAGAAAATAAACAATAGACCATGAGTCCAATGTTCTGACTTGTCTGATGGCTGCCCAAAAGACTAATTTCTGTATCATCTGACTCAGAGTGCTGACAGTATTGACACCAGAATTCAGAAGCCACTGGAAACAAAGGTGAGCGGAATATTGGAAATGCAGTTCAGCAGGCAGATTCCAAGGAGAGTAAGAGATTACAAGGGTTTGAGAGGTCTTCCAGCTGGGCTGATTAAAGAAGGTCTTCTCCTGTACAAAGTCAGTATATAAAAACTGGGATAGATGGGCATTTTTCAAATGCCCAATCCCCAGCAAAAAATTACAAGGCATACAAAGAAATGGGAACATGGCTAAATCAAAGGGACAAAATAAAACTCCAGAAACCAACCCTAATGAATGCAGATATATGAGCTGCTTAACAAGGATTTGAAATAACTGTCACAAGGATCTCAATATGTTAAAAAGATAACATAGGCAACTAAAGAAATCAGGAAAGTTATGCATGAACAAAATAAGATTGTCAACAAAGATAAATAAACTATATAAAAAACAGAAATTCTATAGCAGAAAAATATAAAAAGTGAACTGAACAATTCATTATAGGGGTTTAATAGCAGACTTGATCTGACAGGAGAAGGAATTGGCAAACTTGAAATCGGGTCATTTAAAATTATTGAGAGAATTGGGCAAGGTGGCCAACCAGACACAGCCAGGTGGAACAGCTACCACCAAGGGACTAGGACAAGTGGCACATAGTCCTAGAAGATCTTCAGAGGGAAGGCACTGAGAGCAGACTGAGGGAAGACACAGAAGCTGGGCTGAAGAGGGAGGAAGTTGGGACCCCTGGAGGGGGCTACTATGCACCAGTACTTGTTCCTGACTCCCAGTGACTCTGGGGGAATGGGTGAGTTGAACTGGTAAGGAGAACCCACTCTCACCACAGGCCTCTGGAATCCTGGCAGCAGGAGATCCCTCAACCACCAAAGACACTTGAGTTGGCAGGGAAACCTGCTTAGAGAAGTGATGGGGAAGCATACTGGCCGGTACAGAGCCCAGAGGGTTAGGAATGGGAGCATCTGTAGACAGATCATCAAGGCAGAAAATTCACAAAGATACTTATGACCTAAACTCAGTACTGGATCAAACGTATGTGACAGACATCTACAGAACTCTCCACCCAAAAACAACAAAATATACATTCTTCTCATTGCCACATGGCACATACTCTAAAATTGACCACATAATCAGACATAAAATACTCCTCAGCAAATGCAAAAGAACTGAAATCATAACAACCACTCTGTCAGATCACAGTGCAATAAAGTTAGAAATCAAGACTAAGGAAATAGCTCAAAATCATTCAATTACATGGAAATTGAATATCGTGTTTCTGAATGACTCTGGGGCAAATAATGAAATTAACACAGAAATCAAGAAGTTCTTTAAAACTAATGAGAACAAATATACAACATACCAGAATCTCTGGGACACAGCTAAGACAATGTCAAGAGAATAACTTACAGCACTGAACACCCATATCAAAAAGTTAGAAAGATAGTAATTTAACAACCTAACATCACAACTTAAAGAATTAGAGAACCAAGAGCAAATCAAGCCCAAAACTTGCAGAAGAAAGAAATAACCAAAATCAGAGCTGAACTGAAGGTGATTGAGACACAAAAAAATCATTTAAAAGATCAACACATCCAGGAGTTGTGTTTTTGAAAAAAAAATTAATAAAATAGATAGACTACTAGCTAGACCAATAAAGAAGAAAAGAGAGAAGATCCAAATAAACACAATTAGAAACAAAAGGGATATTACCACTGACTCCACAGAAATACAAATAATCAGAGAATATTGTAAACACTTCTATGCACACGAATTTGAAAATCTAGGAGAAATAGATAAATTCCTGGATATATACACCCTCCCAAGACTGAACCAGAAAGAACCTGAATCCCTGAGACGACCAATAATGACCTCCAAAATTAAATCAATAATAACTAGCTTACCAACCAAAAAAAGCCCAGGACCAGAGAGATTCACAGCCGAATTCTACCAGACGTACAAAGAAGAGCTGGTACCATTCCTACTAAAACTATTCCCAAAAATTGATGAGGAGGGACTCCTCCTTAACTCATTCTATGAGACTATCATTATCCTAATACCAAAACCTGGCAGAGACACAACAAAAAAGAAAATTTTAGGCCAATATCCTTGATAAACACTGATGCAAAAATCCTCAACATAGCACTGGCAAACCAAGTCCAGCAGCACACCAAAAAAATTTGTCCATCAAGATCAAGTAGGCTTTATCTCCAGGATGCAAAGTTGGTTCAAAAATAGCAAAGATATGGAACCAATCTGAGTGTTCATCAACAGATACTTTTGTACCAGTACCATGCTGTTTCAGTTACTGTAGTCTGGTAGTATAATTAACCTAAATGTCCATCCACAGATGACTTTTGTCAAGTACCATGCTGAGATATTGTGTCACCACCAGGCCTGCCTTACCAGAGCTCCTGAAGGAAGCACTAAATGTGGAAAAGAAAAACAGGTACCACTCACTGCAAAAACATACCAAATTAAGATCACTGACACTATAAAGAAACTGCATCAACTAACAGGCAAAATAACCAGATAGCATCATAATGACAGGATCAAATTCACAAATAACAATATTAACTTTAAATGTAAATGGGCTAAATGCCACAATCAAAAGACACAAACTGGCAAATTGGATAAACAGTCAAGACCCCTCAGTGTGCTGTATTCAGGAGACCCATCTCACATGCAAAGACACACATAGGCTCAAAATAAAGGGATGGAGGAATATTTACCAAGCAAATGGAAAGCAAAAATAAGCAGAGGTTGCAATCCTAGTCTCTGATAAAACAGACTTGAAGCCAACAAAGATCAAAAAAGACAAAAAAAAAAAGGACATTACATAATGGTAAATGGATCAATCCAACAAGAAGAGCTAACTATCCTAAGTATTTATGCACCCAATACAGGACTACTCAGATTCATAAAGCAAGTTCTTAGAGACCTACAAAGAGACTCAGACTCCCACACAATAATAATGGCAAACTTTAACACCCCATTGTCAGTATCAGACAGATCAATGAGACAGAAAATAAACAATGATATTCAGGACTTGAACTTAGCTCTGGAGCAAGCAGACCTAATAGACATCTACAGAACTCTTCACCCCAAATCAACAGAACATACATTCTTCTCAGCACTGCATCACACTTATTCTAAAATTGATCACATAATTGGAAGTAAAACACTCCTCAGCAAATGCAAAAGAATGGAAATCGTAACAGTCTCTCAGACCACAGTGCAATCAAATTAGAACTCAGGGTTCAGAAACTCACTCAAAACTACACAACTACATGGAAACTCAACAACCTGCTCCTGATTGACTACTGGGTAAATAATGAAATTAAGGCAGAAATAAATAAGTTCTTTGAAACCAATGAGAACAAAGACACAGTCTTTTTGTCTTTGTGTACCAGAATCTTTAGGACACAGCTAAAGCAGTGTTTAGAGGGAAATTTATAGTACTAAATGCCCACAGGAGAAAGTGGGAAAGATGTGAAATCGACACCCAAACATCACAATTAAAAGAACTAGAGAAGCAAGAGAACACAAATTCAAAAGCTAGCAGAAGACAAGAAATAACTAAGATCAGAGCAGAACTGAAGGAGATGGAGACACAAAAAACCCTTCAACAAATCAATGAGTCCAGGAGCTGACTTTTTAAAAAGATTAACAAAATAGATAAACTGCTAGCCAGCTAAGAATAAAAAAGAGAAGAATCAAATAAACACAGTAAAAAAATGATAAAGGCGATATCACCACTGATCCCACAGAAATACAAACTACTATCAGAGAATACTATAAGCACCTCTACACAGATAAACTAGAAAATCTAGAAGAAATGGATGAATTCCTGGACACATACACCCTCCCAAGACTAAACCAGGAAGAAGTTAAGTCCATGAATAGACCCATAATGAGTTCTAAAATTGAGGCAACAATTAATAGCCTACCAACCAAAAACAGCCTAGGGCCAGACAGATTCACAGCCAAATTCTATTACAGGGACAAAGAGGAGCTGGTACCGTTCCTTCTGAAACTATTCCAATCAATAGAAAAAGAGGGTCTCCTTCATAACTCATTTTATGAGGCCAGCATCATCCTGATACCAAAGCCTGGCAGAGACACACACAAAAAAGAGAATTTTAGGCCAATATCCCTGATGAACATCGATGGAAAAATCCTCAATAAAATACTGGCAAACTGAATCCAGCAGCACATCAAAAACATATCCACCATGATCAAGTCAGCTTCATCCCTGGAATGCAAGGCTGGTTCAACATACGCAAATCAATAAACATAATCATCACATAAACAGAACCAATAACATAAACCACATGATTATCTCAGTAGATGCAGAAAAGGCCTTTGACAATATTCAACAACCCTTCATGCTAAAAACTCTCAATAAACTAGGTACCGATGGAACCTACCTCAAAACAATGAGAGCTATTTATGACAAACCCACAGCCAATATCATACTGAAAAGACAAAAGCTGGAAGCATTCCCTTTGAAAACTGGCACAAGACAAGAATGCCCTCTCTCACCACTCCCATTCAACATAGTATTGGAAGTTCTGGCCCAGAGGAATCAGGCAAGAGAAAGAAATAAAGGGTATTCAAACAGGAAGAGATAAAGCCAAATTGTCTCTATTTGCAGATGACATGATTCTATATTTAGAAAACCTCATCGTCTCAGCCCAAAATCTCCTTAAGCTCAAAAGCAACTTCAGCAAAGTCTCAAAATACAAAATCAATGTGCAAAACTCACAAGCATTCCTGCACACAAATAACACACAAACAGCCAAATCATGAGTGAACTCCTATTCACAATTGCGGCAAAGAAAATAAAATACCTAGGAATACAATTTACAAGGGATATGAAGTACCTCTTCAAGGAGAACTACAAACCACTGCTCAAGGAAATAAGAGAGGACACAAACAAATGGAAAAACATTCCATGTTCATGGATAGGAAGAATCAATATCATGAAAATGGCCATACTGCCCAAAGTAATTTATAGATTCAATGCTATCCCCATCAAGCTACCATTGACTTCTTCCACAGAATTGGAAAAACCTACTTTAAATTTCATATGGAACCAAAAAAGAGCTCGTATAGCCAAGACAATCCTAAGCAAAAAGAACAAAACTGGAGACATCACGCTACCTGACTTCAAACTAGACTACAAGGTTACAGTAACAAAAACAGCATGGTACTGGTACCAAAACAGATATATAGACCAACGGAACAGAACAGAGGTCTCGGAAATAATGCCACACATCTACAACCATCTGATCTTTGACAAACCTGACAAAAACAAGAAATGTGGAAAGGATTCCCCATTTAACAAGTGGTGTTGAGAAAACTGGACAGCCATATGCAGAAAACTGAAACTAGACTCATTCCTTACACCTTATACAAAAATTAACTCAAGATGGATTAAAGACTTAAATATAAAACCTGAAACCATAAAAACCCTAGAGGAAAACCTAAGCAATACCATTCAGGACATAGGCATGGACAAAGACTTTATGACTAAAACACCAAAAGCAATGGCAACAAAAGCCAAAATAGACAAATGGGATCTAATTAAACTAAAGAGCTTCTGCATGGCAAAAGAAAGTATCATCAGAGTGAACAGACAACCTACAGAATGGGAGAAAACTATCCATCTGACAAAGGGCTAATATCTAGAATCTATAAGGAACCTGGACAAATTTATAAGGAAAAAGAAAAACAAACGCATCAAAAAGTGAGCAAAGGAGATGAACAGATACTTCTCAAAAGAAGACATTTTATGCAGCCAACAAACGTATGAAAAAAAGCTCATCATCACTGGTCATTAGAGAAATGCAAATCAAAACCACAATGAGATACCATCTCAAGCCAGTTAGAATGGCGATCATTAAAAAGCCAGGAAACAACAGATGCTGGAGAGGATGTGAAGAAATAGGAACGCTTTTAAACTGCTGGTGGGAGTGTAAAATTAGTTCAACAATTGTGGAAGACAGTGTGGCGATTCCCTAAGGATCTAGAACCGGAAATACCATTTGACCCAGCAATCCCATTACTGGGTATATACCCGAAGGATTATAAATCATTCTACTATAAAGAAACACGCACACATATGTTTATTGCAGCAAGTGTTCACAACAAAGACTTGGAACCAACCCAAATGCCCATCAATGATAGCCTGGATAAAAAAAAGTGGCACATATACACCATGGAATACTGTGCAGCCATAAAAAAAAGGATGAGTTCATGTCCTTTGCGGGGATATGGATGAAGCTGTAAACCATCATTCTCAGCAAACTAACAGAGGAACAGAAAACCAAACGCCACATGTTCTCACTCATGAGTGGGAGCTGAACAATAAGAATAAAGGGACACAGGGTGGGGAACATCACACAACAGGGCCTGTCAGGTGGTGGGAGGCTAGAGGAGGGATAGTATAAGGAGAAATGCCTAATGTGGGTGACAGGTTGATGGGTGCAGCAAACCATCATGGCACATGTATACCTGTATAACAAACCTGCATGTTCCGCACATGTACCCCAGAACTTAAAGTATAATAAAAATATATATATATTTTATATATATATCCTACTATACATAGAGAGTAGGTAGGTGTGTGTATATATATATATATATCCTACTATAATGATTAGTTTATCTCTTCTTGCAAATGTGTTCACTTTTAAAGTTTGGTGTAAGATACATAAAATTTAGAATTGTTATATCCTCCCCAAAGCAATACAATGATCCCTTTAATTCTAATAGGCCCTGTCTCAACTGTGTTGTGTGTTTCCTTTCTATCTTATTTTCTTTCTCAACCCTACAAATCACTATTATTTGTTTAGATTCAACTACATTGTATTTGTCACTCGGGCTGCCATAACAAAATACCACAGACTGGGTGGCTCAAACAACAAAAATGTATTTCTCACAGTCTGGAGGCTGAAAGTCTAAGAGCGGTGTGCCAGAATGGTTAGGTTCCAGCAAGGGCTCTGTTCCTGGCTTGTAGACAGCTGCCTCTAGCTGTGTCCTCCCATGGTACACACAGAGAGAGAGCATGCTCTGTGGTGTTTCTTCTTATAAGGATACTAATTCTATTGGATTACAACTCCAACATCACAACCTCATTTAATCTTAATTATTTCAGTAAAAGTCTTATATCCAAATATTGTCACACTGGGGATTAGGGCTTCAACATATATATTTGGGGAGACAGAAATATTTAGTCCATAATATACATTTTTAAACTATCTTGGTCTTTGTTTCTTCAAAAATATAAGACCATCCATCTAAATCACTTTCTTTCTGTATGAAGTACATTCTTTAAAATTTCCTTAATGTTTGTTAGCGACATATTATCTATTACTCTTTATGTGAATATGCATTTTGCTCTTTTACTTGAAAGAGTTTTTTGACCGTGAAAGTGTGTTGACAGTTATTTTCTCACAGCACATGAAGATCTCATTGTCCCCTTGATTTCAGTTGTTGCAACTGTCTAATTATTGTGTCCTTTCTCTGGCTTTTTTTTTCTTTTTGAGACAGAGTTTTGCTCTTGTTGCCCAGGCTAGAGTGCAATGGTGTGATCTTGGCTCACTGCAACCTTCACCTCCCACGTTCAAGTGATTCTCCTGCCTCAGCCTCCCAAGTAGCTGGGATGACATGTGCCCACCACCATGCCTGGCTATTTTTTGTATTTTTAGTAGAGACAGGGTTTCACCATGTTGGCCAGGCAGGTCTTGAGCTCCTGACCTCAGGTGATCCATCAGCCTCAGCCTCCCAAAGTGCTGGGATTACAGGCGTGAGCTGCCATACCCGGCTTCTGGCTATTTTTAATATCCTTACTTTTTGGTATTCCACAATCATTAAGATATGTCTATACATAGACCTTTTTTTAAAGTCCTGTTGGAATTTATTGAATTTATTGGATTACTGTGTTTGTTTCAGCTATTCTGGGAAATTCTCAATTCTGAAGCTTTGTTTCTTCAATTTTATCTTTCTCGTTTATCCTTTCTCTTTTTCTTACTTTTCTCTTCTCTGGAACTCTGGTTAAATCTTGTTAGTTCCCTAGGGGTGGACATAACAAACATGTAGCTTAAAACAACAAAAAAATTATTGCCTCACAGTTTCTGGAGGCCAGAAGTCTGAATTCAAGGTGCTGGCAGGGCCATGTTCCTTAGAAGCCTCTAGAGGCAGTTTCTTTTTTGCTTCTTTCCGCTTTTGGTAACTCCAGACTTTCCCTTGCCTATAGGTGCATCACTCCAATCTCTGCCTTCATATTAACATAGCATTCTTCCTGTGTGTCTGTGGCAATAATGGTGATTTATTTCTAATTCACCCTTTCACTGAGTGTATCTTTAGGGTTCCAGTTTTTTGGTGGAGAGCCTCGTTTTACACATTAAGCAATTTCTAGGCTTCTCTCTTGTCCACATGTCCTTGAACAGTTGAAGATTAAACTTTGGATTTAGCAGATTTGGCAAATATGCTCGAGGAAAAACCTGGCTTTATCATTTTACTTATCTATTTAGCTTCTATTTTTTTTTTCACCTTTTTTGGCATCTGAATATTCTTTTTTCTTGCCAGGTCATCAATTTGTTGGAAAAGATGTTTTCGAATAATTTAGCCAACATTTTTGGTAGTTTTCATGATGGGTAAGAGGGTAAATCATGTTATCTAATCTACTACACTGCTGGAAACAAAAGTCAACTATTGGATTTATTTTAAAAGAAGCCCATCTGGCCAGGCGCAGTGGCTCATGCCTGTAATCCCAGCATTTTGGGAGGCCAAGGTGAGCGAATCACCTGAGATCAGGAGTTCAAGACCAGCTTAGCCACCATGGGGAAACCCTGTCTCTACTAAAAATACAAAAATTAGCCAGGTGTGGTGATGGGCACCTGTAATCCCAGCTACTTGGGAGGCTGAGGCAGGAGAATCGCTTGAACCCCGGAGGCAGAGGTTGCTGTGAGCCAAGATCGCGCCACTGAACTCCAGCCTGGGTGACTGGGTGACAGAGCAGAACTCTGTCTCACCAAAAAAAAAAAAAAAAAAAAAAAAAAAAGAAGCCCTTCTGATAGGTATTACATAAAGCATTAAAAACTACAGAAGAAAGTTAAAAGTGCTATGAGAAGACATTGCAAGTGGGAACACCATCATGTGGCCCCAAGTTTTGAGGAGCAGATACTGCTAGACCCTGATTGGTGATTTTAAAGGTGGGGAAGAGACACTGATAAAGAAAAAGGTCCTTCCATAGTAGTACATTTAATGTACCAGCCTGTCACTTATCCCTCCATCCTCATTAAAGCAGCAAGAAAGAAGATAAAACAGTATCCTTTTCCTTTTTAAAATGTACTTGGTGTAAAAAATAATGATTTATGCTCTGTATCATGGTAACTCAAAGACAGCTTAACTGATGAATTAAAAATTAAAGTATGCTTGAACATAAGCAAGATATGGAGTATGCACGAGAAAAAATACATTATCATGAAAAGAAAAGAGAAGCCACTAAAGTATATTTATAATCCAAGTATTTTTATAGTTCATTATTTGGTGTGTATTTTGGGGGAATACTTTACTATTTTCAAAATCTAAAATGAGAAAATATGTCACAAAAGATGCTGCCTCGTAATATCTACAAATCTGCACATACCATTTCCCTCACTACTGCTGCCTCAAATTGCAACCTGGTGGCTCCAGACAACCCTCCTGTCAGGGACCTTACCCATTACTGCTAGAGACATCAAAGTGCCAGAGTTCAACTGTTTGTTTGTGTGTTTGTCTGTTTTTGGCAGATGTGTGGAGATTTCTCTTCCTTTTTATATTGTGATTGGTTTGAAGAATACTCAAACAGTTCTTCTTTAAACTCAATGTCTCCCAGAATCTTAGTAAGAATTACTTTTCTAATATCTTTAATTGTGGTCTCCTCTACTTTCCTATGCTGAATCTAGGGATAACTTGGGAGAAAAACTGTGCATAAAATTAGCAAACCAATCTAACTGGCAAATATCATGTAGCTCACAAAAATTGCCCTGCCCTTCTATCTGACAACTTGGATGCTTGGTTACTAGGCAAACCTGTCTGCAAAACTCTTTCTTTGATATAAGTAATCTCCTAGGAAACTTCTAAGTCTTAAATGTAAATAGATTTCTGGCAGACATCACCATTCTACCAGACATGCCCAACAAATATAAAACACATCAGAAGATATAACATAGGTGCAACCTGATACGCCTGCCAAACTATTATTTGAATTCTAATTAGAATTCTAATTCCTTCCTGGAAAACCTTAGCCTAAGTCAGAGGTTGTCTGAATCACTGTGCAATGAGATATTAAATTTTTCTTGTCTAAAAGTTCAGGCTGAGGCCTCAAAGCTAATAATAAGTATAATGTATACCCACAAGTCTAAAAACAGTTTATGAATGATGAGATATCACTATGCATCCACTGGAACAACTAAAATTAAAAAATAATGACAATGCCAATGCTGGCAGGGATATAGAGAAACTAGATCCCTCACACATTGTTGGTGAGAATGTAAGATGGTATAGCCACTATAGAAAAAGGTATGGCAGTTTCTTATAAAACAAAACATACATTAACCATACAACCCTGCAATCACACTGCTGGACATTTATACCAAAAAAAAAAAGAAAGAAAGAAAACTTATGTCCACATAAAATCACATGCACAAATGGTCTCAGCAGAGTTATTATAATAGCCAAATCCTAAAAACTACACAAATGTCCTTCAATGGATGAATGGTTAAACAAATCTTATAGAATTATCCCATGGAATACTGCTCAGAAGTAAAAAGACACAAACTATTGAATCAAGCATGTATTGAATCAGGATCTCAAGGGCATTGTGCTGAGTGAAAAGAGCTGATAGATGATCCATATAGAGTATGCCAAGAGATAGTACTATTGGTCCATCATTTGCTCCCAGTCTATATTATGGGGTAGGGGTAGGGGTAGGATCTAAGAGAATTGGTTCTGAAAAAAGGGTTGTTTTTTGGGTTTTCTTGAAGAGCATTATTGGCATAGGAAGAGGGGTTAGGATGTACCCAAAAAATGAGTGGCAAAGGAATCAAAATGTACTCAAAGAAAGTAAAGGCTCTTGCCACAAGGAAAGCCTAAGATTTCCTTCCTGGGGTTGTCAATTTCTGCTGAGCTGAGTTTGGCTATGAAACAGGAGTGGAGCATGAGAGAACAAGATCTCAGAGTCAGACCTATGTCCCTGGAGTGACAGAAGACTTAAGACCAGTTCCTGACCCACATCCAAAGTAGCTTAAAGCCAAGAGGCCGGCTGTAGCTTTCCCTAATAGCAAGGCCAGAGGTATAGCAGCTGGGGAGCAGAGGTGCCATTCCACAGAAGACAGGGCAAGAACCATGGCCAAGATAAGCAGGCATGAGTCACCTTAAAAGAACCTTGACCAGAAAGGTAAGTTGTCTCAAGAGGAAATGTGTTGGAGGCCTCCCACAAGAGCAAAAGTTGATTTGGATTCATAAAGGGTCTGGCAAGAAGCGTCAGGCTTGTCAAGAACTGCAGGACAGATGTACAAGTGAAAAGTTAAAGAGATTTCAAAGATCCAAGAGTGTCTGCCATGACAGAAGATATTAGACAGCTGATAAAGAGCTACAAATAGCAGTAGACAAAAAAGACCCTTCTCTTGTCTTCTTAGCACTTATCCTCACTGTGATCTTGGAAAAGCCAAATCCAGCAGAATGGAAAGTGAAGAAGGAGGGTAAGGACCAGTACAAACAGCAAAACAAAAACATACAACTACCCGGACTACACTAGTACAGCTTTCCAAATTTGTCAGAAGAGCTGTGGAGAAAGGATTGAAGCTTATAATTAGGTGAAATGTTGGCAGTTTGATTCAGATTGAATGGGGTCTCTTAGTACCTGCAAATGGGAACATTTCACTGAAACCTGAAAATGACAAAAGATCTAACAAATTCACCCAAGTATCATCAAGGGTAAGAATGGAAGATCTCACAGACATATCCAAAGGGGAATCACAGGGGAAAATCAAGCTACTTCCTGGGTGACTCCTATCAAGTTCAGCCTTTTCAATAAATTATGACAAATCCTTGAATCCTTTTCTTGATCTTTGATATTATGCCAGTCTGTGCTCTCCCTGAAGCAATCTTTCACTCATATTAAAAACATCTTCCTTTGATATTCCGTATCATTTATCCTTAAGTGTTTTGAGAAGACATAATATCTTTACTCAAAATATTGTTTTAGAAATCTATGGATTTCATAAATCAGATGGTATTTCATTGCAATCCAAGTGTTTCCGCTTCACTAAACAGCCTATTCTATTTTCTTTTTTACTAGATGGTATTGGCCAGTTAATGCTGCAGTTGTTAAACAGGAGTAAATATAAATATTATTAATTTCTCTGAGGGATTCTATTTATAATAAAGACCATAAAAGTGGTGATCATGAGTGAAGTTTGTGTAATTTAGAAGTAACTTGAATTATTCGTTATTATTCCTCTCAGAAAACAAATTACTAACCCTTCTGAAACAGCCCCTTACACTGACCATCCCTGAAGCTATTGGCCAGAACTCAGTACATCAGTTATCCAAGAAGAGCAGTAGTGGCGTTTTCTTCTTAGTTAACCTATATGGATTTCTAAAGTCTCCCAAAGATGATTCACTGCCAGAAAAACTTGGTATGAGTCAGTGAAAACCCTGGACCTTTCCCAAATTCTACCTCAAAACGAACAACAGAGGATATGTTGAGAAGCTAATTTAATGATGATAGATGCTACTTACTTAATCAGAGTCCTTTGAATCCTATTTGTGGCTTCCGTGAAGTCCTATTTGTGGCCTCTGTTTCTAGAGGCAGACCCATTCACACCCAAAAGGCATCAGAATTTTCAGTATTCAAGCTGTAAAACCCTAATGCACATAACTCAACAATAAAAGTATCAACTATCTATGCATTGTTTCAAAACATACAATCCATTGTAAATAGTTCTTCACCTATCTCATCTTTAAAATAGATCCATCCCTTATCTAGGAACATGGGACATTGAAATTCTTGAACACATAGCTTTATTATAAGAATTTCAAAGCAGGTGAGAGAAATGGGAGGTGCCAACTTATATTCAGCTCTTCAGGCAAAATGTTTTGAAAACAAAAGTCAGGATCTGTATTAGTCCATTTTCATGCTGCTGATAAAGACATACCTGAAACTGGAAGGAAAAAGAGGTTTAATGGACTTACAATTCCACGTGGCTGGAGAGGCCTCACACTCATGGCAGAAGGCAAGGAGCAAGTTACATCTTACATGGATGGTGGAAGGCAAAGAGAGCTTGTGCAGGGAAACTCCCATTGTAAAACCATCAGATCTCATGAGACTTATTCACTATCAGAACAGCACAGGAAAGACCTGCCCCCAGGACTCAATCACCTCCCACTCGGTTCCTCCCATAACATGTGGAATTCAAGATGAGATTTCGGTAGGGACACAGCTAAGCCATATCAGGGTCTTAATTAACATCTGGAATATAGCATTTTAATCTAATTAGGACTACACTTGGTTACACACATTATCTTTCTGGAATTTTTGTGGTTCCAAAAGTGCTGAAAATTTTCATGTAATCTTAAGTGTTATAAATAAGAAAATCAATAGTTTCTGCCAGGCATGGTGGCTCACACTTGTAATCCCAGCACTTTGGGAGGCTGAGGCAGGTGGATTAAGAGGTCAGGAGTTCAAGACCAGCCTGGCTAACATGGCAAAACCCCGTCTCTACTAAAAATATAAAAATAAAAATAAATAGCTGGGTGTGGTGGCATGCACCTGTAATCCCAGCTACTCAGGAGGCTGAAGCAGGAGAATTGCTTGAACTCAAGGTGTAGAGGTTACAGTGAGCCAAGATCACACTACTGCACTCCAGCCTGGACAACAGAGCAAGACTCCATCTCGGGGGCCGGGGGTGGGGGGAATAAGTTTACTTTCTAATTCATAAAGTAAAATAGTACCAAGGTCAATGTTGAATTTTCCTTGAAGTGGATGTTATGGTACATAATGCAGATCTGCACCCATCCCTTTCTAAATGGAGGTACTCACTTCCTCAACTATTGGAAATCCTGCCAACAGAGAGTTCAAAGGTAAATCCCTCACCAGGACTGAAGAGAGCTGCCTTGTCCCAGGTTACACCACCTCACTAGTGACAGCTTGAATCCAATAACTGTTTAAAGAGAAGATGACAGGAAGAGAGGGGTGCCCCAAAGGCCTGGCCCTTTGCTTCAATTTGAAATGACTCTAAAGAGCTCCAGGGAGCTCCAGAGCTCCCTGTGAAATCAGCTGCCAACTTCTCCCTCTTGCTTTCTTCTCCCTCACACACATGTTGCTTCCAAGCACACTCTCCAATAAACCTCCCATACACTAAGTTCCATCCCAGAGTCTGCTTCTAGAAAAATAACCTGAGACAGAAGGACACAGGAATCAGCTTGAAGGGGCTCTAGCTGGCCAAATCAGGGAGAATTTTATAAACAAAACAATTATGATAATAACAGATTACAATCCATTGAATAAAAATAATGATACCATACTGATAGAAAGGAGGGGAGGAAGGAGAGAGGCAGGGAAAAATGAAAGAGGAAATGAAGGAGGACGAGAAAAAGGAAAGATCTTCTATACATTTATTTATTAGCGGAATTCCAGCTAACAAACATAAAATGAATGTTGTAAGTAGATAATCAGTATGTAGCAACCATCACAAAAAGGTACTTAATTCCTGGAGTCATTGATGAAAGTTAATGCTGCTAGTGGGTGGAGATTAGTTGAGGATCAGGATATTGATGTAATTTTCGAATACTTGTGCCTGACATAGAAATGAATTACAAGGGAAAATGGAGAATTTAAAGTGAAGAAACCTGGCAAATCCAAATATTGCTTCTATTTGTATATTTGATCATCTGTTTGATGATCAAGTTTAATATTAACCTTAGTGATATGGGTCTACATTATGTAGCTCTTGATGTGCACATGATTTCTACAAAGATTACATGGTTTGAATCGATCATGCAGACACACCAGATAGAGCTAAGTTGAGGGTCATTCTACAGGATGTAAAGCCTTTTAAAAACTGTCAAGAATATGGAAAAACAGTAAGAGGAACTGTTCCAGATTGAAGAAATATGAAGAGACATGACAACTAAACATAACACATTCCTGTAGGGCATCCTGGATGAGAAAGGAAAAAAGAGTCCTTGTTGGAACAGTTGAAACGTGAATCATGCCTATGGATTGGATTGTTGGATTGTAGTGATATATCAATGTTGACTTCCTGATTTGGAGGTTTGAGTGCTAATTATATAGGAAAATATCCTTGTTTACAGGAAACATTGACTGGAATGGTTAGAAGTTGTAGGACACTGCATCTTTAGCTTGTTTTTGTAGGTTGGGAAAAAGGTCTAATAATAAATAGGATGTGTGTGTGTGTGTGTGTGTGTGTGTATGTGTGACAGAGACATAGGAAGACAGAGATGGGAACTGAGAAAAAGAAAAACAAAGAAAAAGATGAGAAAATGCAATAAAATAGGAACAATTGGAGACTCTCGGTGAAAGAGATAAAGGAGTTCTTTTTGTTATGACAACTTTTCTATAAGTTCAAAATTGTTTCAAAGTGAGTTATTAAAAATTGTATTTCCATTATTACCTCTTATAAGCACCTTCAACACTCAAACCACCATTATTTCTATTGCACAAAATGATTTTTTAAAGCAACTCAAAAGTAAACTCAGACACAGCAAACGTGGTGCAGACTGAGAAACCAAACCAAAACAAGGCTCAAAGGTACAGTTTAAACTGAGCAATGTAAGGTGTGCTACCTGCTACTGATGCACAGGCAGAGTGAGCATGTTTTTCCTCTGAATCATAGCTGTGAGCAAGTCTGTAAATGTATACATAATATCAATTCTTTTGTATTTCTGAGACTTGTTTTATGGCTCAGTATTTAGGAAATATTTGTACATATTTTATGTGTTTTTGACAAGAATGTATATTGGGAAGGTCAAATGCTATGTCCTATATGTCCATGATATCAAACTTGCTGATTGTGTTGTTTAAATCTCCTAAATTCCTTACCAATCTCTGTTGCTTGATCTATTAGTTACTAAATTCCAGATCATACATCAGCCTACTAAACCACCACCTTGAACATTTTAAAAACATCTCAAACGTGTCCTACCTGAGCTCCCCATCTTCTCCAAAATATCTGACTTCTCCCACAGTCTTCTGTATTTGTTAATGACATTATCCGTCCAGTTTCTCAGGACAAAACCCGCATAGTTACTCTTGATTCTTCTCCTTCTTCTTTCTTACCCACATATGATCTTTCAATTTTTCAAAATATATTTGAAATATGACCACTTTTCACTACCTCTACTGCTACTTCTCTGATACAAGCCACCATCACCTCTTACCAGTATTATAGTAATAACCTCTTGATAGGAAGTGCCCTGTTCCCACATTTACATTCATCACTCTGTTCTCAGTGCAGCAATCAAAGCGATATTGTTTAACTTCCATCTGATGATGACACTCCTCTGCTCAAAGCTTTCCAGTGACTTCCCATCTCATTCTTATAAGACAGTCTCGATGGATATAATAGCCATGTGTAGAGAGACAATTTTCTATTGGCCTGTCATGTTTCTACACTTTCTTTTTTTCAACTTTTATTTTAGATTCAAGAGGTACATGCGCAGGTTTGTTACAAGAGTGTGCTGCATGATTCTAAGGTTTGAGGCACAACTGAACCAGTCACCCAGGTAGTGAGCATAGTACTCAATATAGTTTTTCAACCCTTACTCCCATCTGCCTCTCCCCGATTTTGTAGTCCCCAGTGTCAATTGTTCACATCTTTATGTCCATGTGTATCCAATGTTTAGCTCCCACTTATGAGAACACACAGTATTTGGTTTTCTGTTTCTGTGTTAATTCGCTTAGGATACTGGCCTCCATCTGCTGATTAAAGGTACTGGCTGTTTTTGTTATTGGTTATCAAGTGTGTTTGTGTAGAAAATATTCTTGGAAGACAGGGATAATGTCTTCCTTTGGAGTAATAAGCCAGTTTGCTTACTGCCTTACAAGATGGAGATACTGTCTTCATTTGGAGCAAAAAGCAAGGATGCTCATTACCCATTATAAAAATATTTGGATCTCTAACCTCAGACTTCCTCCCCAAGCAACCCGCTGCATGTTTATAACATGGTCTGTGAGAGAACTGAGGTTCCTAGAATTGACTCAAAAATGCTGATACCTTGGCTACTGCTAATGCTGTAATAAACTGTCCTTTATCTCCGGAGTTTCACATCTCTTACTATCATCATTGAAAATGCTGCAAGCACATGGATACAGCTAGAGGCCATTATCCTAAGCAAATTAACACAGCAGCAGAAAACTAAATACCACCTGTTCTCATAAGTAGGCGCTAAACACTGAGTACAAATAGATATAAAGATGGGAACAATAGGCACTGGGGCCTACTAGAGGGGGTAGGGAGGGAGGGCGACAAAGGACTGAAAAACTACTTATTGGGTACTATGCTCACTACTTGGGTGATGGGATCAATTGTACCCCAAACCTCAGCATCATGCACTTTACCCATGTAACAAACTTGCATATGTACCCCTGGACCTAAAATACAAGTTGAAATTAAAAAGGAAAGAAGTTGCAGACTAATAAGCTAGATAGCCAGTAGGTAAAAGTCTCAGAACCTTCCCGGTCTTTGATAATGTGATCTGGCCCCCATAACCTCTCTGACCTTGTCTATTAAAACTCTCCCCTTCCTTAACATTCATCCAGTCACACTGCCCTCCTTCCTGTTCTTTAATCATGGTAGGAACCCTATCACCCTAGGGTTCAGTATTCCCTCTCTCCTCAAAGACCCACTTGGCTCAATTCTTTACCTCCTTGAAGTGTTTATTCAAAACCACCTTCCTCATAATGCTTTTCCTGCCCCCACATGCACACATGCCTTTCTCCTTTCCCTGTTTTTCTAAGATGTATCAACATATATTCACTATTTAAACATGTATCATATATTTAGTTTACCAACATATGTTTATTTAGTTTACTATTTCCACCCACAAGGATGACAGCACAAAGAATTTTTGTTTGTTTTACTGTTATGTCCCAGACAGGCAGCCAAAATACTTTAATTCAACTTCTATGAACCTAGTGAACGTGTTGGCACAAACCTTTGCCTATGGTGAAATAGGGGGAGTTGCCAATGGTCACTAAATTTAGAAGATGGATAGCCAATCAGGAAATATTAATTTATGGTTTCAAAATACATGTGAAATATTTTCACCACAAAGTGATCATTTTTAGGAGTTGATGGACATAAAAGAAATAATTGGGCATAGCTCAATGACTAATCATTGGTATGTCCACCTCAATTTTTCTCTTGACTTTATTTTAACCTATAAAATAAACATGTAAGTCATATTAAGCATAGTCATTTTTCCTGTTCTAGTTTATCCTTGAAGTCTGCTAAGTAAAAATGTACCTTTTTGAAATGACATCTTGCACCAATATTTTGAATATGTATTATTATTAGAAAATGCAAATTGAATTTAAAAACATACAACAGACATAAACAAAAAAGTCACAGAAAAACACAAATGGCCAATACTCACATGAGAAACTCAACTTCACTTGTAATCAGCAAAATGCAAATTAAAATAAAATGGAATCATTATGATTGCTAAAAACTTAAAATTTTAATAATCTCGAGTGTGATTGAGGATATACATAAGGATACTCTGTCATCCTCTGCTGGTTGGAGTATAAATTAATGTGGACACTTTAGAGGGTAGTTTGGTGGCATCTATTAACTCTAAAAATGAACACAGACCATCACATTGCGATTCCATTTCTCACGTTTGCACGAGAAACTTTCTCTCATGTTTACAAGGAGATATAATCAAGTATGTTTATTTTATCAGTATTAGTAATAACAAAATAATTTTTTTTTTTTTGTTTTGGAAACGGAGTCTTGCTCTGTCACCAGGCTGGAGTGCAGTGGCGCAATCTCAACTCACTGCAACCTCTGCCTCCTGAGTTCAAGTGATCCTCCTGTCTCAGCCTCCCGAGTAGCTGGGGCTACAAGTGCGCACCACCATGCCCAACTAATTTTTTGTATTTTTAGTAGAGACAGCGTTTCATCATGTTGGCCAAGTTGGTCTCGATCTCTTGACCTCGTGATCCACCCACCTTGCCCTCCCAAAGTGCTGAGATTACAGGCGTGAGCCACCATGCCCCAGACGATAACAAAATAATTTTAAGCAACTCAAAACATGGCAACATGGCAGTGGTTAAGTAAACTGTGGTATAGTTAATCTAAGATAATCAAACTATGACAAATCCAGTAGTAAAAGCCAGTGCATCTGAAGTTTAAAGAACAGGAGGAAAGTGTGCAGACAGCAGCATCATATTTTCATGTAGGTTGTTCATTGAACATCTCCAGGCAACACTATCCACATAAATTACAATGTGATGACTTCCCCTTGGGGTTATGCAGTGCATCATATGCACAATGGTGCATGAAGGTGGGATAATGTTGGGAATTTAACAGGAGGCCAAATCATGCAAAGCTTCAGAGGTTACGATAAAGAATCTGCATTTTATTCTAAGTAAAATCCCTGAAGGGCTTAAAGAAGGCAATTAATTGATGTTTTCAAAAGGTTTCTCTGGCAGATATATAAAATGGATGTGAAGAGATAAAGACAAAAAGTAAAAGATCAATGAGGAGTATATTGCAATGATCTAATCAAGAGTTGATACTGACGTCAACTTGGATGGTGGCAGTGGTAATGGAAAGATGGGGCAAATAAGAAATATATCATGCAGCTATAATCTATTAATGCATTATATTGGGAAAAGTAAAGGAAATTTTGGAAAGAGCACAATCAAATTGATTAACAAGTTTCTATATGGGGCTTTGAATGGATGGTGGGACCATTTGCTGATCTGAGGAAGGCTGAGGGAAGAGTATCTTTCAGCAGTACAACTTCAAACATGTTAAGTTCGATATAACTGAGATGGCCAAAACAAATAATCAATAAGAGAGATGACTATATAAAACTGAAGCTAAGAGAAGAGGTTTAGAGAGACGTAAATTTTGAAGGAGTTATCGTATGTACAGGTATTTCTTAAAGTCACGGAATTAGATGAGAGGTCACTAATGGAAAGAAAAGAAGAGAGACAGGCTATGGAAAGCCCTGAGGAATTATAAAATGTATAAGACAGGGGCATATGAAGCTAGAGAGATAGGGTGGGAAACCAGGAGTAATGGAATACAACTGAAAATAGCCTACTTACCCTTCAATGAGGGAACTGCTCAGGCAATCATCGTATATCCATTTTGTAAAATATTATGCCACAAAATAAAATCAACTGATCTTTGACAAAAGAGGAAGAAGAAAATGGGGAAAGCATAATCTTTCTGACAAATGATGCTAGAAGAAATGGACATCCACATGCAAAAAGAAAAAAAAGAATCTAAACACAGACATGACATCTTTCACAAAATTTAACTCAAAATGGATCTAAGAACTAAATGTAAAATAAAAAAACTATAAAACTCCTAGAAGAAAATATAAGAGAAAATCTAGATGACTTTGAGTTTGATGATGAGTTTCTAGATGCCAACCAAAGGCAGAATCCATGAAAGAAAAAAAATGATAAATTAGATTTCATTAAAATTAAAAAACTAATCTGCCAAAGACACTTGAAATAGAGTGGGAATACAAGCCACTGAGTGGCAGAAAATATTTGCAAAATATATATCTGATAGAGAACTGTTATCCAAAGTAAATGAAGAATTTGTAAAATTCCACACAAAAATTAACTCAATTTTTAAAATGGGCAAAATATCTAAACATAAACCTCACCAAAGAAGATACCCAGATGGCAAATAAGCTTATGAAGATGCTCAACATCGTATGTCATTAGGAAATTACAACTTATAATAATTGGATAACACTAGATACTTTTTAGAATAGCTAAAACCCAAACACTTATCACCCAAAGCCGGCAAGGATATGGAACAACAGGAACTCTCATTACTGGTAATGCAAAATTGTACAACAATTTTGGAAGACAATTGGGCAGTTTCTTACAAAACTAAAAATACTCTTACCATATGCTCAAACAATTGTGTTCCCTGGTATTTGTCCAAAGGAGCTTAAAATTTGTATTCATACTATATGATTCCAACTATATGATATTCTGGAAAAGGCAAAACTATGAAGTCAGTAAAAAAAGATCAGTGATTGCCAGGGTGGAGGGAGGGTCAAAGAGGCAAGCAAAGAGGATTTTTAAGGCAATAAAATGATGTATGATTTTATGTATGATACTGTAATGGTAAATAAATTTCACAATGCATTTGTCAAAAACCATAGAATGTACATCAAGAGTGAATCCTATGTAAATGATGAACTTATGTGATAATGATGTGTCAGTACAGATTCATCCATTGAACAAATGTACTCTAGTGGGCGATACTGACGGTGGAGAAGGCTGCGCATGTGTTGAGGCAAGGGGTATATGGGAACCCTAATACTTGCCACTCAGTTTTGCTGTGAACCTAAAGTAGCTCTAAAAAAATAAAGTGTATTTTTACAAATACCTTCCATGTATTTAAAAGAAGTGATAGGCAAAATACGCTAATATCAGTTTCACAAAGATAGATGGAAAAAAAGCAATTACTTATGCATAGTTTACATAAAATGTGGTTTTATTTAAAATAAATCAAGTATTAGATATACGCATATGTTAATTGTATGTGTATTTTTTTTAGTCTGGCTACATGTACAATAAACTTAACAGTAATTCCTGGGGTTAGGAGAGGAGAAAGAACAATGAAATTTCACTTAAAAAATGTTACACACTTTTATATTGTCTTATAATAAACATGTATTAATTTAAAAATATTTACAAAACAGTTTCAAAAGGACACTCACATTTTAAATCACCCTTGTGTTCTTAAAATTTTTAACCAGGTTTTATGAAAATGTGGTCCCAGGAATCTCTCTGTCAGAAACACCAGGAGGGTTTATTAAAAATGGGGGTGCCCTCTGAATCCCATCCCAGCTTTTTTTTTTTTTTAAAGACAGGCTCTAACTCTGTCGCCCAAGCTGGAGTACAGTGGTGCCATCTCAGCTCATTGCAACCTCCACCCACCTCCCAAGTTCAATTGATCCTTCCACTTCAGCCTCCCCAGCAGCTGGGACCACAGGCATTCGCCACCATGCCCAGCTAACTTTTTTTTTTTGGAGTGATGGGGTTTCGCCATGTTGCTCAGGCTGGTCTCAAACTCCTGAGCTCAAGCGATCCTCTAGCCTCAGCCTCCCAAAGTGCTGGGATTACAGGAGTGAACCATTGAGCCAGGCCCCCATCCTGGCTTTAATAAATCAGGCCCTCTAGGAATGAGGTATAGCACTTTGCATTCTTGGCAACACCATCAGGTGATTCTAACCTCTACCCTTCTGAATCGCAATAAGTCAAAATGAATGAGTACAGTTAAAAACAAAACAAAACAAAACAAAACAAAAAAACAGCAAAAGCCAACACTTCTTGGATAAACACCTACCAATTATTCAATCTAAAGTAAAAAGAGCCGTTAGCACATGCCTGGTCCAAAGAGCAGGGAGAAAACTAAATAACTGGATTAATGGCTAAGCAATGTCCTGAACCAGGGCGCACTCTTAAGAAGCACCGTAACATTTTAAGAAAAGAAGAAGGCATATAGATTCCATAGGGATAAAAACTGGCCAAATGTGCAGAACTTTCCGTCTCCCTCTCATAATTCCCATTGGGTCAGTTATACACAGAAGCAAAAAAATAATATCAATATATTATGCCTTAAAATATACTTGACTTGATTATACTCTATATTCGAATCAGAAATATAGAGGCTGAAGAATAACTTATATAGTGTTGTTCTCTATCTTCCAACATTTGAACTATCTTTCTGAAAGCATTATAAATGTAAGGCATTTTCAAGAATTTCAGCTATGCATCTGATCCCTCTATATAATACAATCTAGAGCAGAAGATTTGTGTCACATAGTATCAGTCAAAAAAGGCATAGTTACCAGAAGCAAGAGAAGACTTTTCAGTAAGTGGCTTCGTTACAAAAGCCTAAAGTTAGTGGAATTAGAACAGACTCACAAATTTACCAAGGTTCGACGTACTCATCTACAAGCAACTCTTGGGCAATAAATCCTTAAATTACAAAATTACATAAGCAGTTTATTGTATTTATGAGCAATGTTTTTTTAATCCAGCAGATAACTCACAGAGTTCTCTTTCTCTCCTCCCCCCCAGCTTTATCCATAAGTGATCCATCTTTCAGAAGCAGTGAGTTATCCTGGATGTCTTTTGCTTCCTTTCATGTTCGAAAAAAGACACATATTCAATTGCAGTTTCAGCCTCTCGCTGCAGATGGTATCCTATTTTATGCTGCACAACACTTACAAGCCCAATCAGGTAAGATTGGCAGGCTGTTTGTTTGCAGAATGAAAAAAGAAAAACACCCTAATGAATTCCTAATAGTCTATTAAATAATGTATGATAGTGTTTGTGTCACCTAGTCTTTAAATATGTAAACATTTGATGCTTTTATGTTCTATTGTCACTGCAAGTGTATGCGTGTGAATTTAGAGGTCCTAAATATTCTAATAAAATAGCAACAGATTTGTTGGAATTAAAGTTTGCAAAATCTAAATATAGTATACTCTCAACTTTAAAACAACACCTCAAAAAAGACATTAAAGCCATGCATGATAGTACTGTGTCAAAGGAGACAAAACATGCATATAAAAGATTTTTTAAAAGGAAGGCATGGCTGATATATTTCATGTAGATTCAACCATATTTATAGCTCCAAAAATTCTCTTTAAGTTGTTCTGTCATCCAAATAGTAAACCCAGGATTTGTGTTCTAAAATGCTTATGAAAACATACTGGAATTTTAAAAGGTACTTATTTATCATAAAATATAAAATAAAGTATCCAATTAGTGTTTTAAAAAATAATTTTTTAGGTTTTACTATTTTACCCGATTTCCATTTTCATACGTTTCTCCAAAATTCTGACAGACATTTGCACACATAGTTACATCTCCATTGCTAAGTATTTTTAAAATCTTACATCTGACTTTCTTTGATCTTGCTTCTCAGAAAATGAGAAACAATTTTGGTACTGAGAAATAATTACAATTGCTTATTTTGTTTCACATCATTAACAAAATGGTGCTCTAATTATCATAATCTAAGTAGTTCTTATAGAAGTGTCTTGACTGGCTTCTAAATGATAAGAATATCAGGGAATTCGACCAAAGTGGTTCCATCTCAGTGCATTTCTGAAATACCCTGAAAATAATTTCAAAGAGAAAAAGTACAATTGAGCTATAAAATACAGCTCAGAAGAAATTTGTTCTCCTGAGATTTGATATTTGGTTTTAAATTCATGATTAAATCTCCCTGTGAAAATGTCAAATAGGAGAACCACACACAGAGAGAAATTTTCTATTTATAAATCAAGAGACATTAAAAGACAATCAAGTTCAGTTATATTGCTAATAAAACTCAAAATGAACATAAGTGGGACCTATATAAAAGGGCAGAAAATCAAGGTATATTCAAGATTGTGACTGGCTGGGAATACTGTACTATAGTTTTATAATCAGTACAACAGATACATATTTGTGTTTATGTATATGAAATATAAAGCTCATACACACTAATATACATAGGAGGGCAAAAGCACATCTTCTTACATCTGTTATTCAATGCATGTAGTTCAAGACAATCAAGAGTTTCCTTTTTATGCCATCAGACACTACTTACAGAGATTCATTAGTTTCACACAATTGATGCTGCATTTGACACTTATATAAGAAAATCATGAAAATTTTAAAATATTAAAAATATAAGTTCTGCATGCTTAAACCTAGATTAACCAAAAATAATCATCAGATGAAAGGCATAAACTTATCTTTTAGTAACCAAGTGATGTAACAAGTTTATTTGAAGCCTCTCATTTAAGGTTGCAGAAAATACAGCTGACAGTTCTGTACTTTGTACCTTCTCTAAGAGCTGTGCCTGACGTAAACATTAACCAAATCTTCATAATTGATCCTCTGCTAAGAGGACCTATTAGTAAAAACTAACCACTTAAACAAAGTTAAAATCCAAAAATTTAAATATAAGAAGCCAATGTGGTTTTCACATATTGAAAACCAAATTCTAAATTAACATGGTTTCTGTATCTCTTTAGAGGTTAATAATTTGAGTACTCTCAAGTAGTGTAAAATTAAAAAAAAAATAACTTGAACACTATACTAGATGATTTTAGATCTCTGCTTTTTGAAAGATATTTTAAAGAAATAAGACTGGTCCCTTTTCGTCTATTTCTGCTAAAAATTTAACACCTTTAAAAGATTTTTGACATATAAAAATTAATATTTTGTTAAGCACAAATTAATCAAAGCCTGAATTCGTCTGACAGTTATAATCCTCCCAATGTGTATAAAAAGGCCTAGTCATTGCAATGTGAAGTTAAAACATATTCAAATAATTAAGCTATAAGATATTTTAAATGTTTAAATTACCATTGCTTTCCTTTTCTAGAGAAAAGAATGTATATACAATTCCCCTGATAACGCTGATTCTGTAGTCTCTTCACAAATATTAGGTCCTATAAGATTTCTCTGATCTATAATAAAGCACGGTGGGATAGCAGATAATGAGGTAGAAACAATAGCAGAACAAAGGTGGGAGGAGACTCAGTCATGGTTGAGTGGGCATTAAATAGCCAAAGTGAATTCATTTATGATCTTTATCCTATTTGAGCTGTTTCTTGTAAGAACTGTTCATTACATGTTCTTACTCTAATGCCAATCCGAGGCCGGGTGCAGTGGCTTATGCCTGTAATTCCACCACTTTGGGAGGCTGAGGTGGGCAGATCACCTGAAGTCAGGAGGTCAAGACCAGCCTGGCCAACATGGTAAAAACCTCGTTTCTACCAAAAATACAAAAATTAGCCAGCGTGATGGCCAGCGCCTGTAGTCCCAGCTACTCGGGAGACTGAGGGAGCCTGGGAGGTGGAGGTTGCAGTGAACCGAGATCGCACCATTGCACCCCAACTTGGGGGACAGAGCAGGACTCCATCTCAAAATAAAAATAATGCCAATCTGTACTTATGACCCGTAACTAGAGAATCATATCCTAATGCAATGAAATTTAAAAGTCTAAGATTTTTTAAGCTAATACAGCTTTTAGCTTCCATAGCCACAGAAAGAAAACTTTTTGTCAGTTTTTCATAAGAACATACTAGCTGAGTTAAAATAACCCTTTCTTCACAGAAGCTATCCTTGCTCTTTCTTCTGGTTGGCAACATGACCAGTCATAGTATAGATCACAGCTTCAGCTTTCCTAATCATTTCTTAGATATTTTTTATTCTAATATAACTCTTCACTATGAAATTGTTTACTACAGGAACACTCTACGACACAAAGAGCAAGAAAAGCTTCCTCCATAATCTTTCGAAAGATAACTGGTTTGTGTTCACTTGCAGGCCATAAAGTATATTTAGGTTGCTATAAATTTTTTGAACTTAATATCAATTATGTTTACTTGTTCTAGTTTTTTGTGGTATAACCCATTGTATATTTTTCTTTCCTAATCTGAAAGTTTATAATGCTGCTTCTCTTTCCTTATAGTTAAAAATGCTGTACATGTTAGAAAGTATGCAAATAAACTGAGTTTCTTCCTTTGTTATGAATTTTTTAAAACAATTTTCATGTCATTATAGGAAAAAAGTTTTTGCTTTCAAGCTAAAACCATTATTTGAGAAATGTCCTGAGTCATCTCAACCCACAACCCTACAAACATATTTCTTCATTCAATAATTATTTAGCATCTATTTATGTGCCAGATACCGTTTTGGGTGCTGTGAATAAACTGTTGGACCAAACCTAACACAGGCCCTGTTCTCATAAAGCTTACAACCTAGTGGATAAAGCAGCTGTTAATCAAATAATCATATATGTAATGACATAGTATACTCACTAAAAATTCCCTATGAGGAAAATAAAGCAAGAGAACCATAGTTTGATAGGTGAAGAACTATAGAGCTGCCAAGTATTCCAACCACTCTAGAATGGCTTGGTATAGACCACAATGGAGAAGAGAAGGAAAGAACACCATTTGCAGGAGGGAGGCATGGAAATATGGCACTCTGGAGGAAGAAGTAGTGTAGCATAATGCCGAATATCCCTGTATGAGAAAAGAGAAAGGTTGGGAAATTTCAGAGGGAGAAGAAAATGTTTCATGGAGCCTTCTGCATGGTTCATTATTAATAAGTCATTTTGCTATTCTCTTGAAGCAATCTTAACATTGAAGAACATTCTTTTTCCAAGCTTGTAGAATTGCCTTTAATTTTCTTCTGAATGCCTCATTGCAACTTCAGATGCTGGATGGTATTTGTTCCAATTTCTTCACACAACTACATAATTATGAAATGATATATATTGTAATGGAAGGAAACCTAGTGATATTAAAGCACTGACAGAAAAAAAAAAAAAATGCCTGACCAACTCTGGGAAATCAAAGAAAATTTCTCTGAGGAAGTTGACACTTGATCTGAAACCTGAAGGATGGGTAGGAGTTATCTAGTTGAGGTGGAATGGGGCGGAGGAGTGTTCCTAGAAAACAGGCAAATGAAATCCTTGACAAGGTCAATGTTGTTGGAGTAAAGAGAATGTAAGGATGGGGAAAGAGAACATTCCAGGTAAGGTTGGAGAGAGAGGAAAGGAGCCAGGAATGTGCAGAGAATTTATAGGTACCTAACCTGAAAATAGTGAACGCCATTAAACGGTATCATAAGGATCAGGCTTTCATTTGAAGAAAAACCTCACTTTAATTTACTACCACAATACATTCATTCAATGAAAACTGTCCACAACTACAGAAAAATTATGTAGTCAATTGCTGAACAAAATGAAAGAATACAGGATATATGCATTTTGTTCTGTGAGTGGAAGTAAAACTAACACAATTGTGCTCAAGATCTGTTACTTTTTTCCCCATAACCAAAACTCACCCAACTTGGCAAGAAAGAGCAAAAGTTTTCAATGGAAACTTTTACTGTTGCTAATCAAACTTACTGTTTGCTTTCTTGCAGGTGATTTTTTATGTATCTCTTTAGTAAATGGTTCCGTTCAACTTCGCTACAACCTTGGTGACAGAACTATCATTCTAGAAACTCTCCAAAAAGTAACTATAGACGGAAGTACTTGGCACATAATAAAAGCAGGAAGAGTTGGTGCAGAAGGTTACCTGGATCTAGATGGAATAAATGTAACAGAAAAAGCCTCCACTAAAATGAGTTCTCTGGACACAAATACAGACTTCTATATTGGAGGAGTATCTTCTTTAAATCTTGTAAATCCCATGGCAATAGAAAATGAACCTGTAGGTTTTCACGGCTGTATCCGACAAGTTATCATAAATAATCAAGAATTACAACTAACTGAATTCGGAGCAAAAGGTGGTTCAAATGTAGGTGACTGTGATGGGACAGCCTGTGGGTACAATACATGCAGAAACGGAGGTGAATGTACAGTAAATGGCACAACTTTTTCTTGCAGATGTTTGCCAGATTGGGCTGGAAATATATGTAACCAGTCTGCGTACTGTTTGAATAATCTTTGCCTCCACCAGTCTCTATGTATACCCGATCAATCATTTTCTTACAGTTGCCTGTGTACTTTGGGTTGGGTGGGAAGGTATTGTGAAAACAAAACTTCATTTTCAACTGCAAAATTCATGGGCAATTCTTACATTAAATACATTGATCCAAATTACAGAATGAGAAACCTCCAGTTCACTACTGTATCTTTAAATTTCAGTACCACTAAAACAGAAGGTCTAATTATATGGATGGGAATAGCTCAAAATGAAGAAAATGATTTTCTAGCAATTGGTCTCCATAATCAGACCTTGAAAATAGCAGTTAACTTAGGAGAAAGAATCTCTGTGCCTATGAGCTATAACAATGGCACATTCTGTTGTAATAAATGGCACCATGTAATTGTAATTCAAAATCAGACTCTTATCAAGGCCTACGTAAATAACAGTCTAATTCTTTCCGAGGATATTGATCCACATAAAAACTTTGTTGCTCTAAACTATGAAGGCATTTGTTATCTAGGGGGTTTTGAATATGGTCGAAAGGTAAATATCGTTACTCAAGAGATTTTTAAAACCAATTTTGTTGGCAAAATTAAAGATGTTGTATTTTTTCAGGATCCAAAAAAAATTGAACTAATTAAATTAGAAGGATACAATGTTTATGATGGAGATGAACAAAATGAAGTTACATAAGTTAACACTAGAGATTTTAGTACACACTATACTTAAATGCAGTTATTTTGATAGTTATTTCTTTGGTACATTGCTCACGGGGAATCAGCTGTTTACTATTACCTGAAATAGTCTAAATGCTAACATATCTTTTTGGTAGGATTGTAAAATGTCACTGAAGGTTCTGATTGTTTTTCCTACATCTAATTTATCTGTATATATTTTGACTCATGTTTTAACTCCATTAGTTCATTCAGTGTTTATTCACGGAATGTGCTTATTCACTTTGCTTATTCACTTTTTACCTATCCCTAATGCTTAAATTTTAAAATGAATGTGTAAACACAATTTTAAAAATCAATGTGTAAACTGAACTTTAAAATGTTGGGAATGAATTAGGGATAGGTACAAATAGGAAAAAGTCAAGTTATTAATCAAAGGAAAAATAAAATTTATACAAAGCAATGTAACCATATTGTATTACATGGCTTAGCTACAACTATTTGTATGATTCAACGATGTAAAACTTGAACATAGATTTAAACCAAAAATTATTGCATGAATGTAGAAAGAGACGGTGAGAGAAAAGGAGAACAGGCTGGTAAGAGCTAAATCCTTATCTTTTATAGTAAGACATTAATAGATATTACAGTATGTGCAACTTAAAAAATAGCATATGCATATCACAAACATGAAGGCAAATATCCTAAATATCTAAAAGAATTAAAAATGGTTGCCTCTGGAGAGAAGAGTAGTGCAGAGGCCTGTTGCTTTTTATTTATAAACCTTGTAGAACTATTTGGCTTTTTAAAACTATGTACTCATATTAACTGATCAAATTAAAAAATTAACCTTAATTTGTGTTTAACTGCTTTCAAGTCTACAGATCTCAAAATTGGGCATAAAATAGGTTCTAAACAATGCCACAGGAAATTACTGTCCTAACAATTTAGTACTGTTGATAGCATAACTTGAAAAAGTATTTTTCCCAAAACAGTTATTGATACAATTGTGAACAGAATTTTCACTTCCCACTCCCAGTCCACCACTGCAGATTGGAAAGCAGTTATTGCTGTTGTTACCTGACATTTTCTGAGTTTGATATCTGTGACAATTTTGCCACTTGACAACCAGCAACATATGACTGACTTGGTGAACTACCAGGTAGAATAGGTCATCTGGAGAAAAAAAATCTTAATAATAAACAGCATGTAATGTTCAAAAAGAAAAGTATGTAATTAATCATCAAGTAATTCGAGAAAAGAATTTACAAAAAGTAAGAGCTGATGAATACACATTTAACTTCTGTGCAGATTCCAATCTATACAAAGTAACTAGGAGTAATTTATCATTCAAAAAATATTACAGATTTTTGTCTTATTTTAGCCACTCTATTCATTCCAATCAAAAGGCTACAGACATTCCTAAAAGGACCTAGGACCAGAGTTAAGAATGTCGATACCATTTGACAGGGCACAAATGTTTCCAAACATACAGTTCATATTAACACTAGGAAGTGTGAGGGTAGACTATAAGGCAGAATTGCAGAATGTTTACACATTGATTCAAAGGTTTGTTTTTTAACAGAAACCACTCAAGACAACTCCATCAAATTTTGCTGAAAAACTGTTACCTAAACTGGTATTGGTCCATATTACTGCATTTAACTTTGGAGATACTTACACCATAAGGATAAATGCTCTAAAGAAATTCCTTTTGGCAGCTAGTAATCAAATCTAACCTTTCAGAAAATGCACGTCATGTATAAAAAGAAGGCTGTTTTATAAAAGCTTACAAAATCTTCAAAGAAACTGCCTGAATCACACTCCCATCATATTAGGTCACTTGTTCTCTCATAATAAAGTATGCCTTTTCTTTAAAATAGCACTTCCCAAAGTATGGTCCAAGAACCCCTGAGATATTTTCAAGGAATCCGGAGTCCTCCCTTTCCCAAAAACGAATGAACATATTAACAGATTTTCTTCATATATTTCAAATAAAACGACATACTACAAAACACTGAATGCAGAGCACGTAAGAGAATCCAGCCCTAAGTTAGAAATTGGAAATATGCAAAAATGAAGACAATGACACTCTTCTTACTAGTTTGGAAGCTAACATTTATATAAATGTTGTATTAACAGATGAGATTATCATTAATAAATATTTTTAATGTTTATCATTTGACTTTCTTAGTATGCTAATGATATAAACCATATAAACAAAAGCTTTGGCATTTTCCATTTCTAAGAGTGTAAGGGGTCTTGAAACCAAAAGTTTGAGAATTGCTGCGTTAAAGCTTTTCACAGTTGCAATTTTACGTTCAGATTTTATAACTTGTCTTCTACCTGTAATCTCCACAAAATTGGAACTTTCCCATTTTGCTCATCATTGAATTCCAAATGCAGAAAATTGTGCTTGCAGAATAGGCACACAATATTTAGGAACTGAAAACTGCTGCCTATTCTCCCATAAATCAAAATGACTTGAAAAATATATTTTTCACCTTAAAACCCTGCAAACTTCATGTAACAAATTAACACTATTCCTGCTTCCAATTTTGCTACCCTGGTGATGATGGTGTTGATGATTTCCTATGTGAAATGCTTTTCCAGTATGAAATAAAAATGACTGCTACAGAAAGACTTTTAAGATAGTTTTACTATAAATGTCACGAGGTTTCTCAAAGTGTTGAATGTAAACGGAACATTTTTATAAAATAAGGTGCAGTAATATTTACCTTTTCAGTCTCCTTTTAAAGAATAAGTTCCTGAAAAAAAAAATTACTTTGAGGACAAAATTATCTTAAAATAAGTATTTTTAAGACAGCTTGGGCTAACATATACATATATATACACACACATGGACATGCACACAATTATTACATAGAAAAAGTATTTTGGGGGTATTTGGAGTTATATTGGATTCATTGTCCTTTAGTGCTTAGGCTATTTCCCTCAATGACTCTGTTCCGCATCTATCTATAAGATGAAACTTGACAGGGTGAACTCAAGCTTTCAAAGGACTTCTAGCTACTGATCTAATATTTGTTTTCAACTCAACTACTTTCTTGTTCTACGTATTACCTACTATAATTCTTTGTGAAACAGAAATCAAAGAATTAGGGTGTTTGGCACCTTTTTAAAAGCAGTAACCAATTTTATTTGCAATTTGCTTTAAGAGACAGAAATAAACCTGATTATGTATACAGTTCTTTGTAGTCATTAGTAAGTTGTAGCCTGACCAGTGTTAGAGGGATCTGAGAAGATGAGCACAGTACAACTAGTATATCCAAATATTAAAATACTGATTTACTAAGATCTGGTTCACTATCAAGCTCTCATAATGCATTTCAGTGGTTCATAAACTTTAAAAACACAGCTACTATTAAAAACTTGGGAACAACAAAGTTACCTGTTAAGGGGTAGTTTTAACACACACGTTAACATGGAGGGGCTTCTCACTCCAATTTCTTCCCTACTGCTGGTGTTATTGTTCTTACATTTTTAACATGTATTTACTATGGCCTTAACTATTCTATAAAGATTTAAGATTAATTCACCCACAATAAGCTACAATTAGTGAGTCAAGGGCTGTGGAACATGATGGCCCCCCAAAAGATGTCTACACCTCAATCCTTGGAATACCTGTAAATATATTAGGTTACATGATAATAGGGAATTAAGGTCACAGCTGGAATATAAGTTGCTAATCAGCTGACTTTAAAATAGGAAGATTACCCTGGATTATCTGGTTGGGGTCAACAATGTAACCACAAGGGTCCTTTGTAGAAGAGGGAATCAGAAGGGAAGGTCAGAGATAGTAGAGAAAGACTGGGTCCCACATTGCTGTCTTTAAATATGGAGAAAGGGATCATGAGCCAAGGAAATTGGGTGCCCTCTAGAAGATAGAAACCAAGGCCAAAATAAAAAAAGGGAATCTCCCCGAAAGCCTCCAGAAAATGAATGCATCTTGCTGACATCTTGATCTTACCCAGTGAGATCTGCATAGACTTCTGATCCACAGAACCGTAAGATCATAAATTTGTGTGGTTTTAAGCCACTACACTTGTAGTGATTCATCACAGCAGCAATAGAAAACAGGAATACAGAATTATGATTTGTGATTAAATTTTGCAAATCTGTACAAAATAACTTACAGGTTTTTGGTTATGTCTTCTGGCTCACGCTGAAGAGTTGGGTTGCTCAGTGAAGGGTTTCTGACAGTTCGGTGGAATGCAAAGCAAGAGGGCTATGAAAGGTATATATGATCCAGGCTTTTGCTTCTTTTCCTCATTCTCAATTCTCAGAGCACAATTGCTAAGCACATGGACTGTAGAGAAAAGGACAACTGAGCTAGGATCCCTGCTCTGACAACAGCAGGATAACCTGGCCAAGTTTCCCAACTCTAAGTTCCAGATTCCTCAGCTCTAAGCCTTCACCTTTGAGTTGACCAATGTTTACACTAAGTGCTCAAAACCAGGGATGCCTTACAGAGGGCTCATGGAGGCTTTCTGATTGCCACAAAGATCACATGGGGTGAACTTTACAGGTACTGAGATGCCCTGGTACTTTTATCTAATAGAGGTATGCATTCACTGTCTTAAGATGACTCAAGTTTTTTTAAGTGTATAACATTTTTTAAGGAGCAGGTTTTTCTTGAAACAGGAGAAACTGAAAGATGAAATTCATGTAATTCACTAGTTTGTATAAGGCTAGTTGTACCTGGGACTGAGAATGGCTTTGGATCTACTACTCGTTGAAAACTCTGCTTATTTTCTTTTTTCCTCAAAAGGAAAACCTCAAATAGTTAATATGACCATACTTTTCCTACTCTCCACACAATGTTTCAGTCGATCAGCAGTTACAAGATCTGCCTCTAACCCCAAGAGATGCTCATCCCTAATAGGAGGCTATATGGGCCTTGCTATTTTAAAAACATGTATCCAGATTCAATCAGATCTGATTAAAGAATTTTAGATATGTAGAAGAAACTATTAGCTAAGAGGTGATCAAAAACTGACCTAAAAGCTTGTTTTCATTCATTAACCCATTATTTTTTACTTTCATCTTGCAAAAGAAATCTGGAGTCTGATAATCCCTCAACCAGTAAAGGTAGATGTACTGATAACATATACATTTGAAATTGAAAAACTAATGTTTTTGTTTTTAATGTGTAAAACCCTGACAGCAATTTCTTTGTACTGGTGCAAATTATGACTTAGATTTTGTTTTGTTTGGGAATTTGTTTTCTAACAAGTTAATTTCCAAAAGAAAAGTGGACCAAAGTTAAATGGGCTTTATTTAAACACAAGTCCTCTGTTTTAGAACTTTATGACGACAAATTTCAGAGGATAAAGTAGGGAAAAAAGTACTGCAAGTCATTGCAAATTAGATAGAATGTTTGGTTCCGAATTTTCTCCCTTCTCTCCAGCAAAAATAACAAGGATAATTCTGTTTCAAAACCAAGTTCTTTAGGAAAACAATCAATCTTGATTTTGTGGAATTATTTATATTTTTCTTCATTAATACAGGTAAGTAAATATACTGAGTTCTCTTTGTTTTTTGGGAGTTTTTTTTGTTTTTTTGTTTTTTTTTTTTTTGGTCAGCATCATTTGATAGCTCTTGCTTTAAATTACAGCCATCAAAACCATGTGTTTTAGGGTTTAAATAAATTTAGATTTGAATTAATAGTTTTCATATGTTTTTTTTTTCAAGTAAAACTAGTATACGAAACTGTACAGTTACTTTACAAATTAGGCTAAATCACATTTTATAAAAAGATTCAAAACATATTTCTCTTCAAGTTCTGTGGTCTTTAATTTTAATGATGAGTGAGTCAGAGTACCAAACTCTGATGGTGTAAAAGTTTTCAGAAACTTACCTAAAAGGGGGCTATAGCTGCACAGTGTTTCACAAGTAGTTCTAAATTCTAGCCTCTTTAGAACTACACAATTCATCTCAGCCTATAATTTAAGATTTTAAAAAATTGTTTTTCCCCTCATCTAATGCCTGACATAGATAGCTATGTCTATATGTTCTTGGCTGAGTAATGAAAAATCAATGGTTGAAGGTAATTAAAGCTTTAAAGAAGAAATTCTTTTACTACTGAATTTCAAGTCACACACACAGAATAGGTGAGAAATTCTTTTATCATATTTAGAATCAAAATATCCCTTAAAATATGTACATTTTACAGTAAAAAGGATAGCAAAACACAAGATCATGTACAAGCTTAAGTATTCAAGTTTCTGAAGAGCCAAAAATGAAAATGAAAACAATGACCTACCACAAAGCTGTAGTACATGGTAATAAATGACTTCAATGAGTGCAGATTAAAGCAATAAATGTACCCTTGGGCTTCTGATTCTTGGTCAAAAACTGCTCAACTAAATGATTAGCATAATCTGATTACGAAGTTGTTTGGATTTTTGTTGCTCCTCTACAGTTTCTTTAAAAACAGTGCAATTTAAAACAAACTTACAGAGCCACACATTACTCCCAAATTAGTCATTATATAAAGGACATTCACTAGAGGCAGTAAATATATTCCATAGTTAACCATATTTACCAATTAAGGAATAAAACTAAAATTTCTAAGCCTTTATTGCATATTAATAAAACAAATCTTTGAATATACAGCAATGTAAAATTTTTAAAAATATTAAATTCCTAACTAGGGACAGTTGGTATGAAGAAGGGATGATGAGCACTGGTACAGGACACTCTGCACCAACACACAGAATTTACTGTTCTGCAAATAACTGATAGTAAAAATTTTAAAGATGGCACAATCCTAGCAGGCAATCTTTCTTTTGTTTACAAGATACAACATTTAACAGTTATTTAAATGTAATCCTGAAGCAGCCTGCAAATTTTACCTTTTGCTTTTAGTTCTGTCAGTGTGGTCCCTATCTTTGTGGTACCTATCCCTGTCCTTTTCTCCTTCTCTATGTTTACTTTTTTCTCGTTCTTTGTCCTTCTCATAGTCTTCACTTTTAGGTTTATCTGGCTTCTTGTCTACACTCCTACTATCTCTGCTTGCTTTTCCATCTGTTCCTCGATCACCATGTGATAACCGTGCCCTCTCTTTATCTTTATGCCCTTCCTCCCTGCTTTTTCTGTCTCTGTCCTTGTCTTGGCTTCTGTCTCTGCGTCTATGCCTTTCAGATTCTTGCTCCCATTCCTTTTCATGTCGCTCTCTTTTCAAGTGGTGTGAATCACTATAAAATCTCTGGCGGTCCCCTTTACCCCTATTAAATGGCCTATCCAGTTGCTGTTGGTCTTGCCTACCCCAAGGGTCACTATGGCGCCTTTCTGGTCTCCGAACGTCTTTAACCTGGTAAAAATTCTGTGGGCCTATATACCTTGATGCTTGTGAGAGAGGACCCATCATACGCTGTGGCTGACCTGGGAGATGAACAACAGGTGGCCAGGGAACCATGGGATTTTGAGCAAAGCCAAAGCCTGGAGGGGGAAGTAATGGAGGTGGCAAATGTGGTGGAAATCCAAACATGCTTTGTGGGGGAAAATTAGGAGGCCCTGGAAATGGAAATCCAGGTGGGCTAGACTTCAGATGCTGAAGGCTGGGCTGCTGTGGCCTCATGGGTGAAAAGTTTGTACTTGTTCTGGGGCTGGTGCTTCTGGAAGTAAAGGTGATGCTTTTAGAAGGAAATTCTGATGGACATGTGTTTCCAACTTCAAAATGAGATGTCGCTACTGCTGATCCTCTTCGAAATGGGTGCACAGTTTCAATATTTTGCATTAAAATATCTTCCTGTAAGGGTTTTGCTTGTTCTGCCTGAGAAGTCTGTATGTTTTCTACTGATGGCGAGTTTTGTGCAACTTTTAAATTGTCACTCTGCTGAACACATGAGTTTTTCTCTACAGAACACAACTTTTCCTCTACATTCATTTGTTCTGTTAAGTGCTCCTTGTTGTGTGACAGACCAGGAAGGATATGTTTTTCTCCATTCCTGCAACTATCTCCATCTTTGCTTTCTGAAGTAGTTACAGGCTGACTTCGTCCTGCTGCTTGCCTAGGATCCCTTTTCAGGTTGATAAACTGTGGAGACCTTGTATTAGCAACAGGGTTTTCACTACAGCTCACATTACCATCTATGTTTCCTTTTCCTACATTAGATCTGCATGGAGAACTATTTGAAGTCTGGTTATCTTGCAAATTATTCTCTTGATCTTCCTGAAGCTGTCTTTTTAATGTTTTCTCTTTACTCTCCACAGTTTCCTCTTGTTTTGACTGAATCGATAAATTTGTTAAAAATGCTTCTGTAGAAACATCTGGTGGTTTACCTCTGAGACTAAGACTCGTCAAAGGCCCTGCAGAAATGGAAGAGGATCCTACTACTGATGTTTCTTCTCCTATTACTGCTGACTTATCTGTGGATTCTGAAAGATTATCTACTTTAACTTTTATCTCCTTGTTTTCACTATCAGTGACTTCCACATTATCTATTTTTTCTGTTTTTGAGTTGGTCTGCTCATTTAAAAATGGAATTTCTTTAAGAGTGTTTTGTTCCATCACTGACTGAGCCTGGTCATATACTTGACCAGCGGTGCCCAAAAGGCTTTGAAGTATATCATCCACAGGAAGAGGTTTATTTGCTAATTCCAGAGTAGTAGGTTGATTTTCCCAGCCAATCAATACGCCAGGAAGAAATCTTAAAGGTTTTGGTGGCTCATGTTTGGTGACTTCCATTAAAGGTTCAACTGCTGCTGGAAGGTCTTCCTGAAGATTCTGCTGAGGTTTATTTCTCTGCTTGTGTAATACAGTTGTAAAGGAATTAAAAAAGTCATTTTCTTCCTCCGGTGCTTCTTCTGTAGAAACTTCTATTTTACTTTTTTTATCAGGTGGCAATGCTATTGGTGCACTTTCAGGAGTCTCAGCTATATGACTCGTACTAGCAGAGGCACTGTGCTGCCTCTTCAGTTTCTGACGAATAATTAAGCCCAACAATAGATTAGGTCTATGCAGTTCAAGCCCTGTATAAAACCAAAAACATTAATTCATTATTTTCGATCATTACAAAAAAGGGTAAAATTCTGCCTCTAACTTATTACAGGATATTAAATGATGCCTGGCCCTGTAAAGCCATCTCTAGACAGCTGGATCCTGAGAAAGAAGGCAGAATCAGTCTTTTCACTCTGGTCCCACCTCCCATGTTATTTCATTCTTATCCTATTATTAAAACGTATACCTACCAGGTCCATCAAAAGGCACAAGAGGGTGTGGAATTTTATCTGTGGCACCCAAAGGAATAAGGTACATATCTTTAACCTGCTTCATGTTGTTAGCAGCTACTCCATAGCGCTTTCTGCTACTGAAGTATGCAAAGAGCAAAGTATAAGAAATTTGATCTTCTTCAGTTACTGGTGTGAAGCGAACCACACAAATTTCCTGTTCAAGAAAAGAACAAATGATTGTTTAAGATAATAAGCTAAAGAGTATCTTGGTTTTAAAACTATTTCTCAATTAGTAATAATCTACTGAACTTTATAATGATAGTACCAAATAACATGGTTTACCAACCTAAATACAGAAGAGAATATTAAAAGGAAGTAACTCTTAGGAAAAGATCTTTACTGATCCACTGATGGATTTGTTTTATCTGATGGCTTACACTTCTTAGGGAAACGTAAAGAAATGGAGTCCCAAGGTGATTAACGACTTTTATGAAGGTGACAGATACAAATGTGTCAGTGGCAGAGATGATACTGAAACCCAAGTCTTCTAATATCTATACTATATCGTGATTTCCAATGCTGTAACCTCCACAAAGGGCTGCCTATGTTCTTGACCCACTGGGAACTCAAAGCACCCAATACTTCCACCCTACTATACATTTATATACACAACAGAGAAATCTACTAATAATCCAGTTACTAGGCACTGAATTTAGAAATAAAAAGGGCTGGATGAAGAGACCTTAAACACATATAGACCATAAATTTTGTAAAGTAATTTGGCTTACTCAGGAATTTTCTTGCTTGCCTCTAGGTTCCCGGCTTTGTTTCAGATAGAAAAGACAGTCCTAATTTGTTACTAATTTGGTAGTGTTCAAAAACAATGTTTTTTTCATGATGGTATATGGCCGAAATGGGAGAGCCAGATTTGCTGCAAAGCCTAAAACTGATGCAAGCTCCTAAGGAAAACGTGAATGAGCTGAAATATGACTCTATCTCTTATAAAATGTGTGTCATCTAAACTGCCCTCTTTTAGAGTAAAAATCACCATATGTATGTTAGTAACAACTATTACAGCGTGTTTAAATCTGTTATATTGGAATATACTATAAAGTGTTGGGCAGTAATATATGTGTGGATTCAAGACTGATTCTCAAAATGCCCAAGAGTAATACTTCTCATTTTTATTAGTGCTTTAATTTGTATTTTAACACTACATCGATTTAAATTCTAAAATCTATATTGGAACAAAACATTCTTTTCAGCTTAAGATTATCCATTTTGGTTCATTCCAAAGGAAAACTAGAGACTTCTAGAAAAAGAGGCAAAAAAGTAACATTTATTTATTCAAGATTTATTTATTGAATGACTGTAATATACTAGGTACTATCATATCCCCTGGAGGGAAAAACAATTTCTTCTAATGATTAAATTTTCCTCTGTAGTAATAATATTCTATAAGTTAAAAAGAAAAAAAAAAGAAAAGAAAAGAAAATGTAGAGAGAAAAAGGAAAAGGAGAAATATTATTGTGATAGAGCCATTTCACAGTATCTTTTCTCCTTTCCTCCTATTACTAATGAGAAGCCCTTAACTTTTAGCTGGGTACATGGCCATCCAATAAAAATTACATTTCCCAGCCTCCCTAGCACCTATGTATGGCTATGTGACTAGGTTCTTTCCAATGGAAGTTGATGACTGCAATTTGCCTTTGAAACAACTAGACAGGTATTCCTCATTTATTCCTATTTGGTATGTTTGACTGCTGAGGACAACACTCCAATCAACTTCTATATTCTTTGAGTCACTATATTTTAGATTCTTTCTTTTACAATAGCTTAGCTGTGCCCTCACTCAAACACATGTCTATAATAGAAGTAAGACAAAATTCCAGGGTGAATTTCAATATTTACTCTAAAACATTTCTTCTAAAACATTAAGAGAAGCCACAAAGAGAGCATCCCAGAAGACGAGAGGAAAAAAAAAATGCTGTACTGTTTATAGCCTCAGCAAATGGCTTTTGTTCAGTTTTGTGAGGTGTGTTATGTAGACTTAAAATGTGTATTGCCTCCTTTCCCCAGGAGACCTTGCACCCTTGCAAAATAATTCTGAACTGTTTACTTTCTAAACATTTTCCCATGTTGGTATAGTGAAAAAAGTTTTCCTCACCTTGGTTCCTGATGCTTTTATTTTTTCCACATAATCCCAAACTGTCTGAGGTGATATCCTGCCACCTACTTGAATACTATCTGGTAGGTCCTGTGGTTTTAAAAAAAAAAAAAAAAATCAATATATATAGATTATTTTTATTATGACATTAGTAATTCATACAAATTTGGTTCTAAGACTAATCTGAAACAGTAATAAGAACAAGTAAATAAAAAGATTATGAAAAATGTTATCAGAAAACAAGATAATAAAGAGAGAGCAATTAGGCTTTACTTAAAATGCCAACTAAAAATGACTGATGTCTAAAATACAGCTACTAAGAAAGAGTCTTAGTTCATGCCCAATCTCACTATGAAAGATGGAAAAGGGAAGCAATGGCAAGCATACCACATTAACAATTCAGAAAGAACACAACACATTTCAGAATATTAGCAGAGATTGTAACCTCCCCTTTTGGTAGTAGTAGGCAGGAAAATTCCTTAATAATTAACAGTGGAACTTCAAAGGTTACCAAATCTAATTACAGAGTGTATTTTTGCACAAAGGAGAATAATATTGTAATAATTCAAGGTTTTTTTTTAAAGGCATAATCCTTCTGAAAACAGATGATTACACATAAAAGCAATTAAGAATATTTAACTTTATTCAGTACATTCCTATTTTTTCCATGAAGACTGAGGAAAATCATAAAAACATAATTGATATTAAATTCAATTGTTTATTTAAATTATTAACTACTTTAAAATATTTGATTTGGGAGTTTAGTCTCAAACTAAAAACAGGTACAAAATGGAAGTGAAAAATCTGGACAGCAATCACATAAAAACTGTGTCTCGGAGAGGAAAATAATAATTTTGTTTAAAATCAAAAGGGTTTTGTAGTTAAGGGCTTACCTCTCCATTTAAAGAATTATCTTCACCATGGACTGACCAAACAATAAATCTCTAAACAGATTTGTTCAAGAAGAACATCATGGGTCTAATTCATTTTTCTCTTATGAAGCCCACATTTTTTAAATATTTATCAAGCAAACTGTATATAAAATTGATTAGTCTGTTTATTAATCGAAAACACACTGCTAGGCTGGGCACAGTGGCTCACATCTGTAATCCCAGTACTCTGGGAGGCAGAGGCAGGCAGATCACTTGAGGTCAGGAGTTTGGGACCAGCCTGGCCAACATGGTGAAGCCACGTTTCTACTAATAATACAAAAATTAGCCAGGTGTGGTAGCACATGTCTGTTAATCCTAGTTACATGGGAGGCTGAGACAGGAGAATGGCTTGAACCCGGGAGGCAGAGGTTGCAGTAAGCCGAGATCACATCACTGCACTCCAGCCAGGGCGACAGGGCAAGACTCTGTCTCCAAAAAAAAAAAAAAAAAAAACACCCCACAACTGCTAACCAAATAAACTGATATAAACATTACATAAACAATATTATACTGAATTAAACTAATCGCAGCCTAATCCAAAGAAAAGTAAAATTTATGTTAGCCTTAAAAAAAAAAAAAAAAACCAGGCAAATGATTTAGGCTTTTCCAAATACTAAAAGGAACTTTTTACAATCTTTTAATTCTTTAAAATCAGCGATGGAGAATAAATGAAAAAGGTAAGATAAGAGCAAGATAGCAAAATATGATCTCAATATAAATACAGTATATATGTACTGACTTATTTTCCTTCTATACACATACAAAAATACATTTCCTTTAAAATAGTTCAAAAATGTCATTGTCACATTTATCACAATATTATAATGTTACTGCTGCTTATTTTCCATAAATAACACATAATTTCTTCCTATTTCCCTCAGGTGTAAAACCAACCAAGGGTGTCACTTGCAGCAACTATAGTCACTAGTTTCACTGGTTTTCAAATAGCTGTAAAGCTTCAACTCCTGGTCTACATAAGCCACATTCACAGAAATAGGCAGGTAAGAACAGTAGTCATGAAGATGGGGAAACACAAGCAGTGGGGAAATCAGGAGACTTGTTCAACAAAAAAATCTCAATGGGTTAACGTTAAAGGCCAAAAATATGTAAATCTTTTATTTAAGTGTGTGTTCAAAGAAAAACTTGGATATCCATGTAGACTCTCATTGATTTTTAATTATCTGACACAGTGAGGCAGTACATCTTGGGAAAAGTACAGGACATGGGAGTTTAAAACTTTCAGAGTATAGTTTATTTCACAATTCTAAAGATCCATTTGTTAACTCATAATTATATTACTTGAACTGTTTAAGAATCATTGTTAATAAATATTTTTATTACTAACTCTGTCTTATTTCCCTGTCAATTACTTTCAGAAACACACATATCAATTCATGCACAGAAGAGCAGAAAAGTTCACAGTACCTCTGTCAGGTATTCAGGGGAGCCAGATACTGGATAGGCTTTGGTAACAAATTTTGCCACAGAAGGCATGTTGATAAAACCTTTCCAGATGAAGTTCAATCGAGCCAGAAAGGTAGACTCAACCTCAACAGTTCCAGGCATCTCTGGACTAGAAAATGACATTAAAAAGCCTAAAGACAAGCTGATGAATAAATCAATGTTCTACTTAGTCATCAGTTACTCGTATTTTAGCATGTGAAGAAGGCCAAAATATGAGGCTACTGACAAAGAGTTTATACTTTTATTTTATAAAATTACATTCATATTTACATAGTTATGATTTACAAAATCTTCCCTTTTGGCTGGCTTAGGAGAACTAAGATCGAGAAAAGTGCAAGCATTTCTTCTTTAATAATCTATCCCTGACTTTTGGGACCAGCACAATTAAAGAGAATTTAAAGCTGTTTCCCCACACACTCAAATCTCTCACTCAAACCACTCAAAATAAATTTACTTTCAAAGTCTTGTTTTACCTCAAAGTACAGGAAAGTACAGTTACTTTCTCAAATGAAAGTTCCCAAAATGTCACTTTTCTGTTTTCGAAGACTTGCAAGTACAATCTGGCAAAGATCTATGATGAGTATTACAGAATTTACAACAGAAAAAATTACCGTGGAGCAGGAGAGAATGTTGACTTTGGAGACTCTTGTTTCTCCTCCTCAAAGAATTCGGAAGCCAAAATATTTGAGGTTGAAGACAACGCATCTGCTATACTTTCTGCTTCATTGTCTGAATGTTTACGAGTTACTCCTACAACAACTTTTACTTTTTTTGGAGAAAGATCATCTACAGGTGGTGCCATTCGACCTAAGCCCAGAATACACCAAAAAACCACAATTGTTATTAACCACAACTTTTATAACTTGACCCATTTTCACTTTCTAAAGTTATTCAGGTTCTATGATTCGATTGTTGAGTAACCATACCTTTCCTGGGGTTATATCTAATTGTCATCATTTAGTTATGTTACAACCACATTTAAGAATCAGCAGAAAGTTCACCAGTGTTCTCCCCATTCCAGTCCTCTTCTATATACAGGGACCTAAGCTTATCTGAAATGCAATTCAAAGCAAATCGTGCATGGTTCTACCTATAATAAAGTTAATTTCCCCTTAAAATCACTTGATAATTATTTCCTACAAGTAAAACATATAATGAGTAAATATGGACAAGATTAGCAGTCCCCAACCTTTTTATCACCAGTAACCAGTTTTATGGAAGACAATTTTCCCATGGACAGCGGGATGGAGGGAGAGAGATGGTTTCAGGATGAAACCGTCACACCTCAGATCATCAAGCATTCATAGTTAGATTCTCATAAGGAGCACCCAACCTAGATCCTTCACATGTGCCGTTCACAATAGGGTTTGTACCCCTATGAGAACCTAATGCCACTGTTGATCTGACAGGAGGCAGAGCTCAGGCAGTAATGCTCACTGGCCCACCGCTCACCTCCTGCTGTGAGGCCCAGTTCCTAACAAGCCATGGACCGTACAGGTTTGTGGCCTGGCAGTTGAGGACCCCTAGAGTAGACAGTGTAATTCCTCTCTTAGTGATGTGAAAAATTAGAAGAAGAGAATGTTAAAAAACTCAGACAAGCTAAAATGAAAATATGATTACTAGAACCTAAAACAGGTTTCTTAATTCTTGATAATTTTTTTTTAACTAAACCACACCAAATTCTAATAGTCTCGAGATGTAACATGAAGAACTAAGACAAACCTGTATATGTGTATCCAGGTTTGGATTATACAGCAACAGCTCATGACTCTACATGTCTGAAGAGACACCTCACCAGAGAAGCTATACAGGTGGCATATAAGCATGAAAAGATGCTACATCAGGAAAATGCAAAGTAAAACAACAGAGAGATACCACTATACACCTATTAGAATGGCCAAAATCTAGAATACTGAAAACACCAAATGCTAGCAAGGATGTAGAGCAACAGGAACTCTCATTCATTGCTAGCAGGCGAACTCTCATTCATTGCTGGCAGGAAGGCAAAATGGCACAGCCTCTGTGAAAAATAGTTTGGAGGTTTCTTAAAAGATAAACATACTCTTACCATACGATCCAGCAACTGTGCTCCATGGTATTTACCCAAAGGAGTTGAAAACACATCCACACAAAAAGCTGCACACAGATGTTTATACTAGTTTCATTCGTAATTGCCAAAACTTGTAATAAAACAAGATCTCCTACATTAAGTAAATGGATAAACTATAAAAACTATATATCCAGACAATGGAATATTATTCAATGCTACAAAGAAATGAGCTATCCACCCATGAAAAGACATAGGAGAAACTTAAATGCATATTACTAAGTGAAAGCAGCCAATCTGAAAATGTTACATACTAGATGATTTCAATTATACAATATTCTGAAAACTACAGACAGTGAAAAGATCAGTGGTTTCCAGGGGTTGGTGGGGGTGTTGGGGGAAGGGATGAATAGACAGACAAAAGAGGATTTTTAGGGCAGTGAAAATACTCTGTATAATATTATAATGCTAGATTCATGTCTTTACACATTTGTCCATACCCACAGAATGTACAACTCTAAAGAGTGAACGCCAATGTAAACTATGGATTTGGGGTCACTATTTTTCACTGTAGGTTCGTCAGCTGTAATAACTGTACCACTCTGGTGTGGGATGTTGGTAACAGCGGAGACTATGCACGTAGGGAGGAAGCAGGTATATGGGAAATCTCTGTAACTTCCTCTCAATTTTGCTATGAACCTAAAACTGCTCTTAAAAATAAAAAGCTTTTTTACAAAAAAGTAATTTCAGTTTCCGATTTGTCTTATGTTATATATAATAATAAAATATAAATGCTATTTTACTCCTTTACTTTAGTAAATGACAGTATCATCACAACTGCCCATAATTTTTGATGTTCATTCTAATGGTTAAATTCTTGTCATCTGACTCCGGCAAGAAGAGTTTTTAGGTTCAAATCATGTATGGTATAATTAGGTCTAGATAGTAGACTACACTACAGTATCAAACTATACCTCAACCCAGAAAACTAGTCACACGAAAGCTTAACTGTGAGTGAGTGCCTCACCACCAATACTGAGAAAACAAAACCTACTTAAATTACATATACTAGTACACAAATATCCTTCTTTCATAATGAATGCAAAATTTTAGGAAGAAAAAACTTCCAATTACCTATGCAAATTTTGCAATTGAGATCAAAAAGATGTTGTCTGTGTTGACTAGTAGTATCTTTAGACATAGAGTCAACCTCCTCTTTTTGTTTTTCAGATCCTTCTGGCTTCTCCAGTGACTTATTGGCAGCTGGTTCCTAACGTAAGTGAAAGTAAAAATTAGTTTTAGCTGATAAAATTTGGCCTCAATTATCAAAATCAATCTATATTTTCCATTTATATTTTTCCAAAATGAAATTGTTCCATATAGGTTTTTTTTTTTTTACTATTTCTTAAGAAAATGAATGCTAACTTTTAACTGTAACTTAAAAGAGCAAAAATTTAAACATCCCCCATTCTTCAAGGCTTTTAATAAGACATCAAATTATTTCTTCACTGATTTTTGAAAATAAGAAAAGCTATGCCACCTATCAAATGACAATCTGCCTAAGAAGCACTTACAGATTTCTAAAGCCTACTAAAAAATTCACTAAGTCAGGCCAGGCACAGTGGCTAATACCTGTGATCCCCGCATTTCGGGAGGCCGAGGTGGGCAGATCACTTGAGGTCAGGAGTTTGAGACCAGCCTGGCCAACATGGTGAAACTCTATCTCTATTAAAAATACAAAAATTAGCTGGGTGTGTTGGCGCATGCCTGTAATCCCAACTACTTGGGAGGCTGAGGTGGCAGCATCGCTTGAACCTGGGAGGTGGAGGTTGCAGTGAGCCGAGACTGCTCCACTGCACTCAAGCCTGGACAACAAAGCAAGACTCCATCCCACCAAAAAAATAAAAAGAAATTCACTAAGTCAGAGCACTCCAGGAATCTACATTGTAATAACTATTTAACAGGTACCTATAACACAATTTGCACACTAAGAGAAACATTACTCAACACTCAAAAAACCACTAAACCAATAAAATAGGCCACTTTGAAATGGATGCATATTTTAAAATTCTTTTCTCTACTTTAAAAACATTAGACAAACTTTTTCTGAATCTTCATGTTTTGAGCTATAAAACATGGTATATCTAGCCTTACCTGAATCTCCATGGCTGCTTCCTGTTCTTTCATTGGGGCATCACTCTCAATTTCTATTTCACCTTTATGAGTTATTTTGGTGATTGGCCGTCGTTCCACTTCTCTCTGCTCTTTCTCAATCATTTCTATGGTCTAACAGAAAATACTTCTTAAAAAATATTAAACTTAAAATATGTATTTCCAAATGTACACCTTAAATAAGAAGAGCTTACCTAAAAATAAACGCATCATCACAGATGACTTTTAATCTTAAGGTAATGTCTCATATAACAAACATATTCTGAGTACTGTTATATGCCAGAGACAGTTTTAAGCACTGGGGTTATAAGAATTAGACCCCATACCTCAACCATGAGAAGCTGACATGTACATTTATATCAGGAGGCAAATGAGGTCCAAAGTAATTTGCAAAGTGGTGAAACATAGTATTTATATTTGAAATCTGTTTGCTGATTCAGTACTTTTTAGCAGCTGCCACAGGGAAATAGGAACTATCTCGCTCTTAAATTCCTAATTCAATGTTCTAACATCCCCCACAACAGCAGTTTAATCCAACGACTGATCTGGTAGTCCTTTATTAGTTAACTCCTAACTAAACCTGCTTAGTGACCTTGAAAATTCAGTTGAACAAGCTTAGCAACAAAACATCAAAATGAAGCAAGTATAACGAGAAGTAGTAAAAAGGTAGCCAGGAATAGAACAGGTTAAGGAGGGCATAGATGGGACTCTCTTTGTTAAGTACAAATTATCCTTTAAAGAAAAATCAGGTACATGGCCTTAAGAAAGAACAAGCTGCCATTTTCTGATGCAGATGATACTCGCAGCCAGTTTCAAAGCAGAAGAGTGGCATGTGCATATTTGGGATATGGAGGTAAAGAAGAGAAGGTGATATTATTTTCAAAACATAAGAGGAGGAGAAATTACATATCGTGAAGGTAAAGGAATATATGAAGAAGTATGATATGTCAAATCAAGGCCTCTAGATGAGCTTCAAACTAGATCTGGCATAGGTCTATATGGAGGTTTAGTGCCTCAGATGTAACTAAATATTATGAACAAAAGAATCAGGTAAATCATGTGGAGTTAATATGAACTATAACCAGTATTTTCTAGAATAAGGGGCTAACATTCTGATGCCATTGTAATACAAAAATTGGATAACATGGCTATCTCACTGTCACAATAGCTCTAAGTAACATACTCAATTTTTAAAGGTACTCTAAGTACCTTTAAGTTCACAATCTCCAAACAAAAACTCTTGCTATCTGTGAGTTTCAAATTTTTAAATTTGAACATGAAACATGGTGCACACATTCTGTATTACATAACATTCCAGTTAGGTCTGAGACAGCACCATATAATATACAATATTTCTGTGAATATGAACATTCATACATGGCAATTCAGGTTAAGCTTTATCAATAAATTAGTTATGCGAAAATAACTATTTTTCAGAGCTTCTGGCATTTGAAACTTTGGATAAGAGATAAACCTGTACACATTTTTATTCTGACTTAATTCATCTGGCTCTACAAATTACCAATATTCATAATACCTTTAAACTGTGCTGCTGAAAAATACAGATGTAATTATGAAAAGTGTTAATTCTTTTCCCATCCTTCTCATTTACAAACTATAATAAAACACAAGGTAATTCTGTAACCTAGTAACTGGAGAAAATGAGGAAAAAAACTGACAAGATCAGGGAAACCAACAGAATTTAAGAACTAGAGGAATGGAGAACACGTAACTAAAAGAAGCATGTAGGCCGGGCACGGTAGCTCATGCCTGTAATCCCAGCACTTTGGGAGGCCAAGGTCAGTGGATCACGAGGTCAGGAGATCGAGACCATCCTAGCCAACATGGTGAAACTCCATCTCGACTAAAAATACAAAAATTAGCTGGGCATGGCAGCGCGTGCCTGTAATCCCAGCTACTCGGGAGGCTGAGGCAGGAGAATCATTTGAACCCAGAAAGTGGAGGTTGCAGTGTGCTGAAATCGCACCACTGCACTCCAACCTGGCGATAGAGCTAGATTCCATTTCAAAAAAAAAAAAAAAAAGCAGCAGCATGTAACAGAAAGTCTGTGTTATTGCGCAGTCTGTGAATTTAACTCTGTATAATTTTTACCCAATGGCTGAAAAAAAATAATTTTGATAGTCAAATGCATATTTATAGATAATCTTACATGTCTGTTTTCTCTTCGTCTCCAAGCAGCTAACTCTTTAGAAGCTAGTTCTTCTGGACTCATTCTGATAAGATGATCAGGAGTTACTTCTCCTTTCAGTACTTTTTTAAATAATATCTGGAAGGATTTTAAAACAGGAATAGAAGGGGAGACAAACATTTAAAAGAGTGGTTACTATTTTAAAGTAAAAGAGTGGTTACTATACAGAAACTTGTAATAAAGATACAATTTTTGAAGACTGATCTACAAATTTTTAATTATTTATATATTACCTACTACACAGAGATTAAATGACAGCTTTGTGTTCTAGGAATTTATCTAAGGCAGCAAAACAAACATTTCATGAAAAAATCAATACATATGGAGAAGCATGTACAGTAAAACCATTACAATACCTACCCAAAAGTTGTATTAAGTCCACCCAGGGACACAATCTAACCATAACAATAAGCAATCTATAGTATAGGAAGGTACTGCATCTAACAGCTTTACTCAATGTAATGGTCTTCATAGTTTTAAGATTTTACATATTTAAATCCTGACAAGCTTGGAGGAAACTGCAGAGCAAAGAACCACCTGCAAGAAAGAAACCTGAAAGAAACCTGAGGGAGGCCAGGTGCCGTGGCTCACGCCTGTAATCCCAGCACATTGGGAGGGCAAGTCAGGCAGATCACAAGGTCAGAAGTTTGGGACTGGCCTGGCCAAAATGGTAAAACCCCATCTCTACTAAAAATACAAAAATTAGCTGGGCATGGTGGCGCGTGCCTGTAATCCCAGCTACTTGGGAGGCTGAGGCAGGACAATCATTTGAAGCCGGGAGCGGAGGCTGCAGTGAGCTGAGATGGCGCCATTGTATTCCAGCCTGGGCGACAGGGCAAGACTCTGTCTCCAAAAAAAAGAGAAAAACACCTGAGGGAAATAAATCTTTATTTAATTGCTGAAGTTAAGCTTCCAGATTATGTAATTCCAGAAGCATCTCATCCAGGACCATGATGGCAGAATATACAATGTATATTTTTAAGCCTCTGTTAGTATACTTCAAGAAAATATCTCAAATCACATACTGTAGCAAACATCCTTAAACAAATTTGTATCAGTTGTGTGAAAACCTTTCATGCAAAAAGGTTGCATCTAATTACATTCTGTTACCTAGAGTCATCTATAGTTAAAAACTGCTGGTGGACCTAAGTAAATGTCAGACACAAGAGATCAGTCATGTTCCGAACTTTTAAAATGTTCACTGGCGTGACTTTTGCTTATTGTACTTATCAGAGACCGACTTTTGGTGTTGAGACCTAACACTGACATACATGCACACACATGCACAGCCTTCAGATTTCCTCTGTCCAAAACACAAAATCCCAAGAAAAAAAATTATTAACATTTACTCTACTGCTAAAAGATACTTGGAACTGAAGTTATATTTAAGACTATCTTTAGAACTAAAGTTATGTATTTTCTTAAGAAAATAAATCACATTTCAATAAAAACAATTTAAAAGCATTTTTACTCTATCTTCAGATTTAAGTACAAAATAGCTATTTTCAGATTTAAGAAAAAAAGTGTTACAAATTTTAGCTCAAAAGTTTTTGAAGAATACATATGAATGAATTTTTTAATAAATTGGATTATGTAAAGGAGAGTAAAGAAAAAAAACATATAAATCAGGTTAACACACGGTTAGCATTTCAGTAGACTGAATGGTTAATGCTATCCATTAGTATGCAGAATTCTTCAGTAGCAAAAAGACCATTAAAATTACATGTTCTACATCAAAAGGAAATCTAATCTCACTCCAATTAATAAATTATAGATCTATTGTATTACAATCTGAGATACCTACGTATTCAGGAAAGTTGGAAACATAAACATATGAACAAAGCATACTTACATTGTTTTTAGGATCTTTCAAATTAAACATCAAACTTCTATATTTGTTCTTATATTTAGAATCTGTGTCCCGAAAAAAAGAGAAAAGTTCTTTCTCAATTTTTGTGGCAACTTTTGCTGCCTTTTCCTCTGGTACCTTCAAATTTGAGTCTGTAAGTCTTAAAATTAGAACAATTCAATTATTTTTCAAATATATAAAGCATAATTATTCAAACTTCTATAATAATAATATGTTACCTCTTCATAAGAATATCTTTGAGAGAATGTCTGACACTTTGCCTGATCTGATCTGCAGAAGGCTTGGAAGCAGAAGCAGCAGGAGGATGTACATTAAGCACTCCTTTTTCAACTTTCTTCTTTTTCATCTCTTGCTTCTCATGAGTACCTAATTTGAATAAATATCAAAACTTATTACATTGCTTTTAAAAATATCTTTCCTTTTTAATGCATAATATTATAAACAAAACTGATTAAAAGTCACTATTTAGAAATAAGATCAGGGCCGGGCGCAGTGGCTCAAGCCTGTAATCCCAGCACTTTGGGAGGCCGAGGCAGGCGGATCACGAGATCAGGAGAACGAGACCATCCTGGCTAACACGGTGAAACCCCATCTCTACTAAAAAATACAAAAAACTAGCCGGGCGAGGTGGCGGGCACCTGTAGTCCCAGCTACTCGGGAGGCTGAGGCAGGAGAATGGCGTAAACCCGGGAGGCGGAGCTTGCAGTGAGCTGAGATCTGGCCACTGCACTCCAGCCTGGGCAACAGAGCGAGACTCCGTCTCAAAAAAAAAAAAAAAAAAAAAGAAATAATTATCAGAACCCATAGTCCATACTGAAATATTCCTGACACTGAAATCCTAATTAAAATGAATAGTGACTAAAAACTGGTCTCACTCTTTCCTCAATTTAGACAATGGCTTTTAGAGCCAGTTATTTTTCCACATATATATTAATTAAATTTTAAATGCTATTTAGAAATCTTGATCTAAACTTATTAGGAGCAGATAATAACCTAATACCACAAAACTGATTAATCTCTTCTGGTTTTAATTGCATTTAATATTACTAATTTGAAGGCTAAGCTTTTCAAATTATTTTTATTCTATCATTACTAATTCCCACGCATCTCCAAAATCTCAATGTCAAACATCCCACCACTCTGACTTACTATATTAGCACATTTATGCTAGAATCTCCTCATTCCAACAATTCTTAAATCTATAATTTTTACCATCTTCATGTATTCACTTTCATACATTATAAACTTAGGTTACATAGTCCAATACCATTACCAGCCCCTTGTATACTTAATACCTTTATTCTCTCTCCTTTAAACATGTGTGTTGGCAAAAACCACAACCCTGCTAAAAGCCAACTTTTATCCTTCACCCAAATAGGCAAAAGACAAGGGAGAAAAATAAGCACTGGTACTGACAAATGTCATTTTAAATTTATAACCACAAGTTTTAAGTAGGTAACTCAACTTTCTGCCCTAATCCTATTAACCTTTCCTAATAAATTTGCTCTCCCACCTTTTAAGGTATCTTTTTCATACTTTTTCTCCTCTCATATCAAATCAACAATACCACCTTCTCAACTACAACCTCTTTGATTTGCTCTTCATATTTCACTGAAAAAATGGAAAAAATGTCAGCTATCACATTTTCCCATTACCAAATCCAACCTACCTACATTAGAGTTCTTCCTCCTACCACATACAATCTTCCCTACTATCCAATGGATGCACTTGACCTTTCTGATAAATACCTCCCTCCATGTGGAGTGAATCCCATCCCCTCTTGTGTCTTCCTGAGTTTCACACCTACACTATCACTTCTCTCTCTTACATCATCATCATCATCATCTCTCTCTAGCTGTCTCTTTCTCTCTACTGGATCATTCCCATTAGTCTTACAAACATGATATAGTATCTTTTAAAAAACATTCACATCCACTTCTAGCGACTATAGCATTTGTTTCTTTAAACAGCAAAACTCCTTGAGAGAGTTATCTGTAATCAGTATCTCCAGTTCCTCACTCTTTCATTCACTCACAAGCCACTACAATTGGTTTTTTTCCCTACTGCTCCACCAAAATCATTCTAGTCAAGGTCACCAATGATTTCCATTTTGCTAAGTCATAGACTTAACAATCTTATGTTTATCTTATTAGATGTCCAGACAGCATCTGGTCGTTTCTTCCTTCTTGAAACTTCACCTGGCTTCCAGGCCACCAGTCTTAGTTCTCCTCTTTCCTCACAGGCCACCCATTAGTTTTCTTTGCTGTATAAACGCTTCTCTCCCCAGTTTTTAAATGCTGATGGCCAGAGTCAGTGGCTCATGCCTGTAATCCCAGCACTTTGAGAGGCCAAAGCAGGAAGATCACTTGAAGGCCAGGAGTTTGAGACCAGACTGGCCAACACAACGAAACACTATCTCTACAAAAAATCAAAAAAATTAGCTGGGTGTGGTGGTGCACACCTGTAGTCTCAGCCACTCAGGAGGCTAAGGCGAGAGGATAGCTTGAGCCCCGGAGTTCAAGGCTGTAGTGAGCTACTACTGCACTACTGTACTCAAGCCTGGGTGACAGAGTGAGACCCTGTCACAAAAATAAAGTAAAAATAAATGCTGGTGCTTCCCAAGGGCTCTGCTTCTGTCCCTTCATGATCAAACTCTCTTGTAGCTATTTACATCTAAGCCCAGGATTTTAAATAGGTTGAGTATGCCCCTATATGAAATGCTTGGGACCAGAGTATTTCCAATTTCGAGTTTTTTCAAATCCTGGAATATTTGCATTGTATTTACCAGTGGAGTATCCCAAATCAGAAAATCTGAAATCCATAATGCTCCAACAAGCACTGCCTTTGAGCATCATGCCGGCATTCAAGTTTCAGATTTCAGATTTTCATATTTGGGATGTTTCACCTGTACTAACTGCTATGCACTAGTAAATCCCAAATTTATATACCAACCTCCAAAGTCGTCTAATAGGCTCCAGACTCATCAGCCAAAGATTTACTCAAAACATTTCTACCTGGATGTCTAATAGGAATCTCACAATGGCCAAAACATAATTTTTCCATTTTCTTCCCAAAACCTTTTTCTTTCTCTTTTCTGACTCTATTTCCTTTACCAACCTATATCGAAGCCATCAGCAAGTTCTGTCAACTCTATTATAAAACATATGTGAATCTGACCACTACTCACTACCTTCATTGTATTTCCATTCCAAGTTACCATCATTTCTTTCCTAGGATATTGCTATGAACTAATCAGGTTACTGTCTTTCTCTCCTGCCCTCCTACAATCCAAACTGTACAGAGCAACCAGTGTTTTCCCTTGTACATAACCCCCTAAAGGTTTCCCACCACATTTAGAACAAAATATAAACTCTTTGCCATAGTCCTAAAGGTCCCATGAGGTAGAATAAACCATCAGAGTACCTGCTACTCTTGTTCTAATTATAATCCACAAATAATTACTAGTAAAACTGGAATTCTGAGACCCTTGGGAGAAATTAATCACATCCTACTAATGTTACTGAAAGACAGGGAAAGGAAAACTATATAGACAAACATATACTCAGGTTTTAAAATAGGGTACAATCAATAATTTTCTCTGAACTCATCTAACACTGTTCTATCCCTTATGTATTACCTTTTAATCACTCCATAGTGGCTTTCTTCCTCCTCAAACACCAAGCTTGTTTCTACCACAAAGCCTTAAGATTTGATGTGTCCCTTACCTTGTACCTCCTCCAAAAATCTTTGCATCCCTTCAAATCCCACCTCACAAGTTACTTCCTCCACTCCATGTAAAACAGAAGTCCCATTACTCTTCCCACCTGTGACTATCTATTCCATTACCCCACTTTTTCTTCACAAGCTATAAAATAACATGTAATTTTCTTACTTGCAAACTTACTGCCTTCTTCCATTAGTATTTAAGTGCCATGAGAACAGGGGTCTTATCTTGATTTCACTAGTGCTTCCCCAGAATTTAGAGCAAGTTTTTAATTACAAGTAACGCCAATCACCTAACCCATTTTTACTGCCATTAAAATGTTCAATTTGTAGAAATTCCCTAAGTATACTAATTAATTGTATATTAAATAGGATATAAATATATTAGTATATAATTATTTCTGTTCATCTCACTACCTGGTTTTGAAGCTTTTTCTCCTGTGCAAGTAACAGTTGTAGACTCTTTTGGTATTTTTTCACTTTTTTCCTCTGAGGATCTCCGAGGTAAAACTGGTTGTCCCATCTTACGAAGAGGAGCTAGCTGCCATTTTTTAATTTCATTATCTCTACAGTCTGATGAATTTCTGCCTTCACCAGACTCCTGGAAAAATAGTACGTTAGAACGAAAATAACTAAACAATCTTTGTTTTTTAAGACATACAAAAATAACTCGATTATTAGTAAAATGAGATTCACTCTTTCATTCGAAATTTATCTGCACCTATTTTGTGTAGAATACATTATAGTTTATAAAGGAGAAACAAAGGACATAAAGATCATGCTTTCAATACCATTAGTAGAAAGAAAATTAAAAACTAAGGTAGTAAGAATTCTCTTATTTAGCTCTGGATATGGAAAAAGGAGAAGGAAATTGTGAAGAAACAAGTGTCTACATTCTAAAACAAATGAAATTACGTTCACTTATATACTAGTAAGTGTATCAATTAAGTTCTCAGTGTGCCTATTGGCAATTTTAATTCCCATGAGGTAGAATAAACCATCAGAGTACCTGCTACTCTGGTTCTAATTATAATCCACAAAGAGTTACTAGTAAAACTGGAATTCTGAGACCCTTGGAAGAAATTAATCACATCCTACTAATGTTCCTGAAAGACAGGGAGAAGAACACTATACAGTCAGACATATACACAGGTTTTAAAATAGGGTACAATCAAAATAGTGCTTTTCTCTAGACTAAGAATCCTCTAATTTTTTTATTTGTCTAAAATTAGACAAATTTTTTATTTGCAAATAAAAAATTTTTTTATTTGCAACTAGACACTGAGAGCAGGAATATACTTCAATATTTATACACCTAAGGCAAGTAGTGCTATGCCACACAACAGAAACTCAATAAATAGTTCAACATAAAAATCTAGGGATAAGAAAAGCAGATTCCATAAACTAACATCAGACAAGTCCAAATAAGAGTCAACAGTTCTCTCATCAAAAAGGAAGCAGTGGGTTGGGCGCGGTGGCTCATGCCTGTAATCCCAGCACTTTGAGAGGCCGAGGCGGGCAGATCACAAGGTCAGGAGATCGAGACCATCCTGGCTAACATGTTGAAACTCTGTCTCTACTAAAAAATACAAAAAAAAATTAGTCGGGCGTGGTGGCAGACACCTGCAGTCCCAGCTTACTGGGGAGGTTGAGGCAGGAGAATGGCGTCAACCCGGGAGGTGGAGCTTGCAGCGAGCCGAAATTGCGCCACTGCACCCCAGCCTGGGCGACAGAGAGAGACTCCGTCTCAAAAAAAAAAAAAAAGGAGACAGTGATCATTTGTATGGTGCACGCATTTACAAAATCAGACTCACCTCAGATTCTTTTCTGATACAGACTGGATAAAGAGGTTCTCAAAATATTAAAACTGTTAATGTTTTATGATGTCTTATTTATTTATGAGACAGAGTTTCATTCTTTTGCCCAGGCTGGAATAAAGTGGCACAATCCCGGCTCACTGCAACCTCCGTCCCCCGGGTTCAAGCAATTCTCCTGCCTCAGCCTCCCAAGCAGCTGGAATTACAGGCATGCACCACCACGCTCGGCTAATTTTTGTATTTTCAGTAGAGACGGGGTTTCACCATGTTGGCCAGGCTGGTCTCAAACTCCTGGCCTCAGGCGATCCACCCACTTCGGCCTCCCAAAGTGCTAGGATTACAGGTGTGAGCCACCACACTCAGACTTTATGATGTCTCTTTAAGCAAGACAGAGACAACTCAGTTATGGCCAATACAATGAGCTATATTTCTTACTGTATTACATACATACATGGCCAAGAAGTTGTACATAAGAGGTGATTATTAATACTAGTTAATAACAGAAGTTTTCCAAATACATGCTATAAACTGTTCTCATTGTGGCTCTCAGATCCATATTATCAATTACTTTAAGGATCAAATCAACAAAATAACAACACGTTATCAGAAGGACAGCATCTGATTCTCAAAAAGTCTTGACAGAAAAAAAATATTAGATGCCACAAGAATGTGGCAAACTAGAACTTAATCCAGATTTGGCATACAAGGAGTGCCTGAAAGAAATGGATTTGTAAATAATAGGTAAGATACTGCAGAACACATCCTCATGCTCTTCAACCTAAATTAACTTCCATATCATGTTGTAGAGAAATTAGTTTTAATAAGGAGGCTTCAATTCAGGATGTAAATTTCAGCTCAAACTGATGAACTTTCTAACAATTAGATGCTTAAAAATGAAGATGTATCCCCTTGCAATGGATTTCAAACAGAAACTAGATCATCACTTCCTAGAAATGTTGTAGGGCATATTAATAAATCAAAATGGTTGGACTAAAAGATTTCCAAAGTTCCAACTATAAAATTCATGTTCTTTGTGTTTTGGATTATAATTGCCTAACCACATACATGTGTTGCCACTGTGTTTCCTCTCTAGCAGTATTCTATAAGAGTAACAAATTAATGATTAAAAAAGTGATAGGTAATAAAAAGGTAGACAATGAGGAAAGAAAATTTAATCAGATAAAATGATGTGTCCTTTACACATTTCTCCTATTAAAGCCTAAATATCTTGAAATTTCTATTTAGAAAATACTTTCGGAAGGTAGTCAAAAAATAATGTCAAATGTTCAAAGGGCTGGTAGATATTTATGGACTGAAAAGCTTTTCTAAAAAAACTTAGCAAGCACAATTTACACTTAACAGCCACAAGATCCACACACATCCTACAACAGAAAATTCAAGTACCAAACTAAGGGCTAGAAATGGCATAAAAGACGGTAAGAGATAAGGTCTGCATATGCTAAAAGTCACTATCTGGTTTCACCAAGACTGCCAAAAAATTTTAAATAAAAACCTATTCACTTTCATGGAACACTAAATTTGAAAATGTAAAAGAACATTAAAACTTCTACAGAGAAATTCCAAAATTACTGCAGTCAGTCCATACAAAAAGCTCTTAAATAAACAAAATAATGCATTAATGAAGAGCTCACCCGTTTTAAAATTTTGACCTTGTGCTTCACTGTATCATCTATATATTTGGTTCTATCATTTGCTGTGTGTTTTGATAATCCAAGCTTTTCACACTCCATTGTTTTATCTTCACTATGGAATTCAACTGTAGCTTGGTTTTCCAAAGTATCTGGATCTAATATTTCAGTCTTTTTGTCTTCTTCAGCACAACATTTTACACAGACATATTCTTTGTCTTCCTCGCCCATCTGTTGTGCTTGAGAAAGACTTAACCCAACACAATCACCATGAAACCAGTCATCACATCTCCCACAGCCAACCATAAACCTGGAAAACAGAACACCAAAAAACTTTTATCCCTTTTTTTAACAAGAAAATCTATGTCAAAAATGAGGCTAAATTAAATTTTCAATATTTGATTTCTGAAACTTTGCATGTTTTCCATCTCTATCCATTCCATAAGTTCAACATACAGCAAGTTTTCAAAGAAAATAATATTCCATTAAAATGATACCTTTAAGACCTCAAATATTTCTCCTCTGGTATGAATGGGAAAATGCTGGGGGAGGGAGGGGCAATAAACCATCAGGAAGAAAAGACAACTGGCCTTTGTCAGTCTTGAATACTATAAAGAATAACAAAGTATAGACTAACAATAAATTTCTCCACTGAGAAGGGTGATAAAATCTTGGTAATAATTTCATCACAGACAATCCATCAACATTACAGCTACCTACCCCACCACAGACGTGAAATCAGACATAAAATTGGGAAGAACTGTTTATCCAACGAATCGTTTTAAATAAAAAACTAACAATAGCAACAGAAACAGAACTCAAAAGCTAGCATGATGAAGCCTCTCAAACTGTTTATTAGTCATCTTACCCAGATAACCTCAAAATATCCTGGTTCATGGCGTCACGCTGATTCAGCTAAAGAATATTTTTCTGTACTTTTAAGTTCAAAGGACTTCCTTACTAATTACCATGTGTTTTAGATTTGTTTTTCCAAATAAAGATCACTATTCTATCTTAACATAAAAATATTAGTACTTGGGTTAGATTTAATTCCCAATTTTCTTATAAAAGTTTTCCCATCATTGTCTTTTAGCTAAATAATAACTTCACTAACCAATAGGACAAGTCCAGGGATGTGAGATGTATGACTCTAAAAAAGCTTCCATCTTCCCAGTTTAAAAGGAGTATCTATAACTACCTTTGAAAATAATGGCAAATGAGATACATACACAGTGATTTAATTTACGTGCTTTTTAACCCATTGTTAGGAAAGCTGCAATGCTCATTTCAGACATCCATCCTTAACTTTGCCCTTTTTTTCTTCAGGCTAGCAATTTATGACACAGATGAAAGACTTAGGATTTAGGTAAATACTTTAACAATCTAAAGACCGTGCTGCTGATTTTAATAGTGGCACCACCAACAGTGCCAAACTCCTTTCAAAAAGCTGTAGTCCAAGAGAGAGGATATTGAAAGTAACACACTGGGTGATATGGCCAACTCAAAATATACCAGAGGTACTGTTTTAATGTTAGAACTGTAAAAACTACAACAGTGAGTTCCAATCCTTAGTGTTTTTAAAGTCTTGCCAAATACCTCACTCCTCAATAACAGCACTTCCTTTTCTTCTTCCTCATGTGCTTATTGTGTATAAAACCACTACTATGCCTTGAGACTTGACTTCATCACATCTCTAATTTATCATTCTTTATCCTTGCTGGTAATGCCTGTGCTAGCTTTAGCAGGTTAAGTCCTCATCTCCCTAGGGATTAATTTGATTTGAAAAAAATAACACAGAATATTTGGGGTTGACAAGCAAGGAAATTTTCGAACAATGTAACATATGTTTGGAAGACAGAAGTAATTCCTACAGGTTTGAGATTTTTGATGGGCCCGTAACGATACAGATATTCTAGCAAAAGGGGAAAAACAGTTTGAAATGCAGGTGTTTAAAAGTTCTCCCACTTCAGGTTGCAAAGTTAAGATACTAAAGATGATTATTTGTAATGAGCATCGTAAATTTCCTAACAATGGGTTAACTGCTATTTCTTGAAAGCAACTGTCTAACATGAACGTTTCTGAAATGCTGAAGGAAAACTAGTAATTTCCCTTTACTTCCATAATTAAAGGTATATTAAGATTTCTTCAAAGCAAGTCTGGGATAGTTTCAGTGAGACAAGACTTAAAAACCTACAGTACAAATCATGCTATTGTCCCAAATCCAAACCTAAAGGTCAAAATATAAAGCACATATCAAGGAATTTTCACATTTTTATTTGACAACCAGGCAAGAGTGGTTTGATGATCGTGAAATTTATCAAGCAACTATTTCAATGAGCCTCATTTCAAGTTTACTTTGGAAATGTCTCATTCAAACTTGAGAGGCTATGAAAAGCAAAACTCTAGTGCCATCTACAGATATATCTTAATAGTTTATATTACAGTTTAAAAAATGCAGTTATATAAAATTTTCTGAGAAACCAAGAAAAAAATGGCATCAACAGAAACAATTTCCACGTCCTAGAGATAAATTCACTTGAAAATGAAATTGATAACCAAAAATGTCCTATATGGATCACTTTAAGGTCTAAAACATGAAAGTACTAAGAACATTTTAAACCACATTTAAAAAAACAGAAAAGATGGCCTATCACATAAAGAGAATATATTTTCTTTCCTTTTCATGCTGTTGCTCTACTTTAAAAACATGGGAATGTGGGGAGTATGGAGTAAGGGAGAGAGTAGCTAGAGTGGTTGTAACTAACAATTACTCTACCACTTTCTTCTGCCCCGTCCTTAAATTTCTAATTACCAAGAGGAAAGAAGGAAAAGGCTACACCCTAGATGTTAAATCTTTTACTATAAAATCAGTGTTGTGTGGAGTTTAGCTGTGGATCAATTAACTAGACCAAGTCAGTATGAATCATTTAATTGGAAGAGTTATAAGCAATATTTATGCTGTCTTTTCCTACTGTCACATGTTCACATACAATAAACTAAAAAAACTAAACTAGACCTACTAAAAAGAATTAAAAACTATTATCTTTTTGGCATGAGCAAAATTTTCAAGTTTCTTCAAAGTTAAACTACAGAGATAGCATCGAGAACTCCTCCCTTAACAAATTCATCATAAATTCACTAACATCGTAGGCATTTCAAGATGGGCCTCCAGTTCTGGTGTTCCCTTTTAAGTAACAGACTAGACCATGTTACTGTGTGTGTGTGAGAGACAGAGACTGACTCACTCTTCTAAGATGAAAAAATTCTATTTCACATAAACATTAAATCATTTTTGTTACTAACAATCTGCAGAGAAAAGCAGAATTATTTGTTCTAGAAGTTTCTTCTCAGCAGTTTTCTTGTTTGAAAGCTATAAATCCATTTTCTGTTTGTTTTTTAAATATTACCTGATATACTAGTCTTCTACAATTGGGGCCAAGGAAGTGTAATGCAAACTAAAAACTCAACCATCTTCTGGAGAAGTAGAAAAATAGAAACCACAAGGTAAATAATATGAAAAAACTAAGACTTCCTCCTTACAAAATGCCAACTGACTTACGTTTAAAAGAAGTTCAAAAATTGTATTAATTTAAAAATTAGAGGATTAAATAATCTGGTCTTTAAAATCATATATCTTTGGTGTAAGTTTGAATCATAAAAATAAATGGAAGCAACAAAAACCTAGCATGATATGTTGCCTCTTTAAGGATCTACTGTCTTTAGGATATGTATAGAAGTTGCTTATGATTAATATCACATCTAGCCATGACACAGCTATATTACAAAATATAATTTCCAACTGGGAGCACACACAAGGAAGCTAACTTCAACTGTAATATGTAAAAAAAAATGATAACGCATTAATATAGTCTTCACAGAAGCAAAGCTGTTTCAAGTGATAGAAAATGTGTCATATTAACAAACAGCTTTCAATGTATCTAGTGCATGAAATCAAAGAGAAGGATCAAAATTATTTCCAAATATGCCCTTTCTAATAAATTTATATTCTTACACAAGGATTAAAATAGGAAAATTACAAGCTGCATGACAGGTGCATTTTTTGAGGTAAACAAAATGTATACAAGCACAATGTATAAAAGTAGTAGGATCACAGTAGTAGTGAAGGCTAGTTAATACGTAAAAACAACAATCAGCTGGGCACCATGGCTTGTGCCTGTAATCCCAGCACTTTGGGAGGCTGAGGTGGGCAGATTACCCGAGGCCAGGAGTTCAAGACCAGCATGGTCAACATGTAGAGAAACCCCATCTCTACAAATATACGAAATAAGCCGGGCATGGTGGCGCTTGCCTGTAATCCCAGCTACTTGGGAGGCTGAGGCAGGAGAATCGCTTGAACTCAGGAGGTGGAGTTTGCAGTCAGCCAAGATCACGCCACTGCACTCCAGCCTGGGCAACAGTGAGACTTCGTCTCAAAAAAAAAAAAAAAAAAAAAAAGAAAAAAACAATTATACAGGCTTTTTTTTATTCACAAAATTGAAGTAATCAAAAATGCTGCTTTCAAAATTGTTTCCAATGTTAACATATATTATTCACATCAATTACAGAGTGTAAACCCAAAATCTCTATGCACCTAACATTCTAAGTCATTCTACAGACTGAAGCAAAAACACTCTAGATTCTATACAGTAGATCCAAAAGGTGGCAGCAGGTAAACAACAACAACAAAGGGACTAACACCTACTCTTCAATTTAGGAAAATGATTAAACGTTGGTGAAGCAAGAGTCATCATTAAAAAGCCTGGGTGAACTCCTGAAGGCTGGACTGGAAGTTTATCTACAAGGTTAGTAAGTTACATTATAACTTACTAACATGGCTTCCAACTCTATGCCAAAGTTTCACTTTGGAAATTCATTTACTTAAGGAACCTATTCCATCTCTCTGCCCACGTGACAGTATGATAATTTTTTAAATATTCTGGCAGAAAGAAAAAGGCTAGTTTAAAGGAGCACTTAAAAGTACCACCTAACTCTTCATTCGTCGCCTGAAAACAGCAGGCCCACTTCAGAACATTTGAGTAAGGTGTTTATTTATTTATGGAAACAGAGTCTCACACTTTGTCACCAGCTGGAGTGCAGTGGCTCGATCTCGGCTCACTGCAACCTCCATTTCTCAGGTTCAAGTGGTTTCATGCCTCAGTCTCCCACGTAGCTGGGATTACAGGCATGCAATAGCATGCCCAGCTAACTTTCGTATTTTTAGTAGATACGGGGTTTCACCATGTTGGCCAGGCTGGTCTCAAACTCCTGACCTCAAGTGATCTGCCTACCGCCCACCTCAGCCTCCCAAAGTGCTGGATTACAGGCGTGCACCACTGCGCCCGGCCAAGTAAGGTGTTTTAAAGAAAAAAACATATAATTAAGAGCATGTAAGTGACAGTGAATGTAGCACTGTATTCAAACAAGTGACAGCTTTTAAAAACTGGAATATACTGTTATAAACTAACCCTTGACGCTAAAAACAGACCATGGGCTGGATCACAAATGAAGAAATACTTTGCCATAAAACCTACACAATGGCCCCAACATCTCCTTTCCAAACTCCCCAATCACCCTATCACCACCAAAATAGTAACACACTTTACTAAATTGTCCCTCCCTAAAGAGTTTCATTTTTATGTACTAAGATAGTGCTGGGAAAAATCACTCTAACAGTTTCATGAATAAGGATAGTAAGAAAATAATATACAAATTATAATGTAATTTTATCATATCAGCATTGAAAGAAGTTCCAACAGCAATATGAACACTTGAACAGAATCATCTTGTAGCTGCAAACTCCACTTCATCTCTTGCTTTCCTTTTCTTAAAAAGCTAACACGCCGGGCGCAGTGGCTCAAGCCTGTAATCCCAGCACTTTGGGAGGCCGAGACGGACGGATCACGAGGTCAGGAGATCGAGACCATCCTGGCTAACCTGGTGAAACCCCGTCTCTACTAAAAATACAAAAAACTAGCCGGGCGAGGTGGCGGGCGCCTGTAGTCCCAGCTACTTGGTAGGCTGAGGCAGGAGAATGGCGTGAACCCGGGAGGCGGAGCTTGCAGTGAGCTGAGATCCGGCCACTGCACTCCAGCCCGGGCGACAGAGCGAGACTCCGTCTCAAAAAAAAAAAAAAAAAAGCTAACAAAAAACACATTGGGGATTGAGGGGCGCAGTGTCATAAAACTACAAATCACTGAATACTAGAAAGAATGATGAAAATCAGTGCTAAAATCATCTCTAAAATTTTAAGAGATTAGAATTTACAAAAAAATTATTTAAAACATTCAAAAAAAGAAATGCATGTTTTCACTCTACTCCATGTTGACCTGGGTAATCTAACAATTGTTTAGCTATCAAATTTCACTGCAAGATAAAGTTTGATAGTTATGAAATGATAGTGTTAGGTCTTTAATGTGTTTCATTTTAAGAAAAAAAAAACTTCAAAAGAAAAATAAAATTTCCATTATGACTTTCATACTTTATTACTATTTCTTCTCACACCAAATAAAATAATATATAACTTAGACCCAAAGCAGTGTAACAATTTTCTAATTACCAGGAAGCATTTGGCTTTTTTGCAGATGCAGTGGCTAAATTACACTGTTTAACCTGTGACAATAACAAAATATTTCCACGTATGTCAGCTGTTGGCCAGACTATGTTTTTTTAAATGTTCTAGGATGATACATTTGTAAATTCAGTAGATCCATCTATCATTTATCCAAGACTGATGAAGTTTTTTGTTTTTGCACAGGTCTGTGTATCAAATAATGTCTTTAAAACAATTCTCACATTAATCCCACCCCCCCAAAAAACAATTTCTCTTCAATGTACACATCACTCATACACACATACACACACACCTGTTGCCATGGGGTTTTTTGCAAAACCCACACTGCTTGCTGGGAGTCCACATATATTTGCTTTCAAATGAGGAGCTATGATCAGAGCCTTCTCTTTTTATGGTAGCTATGTTATCTGGAATGAACAATGGTGGCTCATCTAAAGAAAAACTTCTGCTGCTTCTTCTTTGGCGGGGTTGTAGGTTCTTCTCAGGTTTTTTCAGTTTCAGTTTATCCTCTTCCTTAAAATGTTCAATGCCTGGGTGTTCAAGCTCTTCCTTCACGTGACTATTGGTTTTCATTGCTAGGGCCTGTTGCTGAGGCTTATGAAACTGTTTCTGGCTGGAATGTGATACATGTCCAGTTTGTGCAGGATGATGAGGTTCTTTCAAGCAACCAGGATGAGCATGTGACTTATCACTCAAAGAATGAGTTAAGGGCTTGAAAATTTGTACTACAGTTTGGTCCTGTAATGTTTTTTTCAATACAGAATGAGCTTGGTTTTTCACAGATTTAACCCCAGAATTGCAACTCTGAATCTTTGGCTCCTTATCAATTTGTTTTTTTCTGACTTTGACTGGCCTATGAAAATTTTGCTGAGATTCTGGTTCATCAGTATTTCGTTTCACACTTTTGACATTAACTTTAGTTTTGCTATGCATTACTTCATACTTTGCTGCAACAATTTTCTTCGGAGTATCTGTGGTCATGTTTTGCTTAGAATGAATTACAGGTTTTGGATGTTTGGATTTTACACTTTTTGACTCTAAGTAAGAAACGCTACTTGACTGGCTGTTTTTGTCATCCTGAAGGTTTGCTGTTTCATGTGACTCTATTTTAGTACTTTCTATAGCATTCAACTGTTTTGAATTTTGGTCAGGCACATCACAAATAGCATTTTCCAAAATATTACTTTCTGGTTCAAAAGTACTAGTATCAACCACCTCTAAGTTTGATTTATTAAACTCAGGGTTCTCCAACTGTCTATTAGACTTTGCATCTTCACAATAACCCAATGGTTCAATTTTATCTCTTTCAAAGGTGTTCTCAGTTTTATCAGCAATATCCATGGTATCCCTCAATTTCAAATTACACTCAGTCACTTCATCCACACAACTAGGCAAACCTACAAGGCTATTTTCTGTCTTATTTGGATTTGTACAAGCAGCATCACCAGAACTATCAGAAGATCCAGGGTCTTCAAGAATATGGTCATCTTCATGGGATAATTTTACTGTCTGCTTTGATTCTTGTTCAACTTTTCTTGTTGCTATCATTTCTTCAACAACAGTCTCATCTGTTTTACCTGAAATGGAATCATTCTGTTCATGTTCTTCTGTATCTGAAAACTTAAACAATGGGCTACCAACAGGCTTGGCTTTACATTCCAGCAGAGCTTCATTTTTCTTTTCTCCAATAGTAACACAAGTCTCTGAAAGAAGTGAACAGGTTAATTCATGAGATGGTACATCTGCTTCTCCCTGATTATTACACTTATGCTTAGAATCTAATCCATCTTCATCCTTCATTTCAAGACAAGATGACACTGAAGAATGACTTGAAGACACTGATACTTCAGGTACCACTTCAATCTGTCCACTATTTCGGCTGCTCCTTCTATTCTCCTTATGGTACTCAGGTTTCAGTGGCGTACAAACTTCTTCTTTAACCTGACTCCTTTCTGGCTGTTTCACTCCTGCTTTAGGGGTAGATACAGTCTTCCCAGATGGTTTTTTTGTGTTACTTAATGGTGCTGCATTTGAACGCTTGGCAATAGTGCTCTGCCGCAAACTTCTTACTTGTTCTATCACAGGGGAAAAAAATAAATAAAAATACTTAGCTATTTTGTCATGTGTTTTTATTTCAGTACAATTTAGAATATATCACTTCTTTATCCTGAGCTATAATTTTCTCAACAAAAATGTATTGAACAGTACTCATAATGGTGATATTATATATATACATATATGTAATTTAACAAATGTCATATTTTATATTTATCAAACTTCTCTGAATTCTAGCAGGGGGAAAAGCCCCTAAAAAATTCAGACTAATATTATACCTTATTAAAAGAAATGTTTTCATCAAATCTCTTTTCCATAGAAAGTAACCTAGGGTGAAGTAAGTAAAATGAGCTTCCTTTACCATTCATGCCCATATTAAAGCAAGACCATCATGCATTGTTAAACATTAAATATTTCTAAATATATAAAACCAAATAAATTCCAGTGCTAATGAAATCTGAACTAAAAACCTCCTATCACAAAACAGGATCTGTGCGAGTTTCAAAATACAGCCTCAAACAGATTCTAATTCCTTTATCAATCTGCTTCCCTTCGGTCACCATTTTAGCATTAAAGCTATTCCTAAGAAATGACATCTACACAGAGTACCACACACAGTTCATCAAAAAAGAAACACAATTTAAAAGATTTAAACCAAGAAAATATATCGTAAGTATGAAAATAATGTAAAAGCTTCCCACACAATGCTCCTATTAGTCTATTAAATGACAGAGTCTCCTTTCCCTATTCTGATACATCCCCTTCTATCAGGAGAAAGGAGAAACATGAAGATAGCTAAAAAGAAATAATTCACTAAGTACAAAAACAACCCACAAACTGAATTTGTCATTTATCACTGAACTGTGAGAATCTTTAAAAAGGTAAATGTCCAGGGCTGCTTGTAGTTCTGATCTAATATTAATAGCACACTTTCATTCTCAAAAGTATGCCTAATTTGAACAATAAATTATATAGTCACCCTAATCTTACAGACCCTTTCTAATTCCCATAGGACTCAACAAAGTATCTGAGTATTAGGTTAAGTACTTAACAATGTTTAAAAATTACTTGGTGGATTATGAACTATTTATCACATGTTCAGTTACATAATTTTTTTAAATAACTAAAATTTTAATAAAGCTTTGTTTCAATATTTAGGTGATTTTTAAAGCTTTAAAGACAGATTATAGTAATTTACAGCTCTACTTTATTCATCCTTGAAATGAAACAAATGAAAGATTTTAACACTCATTACACATTAATAAATAAAGATCTTTTAACACCCAAGCGGTTGCTAAAAATGACAAAAGAATAGTATATTCAACTGTGAAGGATATTCAGATAAAAAAAAGGTTTTCCAATAGTAAGCAAATTATTAAGCAAAGGCTAAAGTCACTTTTTCTCCTCTAAATATTACCTTCCTTAGTTTGAAGCCTGATTCTATAGGCAAAAAAAAATTTATTTTCCTAAAATGTTTATTCTATTCTTTTCATTTCTCAAAGTCACAAGTATATACCAAATAACTAATTTTGAAAATGTATTAAAAACACAGATCAAAGAAAAGATGATGAAATAAATACATGCATCTAAATTTATTCATTTCTCAAAAACCTACTGAGGCTGTAACAGCAGGATCTTTTTTAAAAAATCCAAAAGGCAAGGAAGAATAAGAGAGGAAAAACCAGCAGCAAATTTTGGAAACTAAACAAGAGATGATTACCAAGTAACTCATATAAGATACCCAAAAGTAATAAACACTAGGCTGGCAGTGTTGGCAAAAACTAACATCATTAACACCTCAAAAACCTTAAGACTTGGTGGTCCCAGATGATTCTAAAGTGGGAATGAAGACAGATGTTTAATACTTAGAAGGGTTGAAAGCTCTTTAAAAGCAGCAGTTAGATTTCTAGATCCCTCTTTCCCCTACTCCATTTGTTGGGCAACTGCCCTTCCCTGGTCCTGAGCCAAACCTCGTAGCTTATTCTCTGGAGATAGTAAAGCAAGGTTTCTAGGCTGAAGAACATGAGGCACAGTAGAGACTGGCTGTAAAGTACACTGAAATTTGTAAGATTAAGTGAATCTGTATACACTGAAAGCTGAGAAACCCCAGTCAGTGTCCCTTACGGGTTTCCATAATATGCTAGCAATCTAATAAGTTACGGAAAATAACCTAAATTCTGATATGAAGGGTTCTGCCAAATAACAGTACAGCCAGATTGTTATACACTGACGCTCATAGCTGGTAAAACCCAATCTCCACACTTAGAAGTTTTATAATTTTAGTTCCCTACCCTTAAACATGAGCAATAATCAAGGGTCAGACATTTCAGGAAAGCATCTAGGAAAGAAAGAGGCCAAAACCTTTTTAAAAATTTGTTTACAATAATGCAACATGGAGAATTCAGAAGCTATGAAAGGAGACAAAAACTATTTAAAACGCCATTAGTATACTGCTTAATAAAGACAAAAGAAGATACTATATCCATGAAACATGAATAGAACACTACAGAAAGGACCATTCTCAAAACAACAAAGGGAACATTTAAGACTCAAAAGTACAAAACTTGACTGAAAAGTTGGAGGATAAATACGAAAAAATTTAAGCACGTAAAAGAAAAATTACAAAGAGGTGGGAAGCAGGCAAAATAAAGAAAACAGAGGGACCAGTACCTGTTATGTAAAAAATAATAAAGTTTACAGACCAAGAACAAAATAAAGAGAGGAATTAACAATAAAATAATTTGAAAAATTTTCCCAGAATTGAACGATAACATTTTTCGGACTAAGAGGATCTACTGAGTGTCTTGAGCTCCACACACAAAATACACCAAAACCAATACACATCATCATGAAATATCAAAACGCCAAAGCTGAAGAGAAAGATTCCCAAACTTCCAGAAGAAATCAGGTAACATACACTCCTACACACACATACACACACACACACACACCCCCATCAAAATAAACTTCTCAACAACCCTGAAGTTAGAAAAAAATGGAGCAACACCTTCAGAATTTCTGAAGGAAAATGATTTCCAACCTTGAATTTTAAGTCCAACCAGACCATGATTCCAGTATGAGACCAGACTAAATACAAGGTAAACATACAAGGTTTAAAAAGTGTATCTCACGGCTCCTTTTTCTCACAAAACTACTGAAAGAGGTACATCACCAAAATAAAAAAGTTGAATCCAAAAAGAGGAAACAGGAACTATAACAAAAGCACAAAGCACAGACTTTCAGAAAAATGGTTAAGGGAGATCCCTGAACAGTTTTGCATCAGGCTCATAGGACTAACAAGAGTCTGTCTACATAAGAGGGAATCAGAAGGCTCCAAGAGGTATTTTCAATAAAATGGATATGACAGAATACCTGAAATACACAAATATCTTTAAGGTATTTGTGTATTTAGTCAACTGGTAGAGCAGTTTTAGTGTAACTGCCAGTATGTACACACTAAACAACTGAGAAACTAAAACAAATCAGAAAAACAAGTTATACAAGAAAAGTAACTGTAGTTTCTTAAATGGATCATCTCTAACAGCATATTACTCATAGTAACATAATTACCATCGATCTAACAAAATTATATAGTGGAAAAATGGAAAAGATGTTCTTTTTTGTGATGAGAACAAGTAGCAGGAAGAAAATCATCCAGAGTGGAAAGTCAATAGATGGATGAATAATAAATCAGAATAATCAAAAAACAGCAACATATGCATGTTACCTAGAGATATAAAGGTAAATACCGAAAACAACAGCAACAAAAAAAAATTAAACCGATGGGCGGAGCAAGATGGCCGAATAGGAACAGCTCCAGTCTCCAGCTCCCAGCGCGAGCAACACAGAAGACAGGTGATTTCTGCATTTTCAACTGAGGTACTGGGTTCATCTCACTAGGGAGTGCCCAACAATCGGTGCTGGTCAGCTGTTGCAGCCCCACCAGCTAGAGCCAAAGCAAGGAAGCGCAAGGGGGAAGGGAATCCCTTTTCCTAGCCAGGGGAACTGAGAGACATAACACCTGGAAAATCGGGTAACTCCCACACCAATACTGCGCTTTAAGCAAACGGGTACACCAGGAGATTATATCCCAAACCTGGCTGGGAGGGTCCCACGCCCACGGAGCCTTCCTCATTGCTAGCACAGCAGTCTGCGATCTACCGGCAAGGCAGCAGCGAGGCTGGGGGAGGGGCGCCCACCATTGCTGAGGCTTAAGTAGGTAAACAAAGCCCTGGGAAGATCAAACTGGGTGGCACTCACAGCAGCTCAAGGAGGCCTGCCATTCTCTGTAGACTCCACCTCTGGGGACAGCGCACAGCTAAACAACAACAACAACAACAACAAAAAGCAGCAGAAACCTCTGCAGATGCAAACGACTCTGTCTGACAGCTTTGAAGAGAGCAGTGGATCTCCCAACACAGAGGTTGAGATCTGAGAACAGACAGACTGCTCAAGTGGGTCCCTGACCCCTGAGTAACCTAACTGGGAGACATCCTCCACTAGGGGCAGACCGACACCCCACACCTCACAGGGTAGAGTACACCCCTGAGAGGAAGCTTCCAAAGCAAGAATCAGACACGTACACTCGCTATTCAGCAGTATTCTATCTTCTGCAGCCTCTACTGCTGACACCCACGCAAACAGGGTCTGGAGTGGACCCCAAGCAATCTCCAACAGACCTACAGCTGAGGGTCCTGACTGTTAGAAGGAAAACTAACAAACAGGAAGGACACTCACACCAAAACCCCATCACTACGTCACCATCATCAAAAACCAGAGGCAGATAAAACCACAAAGATGGGGAAAAAGCAGGGCAGAAAAGCTGGAAATTCAAAAAATTAGAGAGCATCTCCCCCTCCAAAGGAACGCAGCTCATCGCCAGCAACGGATCAAAGCTGGATGGAGAATGACTTTGACGAGATGAGAGAAGAAGGCTTCAGTCCATCAAATTTCTCAGAGCTAAAGGAGGAATTACGTACCCAGCGCAAAGAAACTAAAAATCTTGAAAAATGAGTGGAAGAATTGATAACTAGAATAATTAATGCAGAGAAGGCCATAAACGAACGGACAGAGATGAAAACCATGACACAAGAAATACATGACAAATGCACAAGCTTCAGTAACCGACTCCATCAACTGAGAGTATCAGCGACTGAGGATCAAATGAATGAAATGAAGCGAGAAGAGAAATCTAAAGAAAAAACAAGAAAAAGAAATGAATAAAACCTGCAAGAAGTATGGGATTATATAAAAAGACCAAATCTACGTCTGATTGGGGTGCCTGAAAGTGAGGGGGAAAATGGAACCAAGCTGGAAAACACTCTTCAGGATATCATCCAGGAGAACTTCCCCAACCTAGCAGGGGAAGGCCAACATTCAAATTCAGGAAACACAGAGAACGCGACAAAGATACTCCTCGAGAAGAGCAACTCCAAGACACATAATTGCCAGATTCACCAAAGTTGAAATGAGGGAAAAATCTTAAGGGCAGCCAGAGAGAAAGGTCGGATTACCCACAAAGGGAAGCCCATCAGACTAACAGCAGATCTCTCGGCAGAAACTCTACAAGCCAGAAGAGACTGGGGGCCAATATTCAACATTCTTAAAGAAAAGAATTTTCAACCCAGAATTTCATATCCAGCCAAACTAAGTTTCATAAGTGA